>NC_079498.1:52206082-52525809 GCF_030052815.1 Hevea brasiliensis
AATCACCCTTAACACACCAAATATCATTCACAATTATAATTCTAAGTACCATTACAAATACACCTAAACATTACAAACTTTACATACACTTTACAACATTAATTTACATACATAACATCCATCCTTCTAGGTCAATATGCTGCCCACACTTCCTTCAATATACACCATTTCTCAAGTGTCCACAAGCTGCCACAAATCACTCATCAACATCACATTGCCATACCATATGCTAATTCCCATCAAAGTGCATAATTCACCATATATACATGCATTAAATCACTAGGTTACTAACTCACCATGAACAACATTATTTCTCAACAATTATATGCACAATTTCCTCATCAAAACCGTGACCATGGCTGTCCAAAATGACAACAACAATAACCCTTCAAACTCAAAATTTTCCTTCACCAAACTAACACCCATAACATGAACATAAACTTTAACAAAGGATTTCTCAAAAATACAAACTTACCTTTATTTGTAACTTGCTAAACCTTCACCAAACTTCCCAAAATTGGTATCAATATCTTCCTTGTGGTGTGTAGACCATTTTTCATGAAAGGACCTAAGAGCTTGGAGTTGAAAATGGAGGGTGGATTTAAGCTTTGCCCAAAACGGCCATGGAGGTTTTGTGTTCTTCAATTCGGCATTCTTGAGAGAATATGAGGAAAATGGAATTTCAGATGGTGAGTGGACCATATCAGCCACATTTCAATGATAAATTAATCCCTTAGTGCTCCACTAAGTAAAATAATTCATATTATAAACTTAACTTTCCCATAATCCACATTTAACCCATTATTTCCACTATTTATTTTAGGTACCACCAAATTAATTTTTCATTTCATTTTCTAAGTGTAATACTATTTATTTTTAATGGACATTTAGGTCAAAAGACACTTCGGATATCGAATGACCATAATGCCCTGTTCGTGGTTTTCCGATTTTTCTGAATAACCGTATTTTGTCTGCTTTTTCGATTTCTCACTTTTCTTTGTACTAATTATTTAATTTTTCTTTAATCTTTCTAATGAGATTTATACTTCAATAAGGGTCTATTTATGTCCAAAAAATGTTTTCCAGGGGTCCCCGCAGTCCAGGGTTAGTCAACGGTCCACGCCGTGACTTCCCGGTGCGGTCACCCATCGCTAGGTTTCCCGGCTCACTTACTCGGTTACATTTCTTTACTATGATTTTTCCTTTGTTTTTCTTTTCTTGTATTTCATTATTTTATGTCTCCTCACTCATATTGAGGTACGGTTCTAGTCATCCTAGCTGTCCTGACAAAGATCGTCACCTGAGCAAGAGAACGCACTACCGAACTTAGGGTGTTACAATTCTCCCCTTAAATAAATTTCGTCTCAAATTTACCTCGCATTAGTCTCTCAAGAGTCAGGTACTGTCTCCTCATATCCTCTTCACGTTCCCAAGTTGCTTCCTCGGCTGAATGATGGTTCCACAAAGACTTTAACCAGGTGTATCTGTTTGTTCCTCAGCTGTTTCACCTCATAAGCCAGAATTTTTATGGGTTCTTCCTCATATGAGAGGTCTGGATTTACTTCAATCTCTTCAACTGATAGTACATGAGATGGGTCTGATCTGTACCTCCTTAACATGGACACATGGAAGACACTGTGTATCCTTGCTAGCTCTGGAGGTAATGCCAACCGGTATGCTAAAGGACCCACTCTTTCCAGAACTTCATATGGTCCGATGAAACGAGGACTTAGTTTCCCCTTTCTGCCAAATCTCATAATCCTCTTCCAAGGAGAAACTTTGAGAAATACCTTATCACCCACTGCATACTCAATATCTCTTCTTTTTAGATCAACATAGGACTTTTGGCGGTCTGATGCAGCCTTGAGTCTATCTCTAATCAATCTGATCTTTTCCTCTGTCTGCTGGACAATCTCTGGCCCAATCATCTTCCTTTCACCTACTTCATCCCAACATAAGGGAGTTCTACACTTTCTGCCATACAAAGCTTCATATGGAGGCATCCCTATGCTTGATTGGTAGCTGTTGTTATAAGCAAACTCAATCAAAGGCAAGTGTGTATCCCAACTACCTTCAAATTCAATCACACAAGCCCATAGCATATCCTCCATTATCTGAATAACCCTCTCGGATCGCCATCCATCTGTGGGTGGAATGTCAGGTCTTTGAAGTTCAATCTAGTTCCTAGGGCTCTCTCAAGACTACCCTAATCTAGAAGTGAACCTAGGATCTCTGTCGAGACACAATTGATACTGCACTCCATGCGCTTTACAATCTCATATATGTACAATCCGCCAATCTTTCCGTGCTATAGTCCATCCGAATCGCAAAAGTGAGCGGACTTGGTCAATCACAACTATAACCCATACCGCATCATGACTACTCGTGTCCTTGGAAGTCCTGTAACAAAATCCATAGTTATCCGCTCCCATTTCCACTGCATCGACAAAGGATGTAACAAACCAGCTGGAACTTGATGTTCTGCCTTTACTTGCTGACAAGTTAGGCATTTGGAAACAAATTCAGCTATATCTCTCTTCATGCCCATCCACCAGTAATGTTCTTTCAACCCTCTGTACATTTTAGTTCCACCAGGGTGCATAGCAAATGGAGACTCATGTGCTTCCTTCATAATGATCTGTCTCAGTTCCACATCACTAGGAACGCACATTACGCTTCGATGTAGCAATAAACCATCATCTCTCACAGAGAATTCGTTTCTTGCCTGCTGAACTTCTTTCAAGAACTCGATATTTTTCATCACACTGCGCACCATTCTCGACCGATCAATCAACACCGGCCGTACATGCCATGCAACTGTCTGTCCCTCATCATCAACCTCTAAACTGGCATGCTGTGCTTTCAATTCATATACCATGGACAAAGGAGAAACTCTGAGACTTGCCATAGTCTTGCGACTTAAGGCGTCAGCCACCACATTTGCTTTTCCTGGCTGATAGTCTATTAAGCAATCATAATCTTTAATGAGTTCTAGCCATCTCCTCTGCCTCAAATTCAATTCCTTCTGGGTACCTAAGTACTTCAAGCTCTTGTGATCTGTGAAGATGTAGCATTTCTCTCCATACAGATAGTGTCTCCAGATCTTCAGAGCAAAAACAATAGCTGCTAACTCCAGATCATGTGTTGGGTAGTTCCTCTCATGCGGTTTCAGCTGGCGTGATGCATAAGCAATGACATTCCGATCTTGCATCAGTACACAGCCTAACCCATTGTGAGAAGCATCACTATAAACTGTGTATTCTTTACCCGGAGTAGGTAAAGTGAGAACTGAGCTTGATTAAGCACCTCTTCAACTCATCAAAACTCACTGACATTTATCACCCACCAAATTTTACATCTTTCCGGCGGCTTGGTCAATGGAGAAGATAACATAGAAAATCCTTCACAAACCGACGTAATATCCAGCTAAGCCTAAAATCGCGAATTTACGTGATGTTCTGGCGGTTTCCAATTAAGGATAGCTTCTACCCATCGAATCTACCTTGATCCCTTCAAATGACACAACATGTCCCAAAAAGGAGATTTCCTTCACCAAAATTCACATTTCGACAATTTGGCGTACTGCTTTCTCCCTTAAAGTCTGCAGATAATCCGCAGATTTCTATCATGCTCCTCTGCACTCCTCGAGTATATCAAAATGTCATCAATAAACACCACCACAAATTGATCAAGATATGGTCTGAAGATAGTGTTCATCAGATCCATAAAAGCAGCTGGAGCATTTGTCAACCTGAATGGCATTACTAGAAACTCATAGTGGCCATACCGAGTTCTGAAAGCAGTTTTTGGAATACTCTGCTCTTGCACCTTCAACTGATAATAACCAGATCGCAAATCAATTTTTGAGAATAATGCTGCACCCTACAACTGAACGAACAGATCATCAATGCGATGCAATGCATATCTGTTCTTTATTGTCACCCTATTCAACCGCTCGTAGTCAATGCATAGCGAGAGTACCATCCTTCTTCTTAACAAACAACACCGTGCTCCCCAAGGTGACACACTAGGCGGATGAAGCCCTTTTCAAGTAATTCTTGCAATCGTATCTTCAGCTCCTTCAACTCTGCTGGTGCCATTCTCGTATGGCGTTATGGAGATTGGATCCACACCGTGCGTAACATTAATTTCAAATCGCTTCTCTTCCGAGGTAATCACGGCAATTCATCAGAAACACGCCTGAAAGTCATGTAATCGTAGGGATGTCCTTCAATGCCTGGACTCCCCACTTGGGTGTCTACCACATGTGCCAAGTATGCTTCACACCCTTTCTCGATCATTTTTCCGCTAGTGCAATTAAATGATGTTGGTTTGCAATAGCTGCCTCTCCCCTTGTTTCACCACATCACTGCATCGAGGAGACCAAAAGTGATCGCTTGATCGCCATACCAATCATGGCATGATGCCTAGCTAACCAATCCATGCCCAAGATGATATCATAATCTCAAGGGCATTTCAATGAGATCGACAGAAAGTGTGTCCTGGGATCACCAAAGGACAATCTCTATACATTCTATTAACACTGACCTCCTGTCCTAGCGGACTTGTTACTAGCACCTCAAAGTCCATTTTTGTACATGGAACAGCAATGCAATCAATGATGCTAGCACTCACATAAGAATGGGTAGAACCGGATCAAATACCACAAAAACATTCTCCTTAAAAGTTGAGAAGGAACCAGACACAACATCAGATGTCTCTGACTCTTATCTGTCTCATGGCATAGACTCGACCGAGCACCGCCTTGTTCTCGACTGCTTTATCGTGCCTTGGCTGTCTTTGGGTTACCTCTACCCCCGCCTCTACCTCTGCTAGGTGGTTGTGAGCTTCGGTGACAGTGGCTCGAATCGACCCTTCTGCAGAGTAGGAGGTGGTCCAACTCTGCGACCATCGTGCAGTCCTTGGCAATGTGTCCGGTGCCTCCACTGTTATAACAGGCTCCAATAGCATTGTAACTGATTCCACCATGATTCTTTCCACAAGTTTCACAGTGGCGGGGAGGGTAGGAACTTCTGGTACTCTGCTGACTGTGATAGGGAGGTCTCGCCCGAATATCTTCCCCTACCGATTTCTTGCCACCTCTGCCATGTCCCCATAGTTCTTCCTCTTCCAAGATGACCACCGAACTCGATCTACCGATTTTCCCTCTTTCTCTGTCTTCTCGACCTCTTCTTCTCGGGAGCGTCTCAAACTCAACTCTTTCCAACTCTAGGGCTTGAGAAACAAGTTCAGAGAAGTTAGTGTGTTTGAAGCCGAGCACTTGTACTGACATCGGGCTTCAAGCCGCTTTCAAACCTCTTGCATCTCTCCTGTGGTAGAGAGTAGACTCACCGCATAATGGCTAAGGCGGGAAAATTCTCTTTCATACTCACCACCGATCCGCCTCTGTTTCAAACTTAAGAATTCTTGCGCTTCTGGTCTACATAAGCATCGTGATGTATTGCATGCAATTCCCTGAGGAAGTCATTCCAGTGTCAAGATCGCAGTTCTACTGCATCGTGGGGAATGGTTTTCCACCATCATAAGCATCCCCTTGTAGTAAGGATACCGAGTATTCAAGTCCGAGCTCCTCTGTACAATGAAGTTTCTTGAACACCCTATCCATCCTCTCTAACCACTGTTCAACTTCTATAGGATCTATCGTCCCTTAAACTCAGAGCCCCATACTTCATCAATTTATCATATCGCCTTGTAGGAGATCGTGGTTGTACCACTGTGTCCGAATTGGGACTTGAGTAGGCGCATTACACACCATTTGTTGGAATATTGCGACCATCTGTGAGCGAATCGAAAGGTGGAATCAGATCGCAGGGCCGTGTCTTGAACCACCGACATTTTGTACACTGGGGCATCCCTTGCACTCGACCTCAATAGATCGACGATCAACGATCACCCTCTTCCATATTCAATGCGAGGATCTTAGCTTTCTGAACAATAACACAAGAATATTTACTCGTTAGTGCATATTTATCTCAGAATGTACAGTATGTATCAAACAATGATATTGAGCGGTTGTACTATGCAGAAAGAACATTCAAATAACAGTGAAAACGGAATTTAAAAACTTTGCTCGATACCACTAAAACATGTCACACCCTACCCCTCCAGAAGGCATAACATGATCCCGTAGTATACCTAATGAATTACCAACTCCGTCATCGATAACCCATTAAATACACTACAAGGGATTTTAAAACTTTTCTTACTTCTTTACGCAGGTGAGCACTATTTACAGTGTTAAAGACTTGGTGAATCAAGTGAAATAACTAACTCATTTGGTTTATTTGGAATTTCAGAAAATTTTGGCAAAGTGCCATCTGTATTTTGGACAAAACAGTTCTTGAAAACTCAGTAAAAAGCACTTCAATAATTTTTTCCAAATCTCAACTCCAATGCATTTCTCAACACAACAATTTATCAACACAATTCCATAGGAATTTTTCAAAGTCCGAGATAAGGAAATATAATACAACTTTTACAATCCAAAACACTCATAATTAATTTACAACTTCAAGGTACAATTTAATTTACAACTGCTCAAAACCAAATACAATATGTACATACAGTGTCATACATTACAGTACAAAATGCAAAATACTGGTATACTCATAATACCAGTAAATCCCTCGCTGGATGTATATGCAGCCTAGTCTGCCATACTGTCTCTCTACTGCGCGGCAATAAAAGCTATCATTTGAGACAATGTCTCAGTGGTGCACAACATTAACCAAATACAATTTAAATCACAATTCATAAATCATGTAAATAGTGGATACTTAAAATCATAATTAAATTCAAGACAATAATTGTCAACAAGAATTTAACTCCATTTCTCAATATCACAATAATTTTCCATAAGTCAGATCAGGTTTGAATTCAAAAGACAATATATGTCAATGAGAGTTTAAATCCATTTCACAATCTCACAATACACATCAATAAATCACACGACTTAATCATGATCCATAATTCAATTCATCCCAAAAGCCGATGGCTAATGAGGTATTCAATTCATCCCAAAAGTCGATGACTAATGAGGAATAACATGGCTAGCTAGCAAAAATATGAGTACTCATTCTATTCATCCTCAACAGGCACACACCTCAACACTTCAGCCAGAGAGGGAATTCAATTCATCTCACTAGACAAGCTAGAGAGGAATACAATCAATATACATGATAGCTGTGGTTTCAAACCATTTCTAATGCTTTTTAATCAATAAGTATCCATCAATGTCATTCAAACCATTTTTCACAGTTTCAAACTATTCACAATATTTTTCAATCAATAAATATTCCTCAAACACATTTCCACAATTTAAAATAATGATATACAAATAATCAATATTTATTTCCATTGAAAATAATTCAAAAGAAACAGTTTTTGTGCACAAACACAATTTAAAACAATAATATACAAATATTCAATATTTATTTCAATTGAAAAATTCAAAAGCAATAGCCGTTGTGCACAAACCTCTGATATTTGTCTCCTGGTCTTGACTCAGTATTTCTTTCCCTTTTGCTGAGTCCTTGTTAACTGAGAAACACAATTTGAAGTGTTTCAGTACCAAATTAAACTATCTCTATCGATGGGGTTTGGTAAATAATGCACTGAACTCAATTATTCACTTAATCACCTAATATACCGACCCTCGATGCGTTTTAGGTAAATTAGGTTTTAGTGTCGTTAATATGTCACACTCGATAGGGTTTTAGGTTTGGTATGTTTTACCAAAGTCATTTCCTCGCTTAGTGCATTTTAATGCAAATTGCTGGATTCCGGAACACTGGTTTGACCTAACCGGACGATCTAGTTCCCTCGGTTTTCGGGTCTCGGTCGAAACTACAAACTTGTAGATCTAGGTCTTATTGCACGCGGTGCAAAATTTCAGGTCAATCCGAGTTAAGTAGACCAAGTTATGGTCATTACACTATTGCTGGTCAAATGGTACCATTTTAGGTCAATTTTAGGTCAAAGTGGTCAATTCTGGTTCGGCCAGTTTTGGACCCGAACTTGTGCAAGTTGTTTGACTTGCTTATGGTCATTTCTGGGCTTTGGTGTCTTCATAAGACTTGTAGGTATGGGTCTTAACTATTCTTGGTCAAAATTTCAGGTCAATTGGACCTGGTTTGAGTGAGTTATGGCCTAAACACTCACTGCTGCCCAATTGGTCATTTTTCAGGTCCTAATTGCATCTAATCCGAATTGGTCAAATTTTTAGGTCACCTTGCAAGCAGAATTTTGGCATGGTTTCTCAATGAAAGTTGGCACATTTTGTGCCTAGTTTCACCTCAAATTGGTCTCATACTAATTAAGGTTACACATTCAAGGTTATAGGCCAAAATATACACTGCCCTTAATATGCATTACACATCCAAACTTCAAACACACACTTACCTTTGCAAGGTTCACTTCCATACCCTACCAAACTGTTTTGGCACATTACCAACAACATTTTCTACATTACATTTGCATTATTTTGGGCAGATTCCAATCACCCTTAACACACCAAATATCATTCACAATTATAATTCTAAGTACCATTACAAATACACCTAAACATTACAAACTTTACATACACTTTACAACATTAATTTACATACATAACATCCATCCTTCTAGGTCAATATGCTGCCCACACTTCCTTCAATATACACCATTTCTCAAGTGTCCACAAGCTGCCACAAATCACTCATCAACATCACATTGCCATACCATATGCTAATTCCCATCAAAGTGCATAATTCACCATATATACATGCATTAAATCACTAGGTTACTAACTCACCATGAACAACATTATTTCTCAACAATTATATGCACAATTTCCTCATCAAAAACGTGACCATGGCTGTCCAAAATGACAACAACAATAACCCTTCAAACTCAAAATTTTCCTTCACCAAACTAACACCCATAACATGAACATAAACTTTAACAAAGGATTTCTCAAAAATACAAACTTACCTTTATTTGTAACTTGCTAAACCTTCACCAAACTTCCCAAAATTGGTATCAATATCTTCCTTGTGGTGTGTAGACCATTTTTCATAAAAGGACCTAAGAGCTTGGAGTTGAAAATGGAGGGTGGATTTAAGCTTTGCCCAAAACGGCCATGGAGGTTTTGTGTTCTTCAATTCGGCATTCTTGAGAGAATATGAGGAAAATGGAATTTCAGATGGTGAGTGGACCATATCAGCCACATTTCAATGATAAATTAATCCCTTAGTGCTCCACTAAGTAAAATAATTCATATTATAAACTTAACTTTCCCATAATCCACATTTAACCCATTATTTCCACTATTTATTTTAGGTACCACCAAATTAATTTTTCATTTCATTTTCTAAGTGTAATACTATTTATTTTTAATGGACATTTAGGTCAAAAGACACTTCGGGATATCGAATGACCATAATGCCCCTGTTCGGGTGGTTTTCCCGATTTTTCGGTAACACCGTATTTTGTCTGTTTTTCGATTTCTCACTTTTCTTTGTACTAATTATTTAATTTTTTCTTTAATCTTTCTAATGAGATTTATACTTCAATAAGGGTCTATTTATGTCCAAAAAATGTTTTCCAGGGTTCCCCGCAGTCCAGGGTTAGTCAACGGTCCACGCCGTGACTTCCCGGTGCGGTCACCCATCGCTAGGTTTCCCGGCTCACTTACTCGGTTACATTTCTTTACTATGATTTTTCCTTTGTTTTTCTTTTCTTGTATTTCATTATTTTATGTCTTCTCACTCATATTGAAGTACGGTTCTAGACATCCTAGCTGTCCGGACAGCACTGGTCACCGGAGCAGTAGAACGCACTACCGAACTTAGGGGTGTTACAGATCATACAACAATTGCAGAATTAAAAGCCAAATCTTAAACCACCCATGGTAGGCAAACCATGCGCACCATTGATGGTGTTTTTTAAAATATGCCGCCACCTTGCTTTGCAACCAGCAATGATCTTTTGATCTCATGATCAAACACACAATTAAATCATATAATCAACAATCTAAATGGCAAATATAGTGGCTCTGATACCAATTAAAGGAACGGAAGCGTGAAAAACACAAGTTTATACCATTGAATTCAAAAATTTTCACCTAGGGTCATATGCATCATGTAAGATTTATTTTTATCTATTTGATTTCAATGATAAACAACATATTAAAACTCTTTTAATATGTTTTTGGATCTGTATTTTCCATTTAAGATTTTAAAATTAATCAGATTAATTTTAGAACCGTAGATTAAATCAAGAACGATTACACTAACCTCTTGATGCACTGCAGCGTGTCTGCGCCTTTGAGATTCGTCTTCAGGACACCAAATGTTGTCCCTTTAGCTTGTCTACACCAAGAACACCTATGGCAGCCCTTGAGCAGCTTCTAAAGCCTTTTCTATTAATTAGAAATTCAAGTTGTGACACCCCTTACCCGTGTACAGTATACCCGAGTAAGCAATGTCACACGGTGTATCGGCACACTCTAATATGCCTTATTTAATTTTTATCATGCTTTTGAATATAATTTGTGAAATATAATTTATTTAAGCCATTTATCGAAATTGTCATTTATTTGAGATTCCGAAAATTTTAAAGAAAATCCGGCAGAGTACCGGCTAAAAAATGGAGAAAACAGTTCTTCGGAACCTGTTAAAAACACTTCCAATATTTGTATTCAATCATCTCAAACTCCAATATCCAAAATCTCAACAATTTTCAATTTCAGTTCTCAACAACCTTTTCATTTCTCAAACATCCATTTCTCATAATGCTCATATACAACAATAAATAAATGCTCAAATTTTGCATTCATAACCATAACATTCATTATTTACATGAACATCAAAATACATTACATAAGTTCAAATACATATGAGAAAGTAAAAATTAGCTACAAAATATCAAAATGACACCTAGTGTCCTACCAATGCACTGCAGAAGTTGAGGTGACACGGACATCATGCGTAAGCTGCAGGATGGACTCACCCAGTCTGCGGTCTACTGGGCTCACGATCTGTATCTCCAGAACCTACGCGTGGCAAAAGCAACGCGCTAAGCAATAATGCTTAGTGGTGCAATAATAAAATAAAGGAAATAGCAAGAAATAAATATGTAATGAATGTATATGTTATATTTGTTTGGTATTTGTATATCATATACTTTGTCCACTTTTATTCATTTGGTTGCCCCAAGTAACCTACACTAGACGACTGGACTGGATAACGGGTAAACTGGCACTGGGTATCAAGTACCTCGGGCCGTCACACCATCGGTCACATATGCATCTCCCGGTGTGCAACAGAACAACTAGCAAGCTGTAAACAATATAAGGCACAAGGCCAAGTCTCAATGCAAGGTCAAAATGGCTAAAAGCCATAAAATCACGGAATGGCATATTGCCATGTGCAGTACTGCTAACTGAACCCTATTGGCATGCCAAACTATCCAAACCAATCTTGTTAGGTATACTAGGGCATTTGAAACTTTTAAATTCTTCAATTTGTGAATTTCCAGTTTTGGTGTTACTATTCACCTCATTGGTCAACAAAAATGTTGACTTTTGGATAGACAATATGTACATTGACTTTGGCACTCCCAATATACCACATTTTACATTTAAAACTTGTTAGAATTGGTCACCATTACCATTTCTAACTTAAAACCAAGAGGGCAGAAAATTTCAGTTTTTGAAGCATAAGTTTACTGTTCCATTAAGCACTGTTGCAGTGGGAATTTGAAGAAATGACAAACATGAAAGTTGTTCCTTATTTTGTCTAGTTGAATTTCATTTTTTGAATCACTCCATTTGGAGTTTTTTAACTCCAGATATGGCCCAAAAACCACAGCTGGCCGGATTGCCAATCTGCAGAATTGACCATATCTACAGTAACATGAACAGTGACTATGATTGCATTTTTGAATTGGTTCTGGCCATAATTTGGGGTACGTTTCTTCATGAAAGTTGTTTTTCTATGTCTTAACTTGTTGCTGTAAAAATTTCAGGTCAATTGACCAAATCTACAGTGAGTTATGGCCAAATGAATAGTTACTGTTCATTTGGTCATTTCTGCAGGTGCTGTTGCAGGGTATCCGGATTGGGGCCAACTTTTGGTCCTCTTGCTTTGGTCTTTTGGGCATGGTTTCTTCAGCAAAAATGTGCCATTATAAGCCTAGTTTCATTTCCAATTGGCCAAACACCAATTGGACCAACACAGCCAAAGTTATGGCTGTCTAAGTGGACTGAAATTTCAGTCATCATTCTGCACCCTCTAGGCAGCACACTCCTTCCCTTTGCCATGCTTTATTTCAGTCCCAATTAAGGTCAAATTCCTTCAAATTGTCACTAATTGACCATTAGGATGTTCTTTAACAATTTCATAAGCCAAGCCAATTTTCACTCCCCAAAACCCTAGCTTCACATTATAATTTCTACAAGATGCCTTAGTTAGCATACCAATTCATCATCCACACATATATATATCCTAAACATCATTTTTAGTCCACTCTAAGACCAAAAAAACACTTATTCCTATACCTTCAATAGGGCTG
Organism: Hevea brasiliensis; assembly: GCF_030052815.1. Classification (NCBI taxonomy): domain Eukaryota; kingdom Viridiplantae; phylum Streptophyta; class Magnoliopsida; order Malpighiales; family Euphorbiaceae; genus Hevea; species Hevea brasiliensis. The sequence continues at coordinate 52,218,656 of NC_079498.1, forward strand.
CCGAATTCTATAATGGACATGCACATGAGTTTGGTTCATTTCATTCACAAATACTTGTTGGTTTCAAGTCCCTAACATAGAAAATAAAAGTTTTAAGTAGATAGGTGCACTAACCTCTTGTAGGCAGATTTTTTCCAACCCAAAACTTCACTTTCCTTCACTTCCTAGGCTGCCAAACACTCTCCCAAGATGAGTGGACAACTTTTAATGAAAGGGGTTTAGGGTTTATGGTGAAAAGAAGGGAGAAAGTAAGCTTTGATTGAAGTTGTCAATGGTGGTTGGCTATGGGCAAGGGTTTCGGCTGGAATGGGAAAGAGATGGCTGCTGGTTTTTTTTCTTTATTTCTTGGTCTCAATTATCTCTTTTATTAGTTAGTCAAATGGTTACTTAATTGTGATTGGTTATAATTTTCTTAATGACATCACCATGATGTCATAAATAAGCCTTTTCCTCATTTTCTTTTCTTTTCTTCACTACTCATTTTCAATTTAATTTCTAGTAATGTTTATTCATATTTTATGTCATATTAATTATTTACTCAACTGTACAAGTCGGCCAAAAATCACCTCTGAAGGCGAAATGACCAAAATGCCCTCCGTTTGGCTTAACGGGTCAAAATTGTCTGTACCGATTGAAAAATTTTTCTAGGTATTTTCTTGGCATTCTAATGCCATGGGAACCTCAATAACCCTTCTCTGGAGTCCCAAAAATTATTTTATAATTTTTCCCTCGGGTCTAGGGCTCCTCGTTGCGAGAACCGCAACTTCCCTCTGGTTACCCATCACTAGGGCACCGGCTCGTTTAACTCGGTTGTATTTTATTTCTAAAATTTTTACTAAATTTTTCTTATCAATATTCGAGTTAATTATGGTTCCTGACTTTAGTTTAAATATTTTTCCGGACGTTCTAGCTGTCCGGACCGACACCGGTCACCGGAACAGTAGAATGTACGGAATTGCTACCGGGAGGGTGTTACACAAGTTCTGCCTCTTAGGAGATTAGAGATGTAAACAGGACACTAGAAATAATTTCTAGTATTCTTAATTCAAGAGATTGATGGCTAATCTCTTTGAATTGATGAGAGATGAAGAAGAATAGATGAAAAGCATCAAAGTGGCGTCGCAAAGGAGAGGAGTGGCTGCTGGTTATTTTTTTTTTCATAACCACACTTAAATAGCTAGGTTAACACATTAAACCCTTGCCACATGTCACCCTTTGATTAGCTCTAGGTTTAAGTGACCCAATCACATTGTGCCAAGTGTCAAACCTATATTTAATCTTGATTTTAATCATCTTACATGATTAAAAAAAACATTTGGCAAGCTTATGTGTAATCCATGTGTCACCATCTCATGGTGCCACGTGTAACACTGTGAAATGACCAAAATGCCCCTGTGTCTTAATTTTGAGTTCTTAACCCAAAATAATTATTTTTCTTCTTCTAATTAATTTATATCAAATATAAATTAATTAATTAATCTCTATTAATTAATTTTTCATTAATTAAATTCATATTTAAACACTTTAAATATAAATTTAATTTATACTACACATCCAATAATCTAGATTTGGTTTCAAGTCATGCTAGGGACTTTGCAATTTAATTGCAAACCAAACCTATTTAATTAATCAATTAAACTCTTTAATTAATTAATTAAATCATATTTAAATAGGTGATAACTTGTGTATGTGTGTGACTTACTAGGCTCATCACTAATTGGCAATGAGACATGATATCAACTCTTAATATCATCAGAACTCTTTCTTACCATAAATGATTTCTCTAAATCATTTTATGAACCTCATAGACCATGGTTAACACCTAGCATAGCATGCCAAGGCCACCTAATTAGTAATAAGGTTTACCTTAAATGAACCTATAATCATATGTTACCATGCACCAGAATCTCTTTGTTACAAAATCCCAACTCAAGCTGGAGTCATGGTTTATGTCAAACTCCAATTGCTATGAATATTATGTTCTCTTTTAATTCCAGTTCTTGATTAAAAAGATTTTCTCATCAGAAACTCTTTTCTGAATAAATCTATCTGTCCTGGCCAGGAACATGAAACATCAAGAACAATTACATGAACATAGGATTTTATCTCTATTTACTTAGAGGAACAGATTCCATCTTGATCAACACCTACCTCCATATATAACTAGTAGGAGCCAACACATGCCCATATACCCATACATAGTACAAGTATGAAAGCAATATCAAACTCAAACTACCTATATACAAGATAACTGTGCTATCTCAGGTCTAAAGATTATATGCACTGATATGATTTATGACAAAACATTGACAAGAGTAAACTCCATGTGCTTGTCATAAGTGTCACTGGTTCGGCCTACTTATCATTTATAAGTGCCTATCATGTTTGTTATATGGCATGAGACTCACCATTCCATCTTATTTATATCTCATATAAATAACTTGGGAACAAACATGAATACAATCTTTTTGGATAAGTCATGTCCTTATTATGAAGTATCCTCGATTGTGAACCTATTTATGATACTTTGTGCTAGAAATACTGTCACTCATATTCTTAACAACTTAAGAATAATATTTCTAACAAAATATCAATGGACCTTTTCTATTACACATAAATATATTATGTAAACGGAAAAGTGGAAATGCCTTTTATTAATAAAAATATGTACAAGATACATACTAAATGATATGCTCTAGGGCATACTACTAACAATCCACAGCTAATTTTGATAACCTTGGAGACTGATTTGGGCTTTGATCCCTCTTTGTCATTTGTAGTGCTCTGACTTAGCTTTTTAATGAATTAAACAACATTGGATTTGGAGACCCACAACTTTAGAAACACTTGAAAAATACAGTAAAGGTTAAATTAATGCAAATGCTGAAATTTTCTCAATTTAACACAATTATTCCAACAACTCTCTAAAAATATGCCTAATTGATAATTATACTTTAATCAACTGAATTAGGCATAAAAATACACTAGAAACACTAATTGTGATGAGAGTAAAAATATTAATTATGCACTTATCAAAATTCCCCCACACTTATTCCATGCTTGTCCTCAAGCATGGCCTAAACTTTCAATCAACTCCACTTAGAAGTTCACTTAACTACACCCTATCACCATATTCTCTAACAAAAGATTAAAAGTTTGAAAGAAGAGGCAAGTAAGGTAATAACCATCACAATAAATTCCATCAACACCGCACCAATATATTAACAATTCTCAAACATAAAATAAAAGGCTTAAAATCAATTAAGCTCATACAATTAAAGTTCCATAAAATTTTAAATCAATACACACCAAAACACAAGGCTAATTTATCAAGGCACAACAATTATAGCTTTGCAAATCTTAGGGGAGATAGAAATGGCCCTTTTTTTAAAAAAATTTGAAATTGGTTTTTCTCTCTCGTTACAGTTACTCTTTGTATTTTTTATTTTAACAGTCACCTTCAGAAAAGTACCTTGCTCATATCCTAGCTAGCTTTTGGCCTGAGAATCAACATGGGGTTTATGAAGACCTCTGGTTACTTTGCTTAACTGAAATAGCGGAGCAATTTTCAAGTTTAGCCTTTTATTTCCCCCAATTTATGCATCTACATATTATAAAGTGCCCTGATAGATTAAACAAAGTTCTGAAATAAGCATGACACTAGTACACATAACTATTCATTTCACTATTAAATAAAGCCTAAATGATTTATGCAGGAAAAAAAATTATTCTATGGTATGGAGAGAGGGAAAATCCATCATTAAAGCTACTATTACCTTGCCTAAAATCTCAAAAATTTAACCTAAAATAGAAAAGTCATTTCAAGGACAAAGCACTTCTCTCCGAGAGTTAATATAGAATCATGAATCAAGCTTATGAGAACAAATTTATTTGATTTTGTATTTAATTTTTTAGATGTTGCAAACTCCTCCCCCACACTTACTCCTCACATTGTCCCTAATGTAAAATAAATGGAAACAACGTAAAATAAAGTCAAAGGAAAAGAGGAGAACAAATCTAATTGTGGCTACCAGCCACCCATGGGTTGCTTCCCAAGAAGCACTTTTGTTTATCATCGTTAGCTCAACATGGCAAGACTCCTTAATCCAAATAAATTGGGTTACTCAATTTGAGCTCCTCCACTGAATGCTCCTGAAACCCCTCATAAAATGGCTTGAGTCTATGACCGTTGATCTTGAACACTTTGTTAGTTCCTAAACTTTGAATTTGAACTACACCATAAGGAAACACATTAGTAATAACAAACAGTTCAATCCAACGAGAATGCAACTTACCAGGCATTAGCTTCGATATGGAATTATACAATAAAACTTTTTACCTAACCACAAACTGCTTCCTTAGAATTAGTTTGTCATGAAATGCCTTGGTCTTTTGGTTATAAATCCTAGAATTCTCACAAGCCTCAAGTTGAATTTCCTCTAATTCATGCAATTGTAATTTTCTTTCCACACCAGCAGTGTCCAAATGAGTAAGCATTAGAACAATCAGCTAACTGAATAATGACATTGGTTTTCTTTCAAAGGACCCAAATTTAAAGTTTGAAAAACTGAATATGATATGACATTAATAGATGCTCCTAAATTTGCCATTGCATGTTCAAATCTAGAATCACCTATTTTGCAGGGAATAAAAAACAAGCCTGGATCCTTACACTTAGGGGGTAATTTTCGCTGAATTATTACCGATACATTTTCCCACACACTGGTCTTCTCATTATTCCTCAACTTGCGCTTTGCAGTGCATAATTCCTTAAGGAATTTAGCATACTTAGGAACTTGCTTAATCACATCAAGTAAAGGTATATTAACCTCAACCTTCCTGAAAGTCTCCAAAATTTCTTTCTCTTGTTCTTCTTTCTTAGTCTTAGCCAACCTGCAGGGGAATGGAGGAAGAACATAATTATTAACCTTATTCAGTTTAGGATTAATATTTACCTTAACTTCAGGAACTTCAGACTCTTTTGTTCCTTGCTTTTTCTTTTTCATTGACTCATGTGGAGTCTGGTTATCAACTTCTTGTCCACCCCGCAATACTATAACACTTGCATTTTCTCTAGGATTCATGACTGTTTATGATGGAAGCTTTCCAGAACCTTGAGCTTCAAGCTTACTCACAGATGAAGCTAACTGGCCGATTTGTCTCTCTATGTTTTGAATGCTATTTCTGGTCTCCTGTTGAAACTGTTATGTATTACTAGCCAAAGCCTTAACATTTTCATCAAGTGACATACCTTGATTTGAGGGAGGCAGAGGTGGTTGATTCACTTGTGGTCTCTGTTATTGGTATCAGTTTCGTACTGGTTAATTCCCATAACTCAAATTGGGATGATCTCGCCATCCTGGATTATAAGTATTAGAAAAGGGATCACACCTACATTGCGACTGTCCATAATTTCCTGAATTTAGAAACTTAGCCGCTTATGTTCATGGCATACAAAAGAAAAATAAAATAGAGAAATCTAAAACTATGGACGTGAATGGAGAATGAAGGTGTCAAAGGTCTAAATATATGTCCGCTGCTACCAAAGATGAGCTTTATAATAAAAAACTTAATCCACAGATAAGAACCAAACTTGGAAAATTTTTGAAAATCAAAAAGACAGATTTTCTTCTCTGCAATCACGACCAATTTTCAGCCACTTCCTTTGTGATTCTGTCTCTGATTTCTTCAGGAAAGTTGTATCCCTACTTCTTATCTTTCCAACGAGTACTCATTTGCCCAAATCGGAGGTCTATAGCCTAAGTTATGGGCTAAAAACCAAAAGTGGTTCTGAGAAAGTATCCAACCCATAAATTTGACTTCATTGCCCTTTTTAACAACCAAAACAATGTAGTCTTGTCTTCATTTGGACATTTGGAGCTCCAGATATAAAATAAATCCTAAAACTAGTCATGACACATCAAGCGTGGGCTTTTATAATAGATCCATAACTAATTTTGATAACCTTGGAAACTGATTTGGGCTTTGATCCCTCTTTGTCATTTGCAGTGCTCTGACTTAGCTTTTCAATGAATTAAACAATATTAGATTTGGAGACCCATAACTTTAGATGCACCTGAAAAATACAACAAAGGTTAAATTAATGCAAATGCTAAAATTTTTTGAATTTAACACAATTATTCCAACAACTCTCTAAAAATATGCATAATTGATAATTATATTTTAATCAACTGAATTAGGCATAAAAATATACTAGAAACACTAAATGTGATAGGAGTAAAAATATTAATTATGCACATATCAGACAGTCAGAATGTCTGGAGCTACACTTAAACTATAGTGAAGAGACATAAATTGATAGAATAAATGATAAGAAAAGATAAGAAAAATTAAGAGAAAATAAAAGAAATGAAATACAACTGGGTTAAATAAGCTATGGTTCTGGCGATGGGTGACCGTACTGGGAAGTAATGGCGAAGACAGTTACCGACCCCAGAGCACGAGGAACTCTAGGAAATAATTTTTTAGATTTAATTAAAGGTTTTGTAACATCCCTATCTTCGGTAGTGCGTTGTACTGTTTCGGTGACCAGTGTCTGTCCGGACAGCCAGGATGCTTGGAATTATATTTAAATATTAGTGTGGAGATATAAGGCAGCAAAATACAAGAAAAGAAAATACAAAAAAAAAAACAAAGGAAAAATAATAGCAATGAAATGAAACTAAGTTAAACGAGCTAACACCGCAGCGATGGGTGACCACATGGGGAAGTTATGGTGCAGGCAATAGCCGGCCCCTGTACTGCAGGGAACCGTCAGAATTTAATTTCGAGACATAATTAAAGACTTTTTAAAGTAAAAATGTCATTAGAAATATCAAAGAAAAATTAATTAATTAGTACAAAGAAAAACGAGAAATCGAGAAAATGACAAAACTCGGTGTTATCGAAAAATCGGGAATGCAACCCGAATAGGGGTATTATGGTCAATTGACATCCCGAGATGCCTTTTAACCTAAATATCCATTAAAAATAAATGATATTAAATTTTTAAAATGTCATGAAAAATTAAAATGAGATACATTATGTAAATAGAAAAAGAAATGAGGTAAATGTGGGAATAATGAAATTTTGGAATAAATAATCAATATATTATATTAGTGCTCCACTAAGGCAGATTTGGGACACCTAGTTAAGCTGAATGGGATAGCAAAAATTCATCTTCAACCTTGAATCACCACATTGCCGAATTATATTTCTCTCTCAAAGGAAAACTCCATGGATGTCCCAACCAAGCTTTCTCTCTCCATGATCCAAGCTTCCATTTGTTAAAGTTCCTTCACTAAAGTTGTTCCATACACCTTGGACAACATACTTGGAGCAATAAAGATAAATTTTGGTGAGGTTTTGAAGAAGTCAAAAAGAGGTAAGTGGGTGTTTTCAATTCTTGTTTCATTAAAAGTGTAACCAGGATTGTGGGTAGTTGATTTATGGAAGAATTTTTGTTATTGAAGAATTATTGGAGTTGAGCCATTTAGGCAGCCATAAAACCTCACCATGAACAGCTTGTCCTTACATGTAAATGGTTGTTTGGATGATGATTTAAATGTTTAATTGTATTGAAGTTGAATTCCATGTGTAAGGTTTGATTTATAAGCTTGAAAAGTGAAAATGAAAGTTGATGGATATGTGTAAACTTATGGCAGCCTCATGAAGAAGATTGAAGTGTTTAAGTTCATAAAATATTATTGAATTATGTTGCTTATGGTGGCAGCATGTGTATATGAATAATTTTTTGGATTTGGACATGTGAATGAGGTATGTTCATGTGGTTAAATTATTGTAATTAGACTTTGAAAATTATGAGTTATAATGTGTATGTTGAGAGTGGTTACAAGCTACCCAAAATAACAAAAATGTGATGTAAAGTATGTTAATTTTATGGTACCAAATCAGAATTGGCATGAAAGGTAAACTTGGTAAGTATTGAATGTGTAATTGGTAAGTATTGAATGTGTAATTGGTAAGTGTTGAAGAATGTGTAGCAGGGCAGTGTGTGTTTTAGCTTAGAACCTTAAGTGTGTGACTCCAATCGGTATGAGACCAATTGAAGGTGAAACTAGGAATAAAATGTGCCAACTTTCATGAAGGAAGCTTACTTAAATTCTGTAACATCCTCCCGGTAGCAACTCTGTACATTCTACTGTTCCGGTGACCGGTGTTGGTCCGGACAGCTAGAACGTCCGGAAAAATATTTAAACTAAAGTGAGGAACCATAATTAACTCAAATATTAATGAGAAAAATTTAGTAAAAATTTTAGAAATAAAATACAGTTAACTCAAACAAGCCGGTGCCCTAGCGAGGGGTAACCCAGAGAGAAGTTGCGGTTCTCGCAACGAGGAGCCCTAGACCAGGGAAAAAAATTATAAAATAATTTTTGGGACTCCAGAGAAGGGTCATTGAGGTTCTTATGGCATTAGAATGCCAAGAAAATATTTAGAAAATTTTTTCAATCGGTACAGACAATTTTGGCCCGTTGAGCCAAATGGAGGGCATTTTAGTCATTTCGCCTTCAGAGGTGATTTTTGGCCGACTTGTCCAGTTAAGTAAATAATTATTATGATCTAAAATATGAATAAATATTAGTAAAAATTTAATTAGAAATGAGTTAAAGAAAGAAGAAAGAAAAATCAAATAAAAAGGCATTAATGACATAAGCTTGATGTAATTAGAACCCCTTAGCCAATCAAATTAAAGGAAGACATTTATAATACATAAATGGGCAGAAAAAGAAGACCATTTTAGACAATTTTCTGCAGCTACTCTTCTTCCCCAATAAAATGTTTCATGCTTCTCTTTTCCCTTCTCCATTTTCATTCTTACAAAGCTTGAATCCACACCCTTTCTCACCTCAAAACCCTAAGTTATCTTCACTAAAACTTGTCCCCACATCCTAAGCAACCTCTAGGCAGCCAAAAGAAGAAGAAAGAAGGAGTTTGGGTAGCTTGAAAAATCTGCCACCTAAAGGTTAGTGCCTATTTATACTTATACTTCTTTTATTCCATATTAAGGACTTAAAATAAGTAAGGAATTGTGAATTAAATGAATGAAATTTATGTATATGTACTCCTTGAATTTCGGCAGCCCTATTGAAGGAATAGAAATGGAGTGTTTGATGGACTTAGAGTGAACTAGAGCTTAGGTTTAAAGTGTATACATATATATATATAGAGAATGAAAGAGTAAATTAGGGAAATTGTGAAAAACTTTGAAATTTAGCTAGGGTTTAGGAATGAAAATTTGACTTGGCTTATGAAATGGTTAAAGAACATTCTAATGGTCAATTAGTGACCATTTGAGGTATGTTGACCATAAATTGGACTGAAAAATGGCATGGCAAAGTGGAATGGTAGGCTGCCTAAAGACAGCAGCATGATGGCTGAGATTTCAGTCCACTTGGACTGCCATATCCTTGGCTGTGTTGGTCCAATTGGTGTTTGCCCAATTGGACATGAAACTAGGCTTATAATGGCACATTTTTACTGAAGAAACCAAGCCCAAAAGACCAAAGCAAGAGGACCAAAAGTTGGCCCCAATCCGGATACCCTGGAACCAGCACCTGCAGAAATAACCAAATGAATTTGGCCATAACTCACTGTAGAATGGTCAAATTGACCTGAAATTTTTACAGCAACAAGATATGATATAGACAAACAACTTTCATGAAGAACATTACCCCAAATTATGCCATTAACCATTCAAATTATTGGGCAAAGTTAAGTTATCAAACTTGCAACTCTGCAGATTTTCACTTGAGCAGTAATGTTTGGATGGCTATAACTCTCTCTAGAAAACTCGGATTTAGGCGATTCTTGAACCGATGGAAACCTAAGGTATGGTAGAACATTTCATAAGAAGAAAGTTAGACCAAGTTATGAACTTAACTTGATCAAATTACTGACCAAAATTGGACCAAAAATCTGCCAGACCCAAAATCTCAGCATGAATAGTGCACATGAACAGTAAACTTATTTTGGCCATAACTTGAGCTACAAAGCTCCAAATGGAGTGATTCAAAAAATGAAATTCAACTAGACAAAATAAGGAACAACTTTCATGTTTACCATTTCCTCAAATTCCCACTGTAACAGTGCTTAATGGAATAGTAAAATTAAGCTTCAAAAACTGAAAATTTTGGTTCCCTTGGTTTAAGCCTAGAAATGGTAATGGTGATCACTTCCAACAAGTTTTAAATGAAAAATGTGGTATGTTTGAAGTGCCAAAGTCAATGTACCTACTTTCTATGCAAAAGTCAATTTTTTTGTTGACCAATGAAATGAATAGTGACACCAAAAGTTGAAATTCAAAGATTGAAGAATTTTAAAGTATCAAATGCCCTAGTATACCTAACAAGATTGGTTTGGATAGTTTGGCATGCCAATAGGGTATTGTTTTAGCAGTACTGCGAAAGGCTTTATGCCTGTGTTCATGGCTTTATGCCCGTATTCATGGCTTTTATGCCCGATTGTGTGATATCATGGCTTTTTAGCCATAATGACTGCATACATGGTTGACGTTCTACGTCCCATGGTATGACGGCCCGAGGCACCACGGTGTCCAGTGCCAACGACCCGTTATCCAGTCCAGTCGTCCAGTATAGTTTACTTGGGCATGGAAAAGTATAACTGTGATTGAACTGATTGTTAAAGAAAATACGAAAATTAAATATCAGGAATGATTATGATAGAATACAAAGAAACTCAAGATCATGAAGAAAATAATTAACAAAATGCATGAAGAAGTAAATATCATAAAACGTAATTAGCCCTCGACTAAACATTAATTTGGTAATTATTCAGTTCTTATGAAAACAATGGCTAAGAAATTATGATTTTTATTTGCATATTATATTTTCTTGTATTATTGGCACCACTAAGCTTTATGCTTAGAGCGTCGCTTTTGCAACGCGTAGGTACTGAAGAGTTGGACAGAGGGCTCGAGACCACAGTTCGATGAGGCGGTTCACGATTCTGCATAGTGTCCGTGTCACCTCACCATCCACAGTGCATTGGTAGGACACTAGGTCCCATTTTGTATTTTGAGATTTTTGTAAATTTTGTAATTAAACTCTTATTTTATCATGTGTATTTGAAACAAATGTAATATAATTTTGTGTTAATGTAAGTACTTGTAATTTGTGATTATAAATCACATGTGAGAATTTATTTATGATTTGAGTCTAATGATGATGTGAAATGAATGAATGATAAATAGAGGAATTGTTAAGAAAATTGTGTTTGTGAAAGGAAAAGTGAATACATAACTGTGACTTGTACATGATTATCACATGAGATAAATGATTGAGAAATGAATGGTGAAAAATGTTGAGATTTTGATATTGAAGTTTGAGAGTGATGAGATGATTGAATATGATCATAGGAAGTGTTTTTCACAGGTTCCGAAGAACTGTTTTCTCCATTTTTAGCCGATACTCCGCCGGATTTTCGATAAAATTTTCGGAACCTCAAATAAATTACAATTTCAATAAATGAATTATATTTCACAAGTTATTTTCAAAACTATGATAAAAATGAATTAAGATAAAATAGAGTGCTCCGGCACACTGAGTGGCATAACTTGCTTGGCTACACTGTAGTCGGGTAAGGGGTGTCACATTTAGTGGTATCAGAGCGTGGTTTAGGCGTTTCTGGACCTAGATAGATTGCATATCATGCATTGCATTCATAAGAGTCGAAGTGACACTATTGCAGATCTGTATTTCCCGTTTATTTTAGGTTAAGGTATGGAATAAGAAACTGAAGAGACAATGAGATAGCGAATGGAGATGAGAAGGAGACTGTATGTAAGATGAAAAAGGATGAGTACATAATTGTTTGAGGATAGGATTGAGACTAAGGAGAAAGTGAAGTAGGATAACACGGAAAGGTAAAGAAATAAAGAGGTAATAGCTCCTTGGCTATTTACATTGGATAAATTTCGAGGACGAAATTTAAATAAGAGGGGAAGAGTTGTAACATCCTCCCGGTAGCAACTCCGTACATTCTACTGTTCCGGTGACCGGTGTCGGTCCGGATAGCTAGAACGTCCGGAAAAATATTTAAACTAAAGTGAGGAACCATAATTAACTCAAATATTAATGAGAAAAATTTAGTAAAAATTTTAGAAATAAAATACAGTTAAGTCAAACGAGCCGGTGCCCTAGCGAGGGGTAACCCAGAGAGAAGTTGCGGTTCTCGTAACGAGGAGCCCTAGACCCGGGAAAAAAATTATAAAATAATTTTTGGGACTCCAGAGAAGGGTCATTGAGGTTCCTATGGCATTAGAATGCCAAGAAAATATTTAGAAAAATTTTTCAATCGGTACAGACAATTTTGGCCCGTTGAGCCAAACGGAGGGCATTTTGGTCATTTCACCTTCAGAGGTGATTTTTGGCCGACTTGTCCAGTTAAGTAAATAATTATTATGATCTAAAATATGAATAAATATTAGTAAAAATTTAATTAGAAATGAGTTAAAGAAAGAAGAAAGAAAAATCAAATAAAAAGGCATTAATGACATAAGCTTGATGTAATTAGAACCCCTTAGCCAATCAAATTAAAGGAAGACATTTATAATACATAAATGGGCAGGAAAAGAAGACCATTTTAGAGAATTTTCTGCAGCTACTCTTCTTCCCCAATAAAACGTTTCATGCTTCTCTTTTCCCTTCTCCATTTTCATGCTTACAAAGCTTGAATCCACACCCTTTCTCACCTCAAAACCCTAAGTTATCTTCACTAAAACTTGTCCCCACATCCTAAGCAACCTCTAGGCAGCCAAAAGAAGAAGAAAGAAGGAGTTTGGGTAGCTTGAAAAATCTGCCACCTAAAGGTTAGTGCCTATTTATACTTATACTTCTTTTATTCCATATTAAGGACTTAAAATAAGTAAGGAATTGTGAATTAAATGAATGAAATTTATGTATATGTACTCCTTGAATTTCGGCAGCCCTATTGAAGGAATAGAAATGGAGTGTTTGATGGACTTAGAGTGAACTAGAGCTTAGGTTTAAAGTGTATACATATATATATATAGAGAATGAAAGAGAAAATTAGGGAAATTGTGAAAAACTTTGAAATTTAGCTAGGGTTTAGGAATGAAAATTTGACTTGGCTTATGAAATGGTTAAAGAACATTCTAATGGTCAATTAGTGACCATTTGAGGTATGTTGACCATAAATTGGACTGAAAAATGGCATGGCAAAGTGGAATGGTAGGCTGCCTAAAGACAGCAGCATGATGGCTGAGATTTTAGTCCCCTTGGACTGTCATATCCTTGGCTGTGTTGGTCCAATTGGTGTTTGGCCAATTGGACATGAAACTAGGCTTATAATGGCACATTTTTTCTGAAGAAACCAAGCCCAAAAGACCAAATCAAGAGGACCAAAAGTTGGCCCCAATCCGGATACCCTGCAACCAGCACCTGCAGAAATGACCAAATGAACAGTAACTGTTCATTAGGCCATAACTCACTGTAGAATGGTCAAATTGACCTGAAATTTTTCCAGCAACAAGATATGATATAGACAAACAACTTTCATGAAGAACATTACCCCAAATTATGCCATTAACCCATTCAAATTATTGGGAAAAGTTAAGTTATCAAACCTGCAACTCTGCAGATTTTCACTTGAGCAGTAATGTTTGGATGGCTATAACTCTCTCTAGAAAACTCGGATTTAGGCGATTCTTGAACCGATGTAAACCTAAGGTATGGTAGAACATTTCATAAGAAGAAAGTTAGACCAAGTTATGAACTTAACTTGATCAAATTACTGACCAAAGTTGGACAAAAAATCTGCCAGACCCAAAATCTCAGCATGAATAGTGCACATGAACAGTAAACTTATTTTGGCCATAACTTGAGCTACAAAACTCCAAATGGAGTGATTCAAAAAATGAAATTCAACTAGACAAAATAAGGAACAACTTTCATGTTTACCATTTCCTCAAATTCCCACTGTAACAGTGCTTAATGGAATAGTAAAATTAAGCTTCAAAAACTGAAAATTTTGGTTCCCTTGGTTTAAGCCTAGAAATGGTAATGGTGATCACTTCCAACAAGTTTAAAATGAAAAATGTGGTATGTTTGAAGTGCCAAAGTCAATGTACCTACTTTCTATGCAAAATTCAACTTTTTTGTTGACTAATGAAATGAATAGTGACACCAAAAGTTGAAATTCAAAGATTGAAGAATTTTAAAGTATCAAATGCCCTAGTATACCTAACAAGATTGGTTTGGATAGTTTGGCATGCCAATAGGGTATTGTTTTAGCAGTACTGCGAAAGGCTTTATGCCTGTGTTCATGGCTTTATGCCCGTATTCATGGCTTTTATGCCCGTATTCATGGCTTTTATGCCCGATTGTGTGATATCATGGCTTTTTAGCCATACTGACTGCATACATGGTTGACGTTCTGTGTCCCATGGTATGATGGCCCGAGGCACTGCGGTGTCCAGTGCCAACGACCCGTTATCCAGTCCAGTCGTCCAGTATAGGTTCCTTGGGCATGGTAAAGTATAACTGTGATTGAACTGATTGTTAAAGAAAATACGAAAATTAAATATCAGGAATGATTATGATAGAATACAAAGAAACTCAAGATCATGAAGAAAATAATTAACAAAATGCATGAAGAAGTAAATATCATAAAACGTAATTAGCCCTCGACTAAACATTAAGTTGGTAATTATACAGTTCTTATGAAAACAATGGCTAAGAAATTATGATTTTTATTTGCATATTATATTTTCTTGTATTATTGGCACCACTAAGCTTTATGCTTAGGGCGTCGCTTTTGCAACGCGTAGGTACTGAAGAGTTGGACAGAGGGCCCAGTAGACCACAGATTCGGTAAGGCAGTTCACAGTTCTGCATAGTGTCCGTGTCACCTCACCATCCATAGTGCATTGGTAGGACACTAGGTCCCATTTTGTATTTTGAGATTTTTGTAAATTTTGTAATTAAACTCTTATTTTATCATGTGTATTTGAAACAAATGTAATATAATTTTGTATTAATGTAAGTACTTGTAATTTGTGATTATAAATCACATGTGAGAATTTATTTATGATTTGAGTCTAATGATGATGTGAAATGAATGAATGATAAATAGAGGAATTGTTAAGAAAATCGTGTTTGTGAAAGGAAAAGTGAATACATAACTGTGACTTGTACATGATTATCACATGAGATAAATGATTGAGAAATGAATGGTGAAAAATGTTGAGATTTTGATATTGAAGTTTGAGAGTGATGAGATGATTGAATATGATCATAGGAAGTGTTTTTCACAGGTTCCGAAGAACTGTTTTCTCCATTTTTAGCCGGTACTCCGCCGGATTTTCTATAAAATTTTCGGAACCTCAAATAAATTACAATTTCAATAAATGAATTATATTTCACAAGTTATTTTCAAAACTATGATAAAAATGAATTAAGATAAAATAGAGTGCTCCGGCACACTGAGTGGCATAACTTGCTCGGCTACACTGTAGTCGGGTAAGGGGTGTCACAAATTATGCCTAGAAGGTAACTAGAAAAATGACCAAATTCGGATTAGTGACTTGAAAGCTTGAAAATTGACCATTTGGGCAGTAGTTATTGTGTTGATCATAACTTACTCAAAACAGGTCCAAATGATCTGAAATTTTTACCATGAATAGTTTAGACATAGATCTACAATTCTTATAGGACACCAAAGTCCAAAAATGGGCAGAACCAAGTCAAATAGCTTGCACAAGTTCAGGTACCAAAACTGGCCGAAGTGAAAATGACCTAAAAATGACCTAAGCCTACCATTTTAGTGCATTCTGTCTAGCATTGGTAAATTGACCATGTCATGGTCTACACAACTCAGAATGACCTGAAATTTTGCCCCGCGTGCAATAAGACATAGACCGACAAGTTTGTAGTTTGGACCAAAAACAGAGGGAACTAGGTCGTCCGGCTAGGTCAAAATAGTACACCAAAATCCAGTAAATTGCAATAAAATGCATTACACTAGGAAATGAAATTGTAACATATATCAACACTAAAGGGCTATAAAATGTGACATGTTGGTAACATTAGAATTGACTCACTTAGAGTGCATCAAGGGTCAACATTGTAGATTGAGTAATGAAATGAATTGAAGGGAATAGTACAAAAAAAATTTAAATATTGGATTTTATTGTTAGAAACAAATTCATTGAGTACTGAAACACTTTAAATCGTGTGTTTCAGTTGAAAAGGATATTGAGAAGCATAAGGAACACTGAGTCAGAGCCAAGAGGCATATATCAGAGGTCTGTGCACAATACTTTTTATATTCACTGCTTTTATTAGAAAATTTATTTGGAGAATTGAGTTATGAATAATTTTTTATTGTTTTAACTTTGGGAATTGTATTTGGAAATTATTGTGTTGCCTACTTTACAAATGGAAATTTTGATATAAAATGTGATTTGTGGTTTGTATGAAATATTATTATTTGGAATTGTTTTGATTCACACTTGGCATGACAATTACTATGTTCCTCCTCCATTTATGGGGTGAGTGTGATTATATTCCTCCCTCTTTGACTTGCCAGTCTGAGGTGAGTGTGGATGATTACTCATTATCTAGCTAGCTTTCTCCCTCATTGATTTCGATTAGTGGGTGAGCGTGCCTTGTCGTGATGTACACATGGCATGTTCGTAAAAATTTGTATCATGGCCTAAATTGTGTTATTGATTGGCAAAATTGTGTTATTTAGTTATTGAATCAAATTGTGTTATTGATTGGCAACATTGTGTTATTCAGTTATTTGATCAAATTGTGTTATTGATTGGCAACACTGTGTTATTCAATTGTTTGATCAAATTTGTGTTATATGAGCTTTGAAAAATTGTGAATTGTTTGGATTGTAAATTGTCAATAAAAGTTTTACATACCGCGTTTTAAAGTGTTATTGTGCACCAATGAGTAAATTTTACTCAACAATAGCTTTTTATTGCTGTCGCAGGTAGACAGACTGACAGGGTAGCAGACTAGGCTGCTAGTGCTACATTGAGAGTTCATCGGGTATATTGAGTATACCATATTTTGTATTGTAATGTATGTCACTGTATGTATATATTGTTCTTGGTTTTGAGCAGTTGTAAATTAAAATTGTAAATTAAAATTGTACATCAAAATTGTACATTAAAGTTGTAAATTAAATTTGTAAATTATTTTGGCTTGTAAATATTGTGATATATTTCTTTTATCTCAGCTTTTGAAAACACTGGAAAATTATTATGGATTTGAGTTGACAAATGTTGAGAAACTTATTGTGTTGATTGGATATTGGAGTTTGTGGATTGAACAAAATATTAAAAGTGCTTTTTACAGGTTTTTGAAGAACTGTTTAATTCAAAATGCAGATGGCAATATGCCAAAATTTTTACAAAAATTGTTAATACTTCAAATGTTTTATTTGGTTTCACTTTAGAAAAAAAAAAAAATTTAACACCTGTAAATAGTGCTCACCACTATGAAAAAAAGTATGAATAGTTTTAAAATCTCTTGTAGTGTATTTAATGGGTTATCAATAGACGAAGTTGGTAATCCATTAAGTATACTACGGGATCATGTTATGCCTTACAGAGGGGTCGGGTGTGACATATTTTAGTGGTATCAGAGCAAGTTTTAAATTCTATTTTGACCTGTAAATTGAATATTCTTTCTTCATATTATAACTGCTCAATGTCATTGTTTGATACATACAGTACATTACATTATCAATATGCACTAACATGAGGAAATCTCCTTGTGTTATTTGTTTAGGAGGTGTAATATCCTCTAATTGACTATGGGAGAAGGGGTCCGTTCAGTAGATCAATCAATAGAGGCTGAGGTACAAGGGGATGCCCCAGCCCCTCAAAGAGTAGGAAGCTCGAATTTACCAGGCCCACCTATACAAATTAATGCACAAATGGCCTAGCAAATGGCCACTTTCTTTCAATAAATGGCTGATAATCTGTCAGCCCAAGCCCAAGTATAAACCTAACCCCCACAAGGGCAGTGTGAAATAGAGAAGAGGGAGAAACCTATGGGTCAGTGCTCGAGCAGTAATTTGGGGAAGAGAAAAGAAATTGAGGAGCCCCAAGCTCAGGGATATAACAGAGGTAGATCATCACAGCAAAGACCACCAAGGTCTAATCATCGAACAACTAGAAGTTCCTACCCTCCTTGCCAATGTGAAACTTGTGGTAAAAATCATGGTGGGGTATGCTACAAGGCCATAGGAGCCTGTTATAACTATGGAGGCACAGGACACTTTGCCAAGGGCTGCACCAGTGCCCGTAGAGTTGGGCCACCTCCTGCTACTGCTAAAGGGTCAGTTCAGAATCCTGTCACCAGATTTTTCACAACCACGTAGCAGAGGTAGAGGTAAGGGTAGAGGTAGTCCATTAAGCAACCGAGGCACAGTGAATTAGTCAGAGCAAGGCAGTGCACCGGTCAGAGTCTATGCAATGAGACAGAGAGAAAAGGCTGAGACTTTGGACATTGTTGCTGGTACTTTCTCAATTAGTAACTAAGATAGATATATGTATTGTTTGACCTGGGGTCTGCATACATTTATGTTAGTGTTAGAACTATATGTTCTGTTGTCATTCCTTTACAGGGGAATAAATTTTGATGCATTAGTGATTAGTCCTTTAAGATAAGGATTTTGATAATAAGTGAAATTAGTTTTGGAAGAGTTTATCGTCGAAAAGTATTTTCTAACACACCATAAATCATAAAGCTAATTGGCGAGCCTATTTAATATAAGGCAAGAGGACGTAAAAGTAAGTTGCGGTAATAGACTTGCTCTAGATGAGGGCAAAGATGTTATAATTAGTAATTGTCAGTGGATATTGTAATCAGAATAAGTTTCAGATATTAGTGAATTTGAAAAGGATAAAAGATAAGAAAGTTTGATCTATTGGGATGTATCGTAGTAACTATGCAATGTTCTTGATCTTTATACTATAAGCTGCAGATTACAATACTGACTTGAGATTATTGTGTAGAGCTACGTACTACCTAATAGTACACCAAGATGAGAATAGTTGCCAATGGCATTTGTATTGGTATTGTTATGTCAGGACAAAATTTTATTACTGGAAATGAGTTTGGAAATCCTACTTAGGGAGTTAAAACTCAAAAGTTAGAATATCAAAAGGTTATAGTTTAGTACAAAAGGAAGTAAGCTATAAAATATTAATAGATAAAAAGAGTCGTGAAAGTAAAAAAATTTTGAACAGTTGGTTCAGATATAACAAAAATGTTATGAATGTGAGTAAGATTGTTGACTAGAATGGTCAAAGGACCCATGATTAGATAAGTAATTCTAATACGACCATAATGGTCATCCAAGAAGGGAACATGAATCGGAATATTAGGCAGAACTATAGTAAGAGAAGATTAGTGCTGTCTAAACAAAGTGAATATTGTATTAGATTGTTAAAAGTTTTACACAAATTCAGAGGAAAGAAGATTATATGATCATATAGAAAGGAAAAAATAAACGTGTGAATATTGTAAGATCGCCATTGGGTAAAATTTTGTGGACGAAATTTATTTTAAGGGGGGGAGAATTGTAACACCCCTATGTTCGGTAGTGCGTTCTACTATTACGGTGACCAGTGTCTGTCCAGACAGCTAGGATGCTTGGAATTATAGTTAAATATTAGTGTGAAGATATAAGATAGCGAAATACAAGAAAAGAAAAGACAAGAAAAATAAAGGAAAAATAATAGCAATGAAATGAAACTAAGTTAAACGAGGCAACACCGCAGTGATGGGTGACCGCATGGGGAAATTATGGCGCAGGCAATAGCCGACCCCTGGACTGCAGGAAACCCTCAAAATTTAATTTCGAGACATAATTAAAGACTTATTGAAGTAAAAATATCATTAGAAATATCAAAGAAAAATTAATTAATTAGTACAAAGAAAAACAAGAAATCGAGAAAACGATAAAACTCGGTGTTACCGAAAAATAGAGAATGCAACCCGAATAGCGGTATTATGGTCAATTGACACCCCAAGATGCCTTTTGACCTAAATGTCCATTAAAAATAAATGATATTACATTTTGGAAATGTAATGAAAAATCAAAATGAGACACATTATGTAAATAGAAAAAGAAATGAGGTAAATGTGGGAATAATGAAATTTTGGAATAAATAATCAATATACTACATTAGTGCTCCACTAAGGCAGATTTGGGACACCTAGTTAAGCTAAATGGGACAGCAAAAACACATCTTTAACCTTGAATCACCACATTGCCGAATTATATTTCTCTCTCAAAGGAAAACTCCATGGATGTCCCAACCAAGCTTTCTCTCTCCATGATCCAAGCTTCCATTTGTTAAAGTTCCTTCACTAAAGTTGTTCCATACACCTTGGGCAGCATACTTGGAGCAAGAAAGATAAGTTTTGGTGAGGTTTTAAAGAAGTCAAAAAGAGGTAAGTGGGTGTTTTCAATTCTTGTTTCATTCAAAGTGTAACCAAGGTTGTGGGTAGTTGATTTATGGAAGAATTTTTGTTGTTGATGAATTATTGGAGTTGAGCTATTTAGGCAGCCATGAAACCTCACCATGAATAGCTTGTCGTTGAATGTAAATGGTTGTTTGGATGATGATTTAAATGTTTGATTGTATTGAAGTTGAATTCCATGTGTAAGGTTTGATTTATAAGCTTGAATAGTGAAAATGGAAGTTAATGGATATGTGTAAACTTGTGGCAGCCTCATGAAAAAGATTGAAGTGTTTAAGTTCATGAAATATTGTTGAATTATGTTGCTTATGGTGGTAGTTTGTGTATGTGAATAATTGTTTGGATTTGGACATGTGAATGAGGTATGTTCATGTGGTTAAATTATTATAATTGGACTTTGAAAATTCTGAGTTATAATGTGTATATTGAGATTGGTTACAAGCTGTACAAAATAACCAAAATGTGATGTAAAGTGTGTGAATGTTATAGTACCAAATCAGAATTGACATGAAAGGTAAACTTGGTAAGTATTAAATGTGTAATTGGTAAGTATTGAATGTGTAATTGGTAAGTGTTGAAGAATGTGTAGCAGGGCAATGTGCGTTTTAGCTTAGAACCTTAAGTGTGTGACTCCAATTGGTATGAGACCAATTGAAGGTGAAACTAGGAACAAAATGTGCCAACTTTCATGAAGGAAGCTTACCTAAATTATGCCTAGAAGGTAACTTGAAAAATGATCAAATCCGGATTAGTGACTTGAAAGCCTGAAAATTGACCATTTGGGAAGTAGTTAGTTTTTTTACCATAACTTACTTAAAACAGGTCCAAATGACCTGAACTTTTTACCATGAATATTTAGACATAGATCTACAATTCTTATGAAGATACCAAAGCCCAGAAATGGCCAGAACCAAACCAAATAGCTTGCATAAGTTCAGGTACCAAAACTGTCCAAAGTGAAAATGACCTAAAAATGACCACAGCCTACCATTTTAGTGCATTCTGTCCAGCATTGGTAAATTGACCATATATTGGTCTACATAACTCATAATGACCTGAAATTTTGCCCTGCGTGCAATAAGACATAGACCTACAAGTTTGTAGTTTGGGTCAAAACTCGAAAACCGAGGGAACTAGGTTGTCCGACTAGGTCAAAATAGTACACCGAAATCCAGTAAATTGCAATAAAATGCAATACACTTGAAATTTAAATTGGTAACATATACCAACACTAAAGGGCTATAAAATGTGACATATTGGTAACATTAGAATTGACTCACTTAGAGTGCATCAAGGGTCAACATTATAGGTTGACTATGAAATGAATTGAAGGGAATAGTACCAAGAAAATTTAAATATTGGATTTTATTGTTAGAAACAAATTCATTGAGTACTGAAACACTTTAAATTGTGTGTTTCAGTTGAAAAGGATATTGAGAAGAATAAGGAACACTGAGTTAGAGCCAAGAGGCATATATCAGAGGTCTGTGCACAATACTTTTTATATTCACTGCTTTTACCAGAAAATTTATTTGGAGAATTGAGTTATGAATAATTTTTTATTATTTTTACTTTGGGAATTGTATTTGGAAATTATTGTGTTGCCTACTTTGCAAATGGAAATTTTGAGATAAAATGTGATTTGGTGGTTTGTATGAAATATTGTGATTTGGAATTGTTTTGATTCACACTTGGCATGACAATTACTATGTTCCTCCTCCATTTATGGGGTGAGTGTGATTATATTCCTCCCTCTTTGACTTGCCAGTCTGAGGTGAGTGTGGATGAGTACTCATTATCTAGCTAGCTTCCTCCCTCATTGATTTCGATTAGTGGGGTGAGTGTGCCTTGTCATGATGTACACACGGCATGTTCGGAAAAATTTGTATCATGGCCTAAATTGTGTTATTGATTGGCAAAACTGTGTTATTCAGTTATTTGATCAAATTGTGTTATTGATTGGTAACACTGTGTTATTCAGTTATTTGATCAAATTGTGTTATTGATTGGCAACACTGTGTTATTCAATTGTTTGATCAAATTTGTGTTATATGAGCTTTGAAAAATTGTGAATTGTTTGGATTGTAATTTGTCAATAAAAGTTTTACATACCGCATTTTAAACTGTTATTGTGCACCACTGAGTAAATTTTACTCAGCGATAGCTTTTCATTCTTGTGCAGTAGACAAGCGATAGAGGCGTGAGACTAGGCTGCTAGTGCTACATTGAGAGTTCATCGGGTATATTGAGTATACCATATTTTTCATTTTTTATTGTAATGTATGTCACTGTATGTATATATTGTTCTTAGTTTTGAGCAGTTGTAAATTAAAGTTGTACATCAAAATTGTACATTAAAGTTGTAAATTAAATTTGTAAATTATTTTGACTTATAAATATTGTGATATATTTCTTTTATCTCAGCTTTTGAAAACACTGGAAAATTATTGTGGATTTGAGTTGACAAATGTTGAGAAACTTGTTGTGTTGATTGGATATTAGAGTTTGGGGATTGAACAAAATATTGGAAGTGCTTTTTGCAGGTTTTTGAAGAACTATTTTATTCAAAATACATATGGCACTCTGCCAAAATTTTTATAGAAATTGTTAATACTTCAAATGTGTTATTTGGTTTCACTTTAGTAAAAAAAAAATAAAAAAATTTAACACCTGTAAACAGTGCTCACCACTATAAAAAGAAGTAAGAAAAGTTTTAAAATCTCTTGTAGCGTATTTAATGGGTTATCAGTAGACGAAGTTGGCAATTCATTAAGTATACTACGGGATTATGTTATTCCTTACGGAGGGGTAGGGTGTGGCAGGTTTTATGAGGTATAAATGACATTAAAAATGTCAAAAAAAATTCAGGAAAATTTATTAATTGGTACAGACGAAAATAACCCGGCAAGCATAATGAAGGGCATTTTGGTAATTCCACTCTAAGAGTAAAATTTTGACCTAAATGTCAATTAAATTAAGAGAGATTAAAATATATAAAATAAATTAAAATTATTAATTATGGTAGGGAAATGAGTAAAGAAAAGAAAAGAAAGAAAATCAAAAGGTAAATGAGTTTTTACCTAAGCTTGATGTGTGATGACATCATTTAAAAATACTTGACTAATGGAAATTTGACAAACACCTATTAAGTGATAAGACAGAGTATAAGATGAGACAAAATGAATAAAAGTAACACATTTTCTTTTTCTTCCCTTGAATGGCCAAACCACCCTCCTCCATAGCCATCTCCATTTTTCTTTCTTTCCCAAGCTTGATTCTCCCCTTTTCTTCCCATAAAATCCTAAACTCCCTTCATTAAAAATTAAACCCACACCTAGATTAAGCTATTGGTAGTCATAAGGATTATAAATTTCAAGGTTTTAACAAACCCAAGAAAGAGGGTCAAAAAGGTTAGTGCTTTTCTCCTTTCCTTCTTCTTTTAATCCTTGAAAGTGACTTGAAATAAGTAGAAATTGTGAGAAAATAAAAAGGATTCATGAACATAGGCGGGGTTACTGAAATTCAGCAGCCAAGAAAATTATTGGACTTTGATATGTTTAAATGATGTAAATGAGTTTAAAGATGATGCTTGGTATGGGTATATGTATGGGAAGTGATAGTGATTGAATTGATTGAGTTTTGAAACTTTAAAATTAGGGTTTGTGATAATGAATTGGAGATTTTGTCTTATGCTACCAATTGACCTAATTGAGAAGAAATTGTTACTTATAGAAGTGCTATGTATGCCAATTGAAGTAAAGGAGTTGGAGGAAATTGAAAAATTGGGAGTGCTTTTCTCTGCAGGTTTGGGACTCATTGAGCCCAGCTTGAGTTTTGAGACTGAATTTTTGTTACTCAAATTGGTATGAGACTAATTGGAGGTGAAACCAGACCCAAAACACTCCATTTTCCATGAAGAAACCATGCTCAAATTCTATCCAAAACTTGACCTAAACTGTAACATCCCCACTGTGCGTGTTCTGTATGTTCAGTTGCTCCAGTGATCAAATAATAGTCTAGGCAAGTCAGGATGTCTAGAACTACACTTTGGTGATAGTGAATAGACATATAGTGATGAAATAAATAAAAAAAAAAAACAAGAAAATGAAGCTAAGTTAAATGAGCCGGCACCATAGCGATGGGTGACCGCACTAGGAAGGCCGTTGCCGACCCTAGGACTGTGGGGAACTCTCAGAATTTAATTTTGAGGCATAAATAAAGGTTTATTGAAATTTAATTGAAACTAGAAATATCAAAGAAAAATTAATAAATTAGTACAAAGAAAAATGAAAAATTGAGAAACAGACAAAAATCGGTGTTACTGAAAAATTAGGAATATAACTCGAAGTGGGGTATTTTGGTCATTTCACACCTAGAGTTATCTTTTGACCTCAATGTCCATTAAAAATAAATGATATTATACTTTATAAATGTCATGAAAAATTAAATGGTGGTACATTATGTAAATAGTGAAGGAAATGAGATAAATGTGCAAATTAGGAAAATTGAAATAATTAAACATTAAGTTAAAGTGAGTGCTCCACTAACTCAAGTCTTGGGACACTTAATTAAGTCTTTTTGGACAGAAATTCAGTCCATCTTCTTCCTCCCAAATGACCAATAGAATTGATCCTCCCAAAACCTCCTTTGAAGTCCACCATGGCCAAACTCCCTCCATCACCATGCACCATTGATCAAGCCATCCTTTCCTCTTGATTCCTTCATTAAAGCTTGCCTATTCACCTTGGGGAAGATATTGGCAACAAGAAAAACAAGATTTGGTGAAGTTTTGATAAGCTCTAAAAGTGGTAAGTGTCCAAAACTTCTCTCTTGCTTCAGTAAACCTTGAGTTTAGGTTGAGGTGAGTATTTTTGGTTAAGAGAAATGAAGAAAATCTTGAGAAATGAAATGGTCCATTTTTGGCAGCCATGAATATATGTTGTAGTTGAATTTTTCTTACCTCTAATGGATGGAAACTAAGGTTGAATAACTTAAATAGAGGAAGTAGTAAGCTAAAATCTAAGTATGTACATATAGTGCTTGAATTAAGGGTGTGTAATGGAACCTTAATGCTTTGGGCAAACTGCCATGTTTGGCAGCCTATTAAACCATGAATTTGTATGTGAGCATGTAGTTATTAATGAAATATGCTAATGTTAAATTGTGGGCAGCAAGTGTAAGTGATATTGAAGTATGATTATGTTGAAATGTATGTGTAATATTGACATTGAGATATGTTGAATTTTGGTGGATGTGAATGTTGAACTTAATGGTGAATTGTGTGCATTGAGCACCTGAATATTCTGCCCAAAATTGTTGCTAGAATTGTGTAAAATATATATATATATATGGAAATGTTATTGATTGAATATTGAAGTAATGAGGAGGAGAAGGAATATCAATTTGGAAGTGTATGTGCTTTGTGCAGGTTGTGTATTGAAGACAGTACTTAAATTAGGCCATAAGTGCCAAACTATGAACCCAATTGGTATGAGGCCAATGGGGGGTGAAACTAGACACCAAATAGGCTAACTTTCGTGTAGAAATGTTGCCAAAATTCTGCCTAGAAGCTAACCTTAAAAATGACCAAATCCGGATTAGCAACCTTGCAACCCAGATTTTTGACCATATGAACAGTAGTACTTGGGATGACCATAACTCACTCAAAACAGGTCCAATTGACCTGAAATTTTTACCATGGTTATTTTAGACATAGATCTACAATTCTTATGAAGACACTAAAGCCCAGAAATATCCAGAACCAAGTTAAATGGCTTGCACAAGTTCAGGTACAAAAACTGTCGAACCAAAAGTGACCTAAAATTGACCAAATTTTGCACTAAAGGTGCAATCTGTCCAGCTTTAGTAAATTGACCATAACTTGGTCTATACAACTTGGAATGACCCAAAATTTTTCCCCGCAAGCAATAAGACATAGAGCTACAATTTTTCTTCTTTGACCAGAAGCTAAAAGCCAAGAGAAATAGGACTTTAAGCTAGACCAATCTAGCACACAAAAATTAAGAATTTGACATTTTACATATAATGATGCTTGAGGCATTTTGGCAATGAATGCCAACTTGTAAAAATAGTAAATTGCACTATTTGGCAGCATATTGAGATATAAATTGTGACACATTGATGCTAGAAACAACTTATCCATATTACCTAAAAAGGTCAACATATGCATTGACTTGTGAATTTTATTTTAATCATTTTTATTCTTCCTTAATTTATTTCTTCATGGATATGAAGTGCAATTTGTGAAATTTAACTCATTTAATTCATTTATTAAAATTATAAATTAATTTGGGGTTTCAAAAATTTTATAGGAAATTCAGCGGAGTACCGGCTAAAAATGGATAAAACAGTTCTTCGGAACCTATGAAAAACACTTCCAATAATTTCTAATCATTCTTAACCCCATTTGTATCACATCTATTTACAATAATTTCTTCACAATTCCTCCATTTGTCATTCATTCATTTCACATCATCATCATGCTCAAATCATAAATAAATTCACATATGTTATTTATAAACACAAAATTATAAATACTTACATTAATACAAAATTAAATTACATAGGTTTCAAATATACATGATAAAATAAAAGTTTAATTACAAAACTTACAAAAATCACAAAATACAAAATAGGACCTAGTGTCCTACCAATGCACTGTAGTCTGTGAGGTGACACAGACACTATGCAGAACTGTGAACGGCCTTACCCAATCTGTGGTCTACTGGGCCCTCTGTCCAAATCTTCAGCACCTACGCATTGCAAAAGCGACGCGCTAAGCATAAAACTTAGTGATGCCAACAATACAAGAAAATATAATATACAAATAAACATAATAATTTCCTAGTGATTGTGTTCATAAGAAATGAATAATTACTAACTTATTGTTTAGTCGAAGGCTAACTGCATTTTATGTTGTTAACTTCTTCATGCATTTTATTAATTATTTTCTTGATGATTTTGAGCTTCTTTATTTTATTGTAATCATTCTTGATCTTTATCTTGATATTTCATTTCCTTATTTTCTTTAATAATCAATTCAATTACAATTATACTTTTCCATGCCCAAGTAACCTATACAAATTGACTGGACTAGATAAATGGATAAGCTAGCACTGAGTACCAGGTACCTCGGGCCGTCACACCATCGGTCACAATGTGTCTCCCGGTGTGCAAACAGAATGGCTAATAAGCTATAAAATCAATAAGGCATAAAGCCAAATATAACATCATAATCAGTATAGCCATAGGCTATCATCACATAATGGCAATGAAGTCATACATCATACGCAGTACTGCTATCAAAACCCTATTGGCATGCCAACCTATCCAAACCAATCTCATTAGGCATACTAGGGCATATTACAAAGTCATTTTTTGAATATTTGTGCTTTATGTGTAAGGTTACTATTCATTTCATTAGTTAACTAAAATATTGACTTTTTCATAGATAATAGGTACATTGGTTCCAATATCATCAACATACCACATTTTGCATTCTAAAGTTGTTGGCATTGGTTGCCAATTCCAATTCAAAGCTTAGTGTTAGTTATTCAAAATTTTTAGATTTCAAGTCTTGTGTTTACTGTTTCATTAGTCATTTTTACAGTTGGAATTTGGCAAAGTTATCGACATGAAAGTTGTTCCTTATTGTGTCTAGTTACATTTTGTTTTTTTGAATCACACTATTTGGAGTTTTGTAACTCAAGTTATGGCCTAAACATCATAACTAGCTGGATCGCAAACTTTCCAGATTTTCTGGACTGACCAAATCTACAGTGTTTTGTGTAGTGAATTCAAATCACTTTATCCACATGTTATGATCATAATTTGAGTTTGGTTTCCTCACAAAAGTTGTAGGTCTATGTCTCACCTTTCTGTTGGTAAAAGTTCAGGTCAATTAGACCTTTCTACACTGAGTCATGATCAAATGAATAGACACTGTTCATTTGGTCATTTTGCCCAGGCAGAATGCAAGTCACCCAGATTAGGGCAATTTTTTAGTCAAATTGGTTTGGTTTTCTCGGCATCGTTTCTTCACCAAAGTTGTGCCATTATGTGTCTAGTTTCATGTGCAATTGGCCTTGCAACAATTGAACCTTTACAACTCCATTTATAACAACCCAAACCTACTGGACTCATACTTAGTCCTGGAGGTCAGCCAAGGTAGCTCACCCAAACTCAAATACCAATCCACAACACACTTCATTTCCTCCTCACACTCATTCAAATGGTCACTAATTGACCATTACAAGGTTAATAAACAATAACATGAGAAAACCCTAATGTTATTCAAGTGTCCAAGTTCTCAAGTTCATTCATGCACTATACTTGCATTTCACTTACACAATCATGTTCAAGCACTCATCTCATGCTATGGGCAGCTAATATGTCACTTTAAATCAAAGAATTCTCCTAATCCTAACTCATTTCAACGCTGCCAAAATTTCATGGAACATAATCATGCCTCATTAATTCAATTCTTATCAAATTTTCAACTTAACATAGCTCAAATTCATGATTAGAAAAATGTAAAAGCAAAGAATATGGCACTAACCTCTTTGGTGATTTTCTAAGCTTATTCACACCTCACTTTCTTCCACTTTCTCCTCTTCTAATGGCTGCCCAAGTCTAGCTCTAGTGGTAGGGACAAATTTTTGTGAAGGGAAGATGAGGTTTTGAGGTGTTTTTGGTAGAGGTTTGGAAGCTTGGGTGAAGCTTCAATGGTAGAAGAGAGGGAGCTGGTTCAGTTGTGAAGAAGAAGCAGATTGTGTCTTCAATTTTTCTGCCCATTTTGGTCATTTTAAGTGGTTTAAAGACATGTGTCACAATGTGATTGGGTGGAGGCACACTAATGACATAATGTGATGTCATAATTTCCAATTTTCTTTCTTTTTCTTTTCTTTTCTTTTCTACTCATTTTCAATTAAATTTTTAGCAATATTTATTCACATTTTATATCATAATAATTATTTACTTAACTAGACAAGTCGGCCAAAAATCATCTCTGAAGGCGAAATGACCAAAATGCCCTTCGTTTGGCTTAATAGACTATAATTGTCTATACTAATTGAAAACTTTTTCTAAGCATTTCCTTGGCATTCTAATGCCATAGGAGCCTCAATGACCCTTCTCTGGAGTTCCAAAAATTATTTTATGAATTTTTCCTCGGGTCTAGGGCTCCTAGTTGCGAGAACCGTAACTTTTTACTGGGTTGCTCATCGCTAGGGCACCGGCTCATTTAACTTGGTTGTATTTTATTTCTAAAATTTTTTTCTACATTTTTCTTGTTAATGTTTGAGTTAATTATCGTTACTCACTTTAGTTTAAATATTTTTCCAGACGTTTCTAGCTGTCCGAACCAATATCGATCACTGGAACAGTAGAATGTATGGAATGGATACAGTGAGGGTGTTACAACTCTTCCCCTTTAATTTAAATTTCATCCTCAAAATTTACCTGACTTAAGTAATCGTGGAGTTGCTACCTCTTTGTTTCTTCACTTCCTTGTATCGCCTCATCAGTGTCTAGGTTTGGCTCCTCCTGAGCTTCCATAGCATATGCCTGTGGTGCCACCCTGACTTCAAGCCTTTCAACTATCTCAGAAACAATCTTCTGTGAAATGTCAGCTATTTCTGCTCTACCCTATCTTTTACCCCTTTGAACTATAAGGGTAGGTCTATGAACTTGTACTGGAGCTATTGAACCACTCCTCTGAGGGCAATCTTGTATGAAATGATCCATAGCCCCACACTTGAAACACTCTCTAGTTAACAGTTGACACTCCCCTCTGTCTCCTATCACAGTGCATACATTCAGGCACTGGGGCAAATCCCCATGTTACTGTGCCTGGGGAGCTAGCTATAAATATCCCAATCTGGCCTCTCTGGCCCTGTGTCTGATCTTGTGAACCAAAACCCTTAAACTTCTTACTATCAATCGGTATACTTGACCGCCCTGGTCTAAATTCCCTCTTACACTGCCTATCTTTCCTATTCTGTTCACTTACTCTGACCCTTTCCACTTTCAGTGCAGCTTTAACTAATTTTGTGAAGTTCGTAATTCCCAAGGCAGTGATCATTATTTTAATATTATCATTTAGCCCCTCTTCAAACCTTTTGCACCTTTCTACTTCTGTGGGGACTATCTCTCTTCTGTAGCAGCTTAGTCTGACAAACTCCTTCTCATACTCCCCTACTGATAGCTACCTCTGCCTCAGATTAATAAACTCTCTCCTTCTGTCTTCCAGGTACACACTTCCCACATACTTCTTCTTAAATTCAGCGAGGAAGAAATCCCAAGTTACCAATCCTGGCCGGACTTCACTAGAAACAGTGTCCCACCATTGATAGGCATCATCTTCAAGTAGGGACACAACAGCCTCCAAGTTCTGCTCTGGGGTGCAATGCAGTTGCTTCAATACCCTTATGGTGCGGTCTAGCCAATTCTCAGCCGCCACCGAGTCATCTTCTTTCTTACCAATGAAGTCCACAGCCCCAAATTTTCTCAGTTTTTCCAGATGGGATTTCTGCTGTGGAGGTGGTCATGGTGGCATAACCCCAGCCATCTGTCTAAAGAATTTAGCCATTTGCTGAAACATAGCCGGCGAAGGCTGTGTAGGCACTGCTGGTGCCGGTGGAGCAGGTTCTCTCTAGCCCCCAGTCTCAGCTGTAGGTGAAGCATGACTCTCCACTTGCTCATCTAGTACTTTCTGTGACGTGGGGTCCATATACTAATCAAAATAAGAAAATCAAATAGATCTGCATTAGTGTCACCTCGACTCTTACAAATGCAATGCATGGTATGGACTCGATCTAGACCCAGAAATGCCTAAACCGTGCTCTGATACCACTAAATGTGACACCCCTTACCCGTCTACAGTGCAGCCGAGCAAGATATGCCACACAGTATACCGGGACACCATATTTTATTTCAATCATTTTTATTCTTCCTTAATTTATTTCTTTATGGATATGAAGTGCAATTTGTGAAATTTAACTCATTTAATTCATTTATTAAAATTATAAATTCATTTGGGGTTCTAAAAATTTTATAGAAAATTCGGTGGACTACCGGCTAAAAATGGATAAAAGAGTTCTTCGGAACCTGTGAAAAATACTTCTAATAATTTCCAGTCATTCTCAAATCCATTTGTATCACATCAATTTACAACAATTTCTTAACAATTCCTCCATTTGTCATTTATTCATTTCACATCATCATCATGCTTAAATCATAAATAAATTCACATATGTTATTTATAAACACAAAGTTACAAATACTTACATTAATACAAACTTAAATTACATAGGTTTCAAATATACATGATAAAATAAGAGTTTAATTACAAAACTTACAAAAATCACAAAATACAAAATGGGACCTAGTGTCCTACCAATGCACTGTAGTCTGTGAGGTGACACAGACACTATGCAGAACTATGAACGGCCTTGCCCAATATGTGGTCTACTGGGCCCTCTGTCCAAATCCTTAGTACCTACGCGTAGCAAAAGCGACTAGCCAAGCATAAAGCTTAGTGGTGCCAATAATACAAGAAAATATAATATGTAAATAAACATAATAATTTCCTAGTTATTGTGTTCATAAGAAATGAATAATTATTAACTTATGGTTTAGTCAAAGGCTAACTGCATTTTATGATGTTAACTTCTTCATGCATTTTATTAATTATTTTTTTGATGATTTTGAGCTTCTTTATTTTATTGTAATCATTCTTGATCTTTATCTTGATATTTCCTTTCCTTATTTTCTTTAATAATCAATTCAATTACAATTATACTTTTCCATGCCCAAGTAACATATACAAATTGACCGGACTGGATAAACGGATAAACTAGCACTGGGTATCAAGTACCTCGGGCCGTCACACCATCGGTCACAATGTGTCTCCCGGTGTGCAAACAGAATGGCTAATAAGCCATAAAATCAATAAGGCATAAAGCCAAATATAACATCATAATCAGTATAGCCATAGGCTATCATCATAGAATGACAATGAAACCATACATCATACGTAGTACTGCTATCAGAACCCTATTGGCATGCCAACTTATCCAAACCAATCTCATTAGGCCTACTAGGGCATATTACAAAGTCATTTCTTGAATATTTGTACTTTATGTGTAAGGTTACTATTCATTTCATTAGTCAACTAAAATGTTAACTTTTTCATAGATAATAGGTACATTGGTTCCAATATCATCAACATACCGTATTTTGCATTCTAAAGTTGTTGGCATTGGTTGCCAATTCCATTTCAAAGCTTAGTGTTAGTTGTTCAAAATTTTTAGATTTCAAGCCTTGTGTTTACTATTCCATTGGTCATTTTTACAGTAGGAATTTGGCAAAGTTGTCAACATGAAAGTTGTTCTTTATTGTATCTACTTACATTTCTTTTTTTGAATCACTCCATTTGGAGTTTTGTAGCTCTAGTTATGGCCTAAATAAATGAGTGGAAACGTGAAAAAACACAAGTTTATACCATTGAATTCAAAATTTTTGCCTAGGGTCACATGCATCATGCAAGATTTATTTTTATCTATTTGATTTCAATGATAAACAATATATTAAAACTCTTTTAATATGTTTTTGGATCTGTATTTGCCATTTAAGATTTGAAAATTAATTAGATTAATTTTAGAACCCTAGATTAAATCAAGAATAAACACACTAACCTTTTGATGCGCTGCAGTGTATTTGCGCCTTTGACATTTGTCTTCAGGACACCAGATGTTGTCCCTCTAGCTTCTCCACACCAAGAACACCTATTGCAGCCCTTGAACAGCTTCTAAATCTTTTTCTATTATTTAGAAAATGAAGTTCTGCCTTTTAAGAGATTAAAGATGTAAACAGGACACTAGAAACGATGTCTAGTATTTTTAATTCAAGAGATTGATGGCTAATCTCTTTGAATTGATGAGAGATGACGAAGAAGGGATGGAGAGCCTCAAAATGGCGTGACAAAGGAGGAGTAGCTGCTGGTTGTATTTTTTCTCTTCATAACAACACTTATATAGCTAGGTTAACACATTAAACCCTTACCACATGTCACCCTCTGATTGGTTATAGGTTTAATTGACACAATGACATTATGCCAAGTGTCAAACCTATATTTAATCTTAATTTTAATCATCTTACATGATTAAAAGACATTTGGCAAGCTTATATGTAATGCCATGTGTCATCATCTCATGGTGCCACATGTCACCCTGTGAAATACCAAAATGCCCCTGCGTCTTAATTTTGAGTTCTCAACCCAAAATAATTATTTCTCTTCTTCTAATCAATTTATATCAAATATAAATCAATTAATTAATCTTTATTAATTAATTTTTCATTAATTAAATTCATATTTAAACACTTTAAATGTAAATTTAACTTATATTATACATCCAATAATCTATATTTGGCTTCAAGTCATGCTAGGGACTTTGCAATCTAATTGCAAACCAAACCTATTTAATTAATCAATTAAACTCTTTAATTAATTAATTAATTAATATTTAATTAAGTGATAACTTGTGTATGTGTGTGACTTACTAGGCTCATCACTAATTAGCAATGAGATATGATATCAACTCTTAATATCATCAGAACTCTTTCTTACCATAAATGATTTCTCTAAATCATTTTATGCACCTCATAGACATGGTTAACACCTAGCATAGCATGCCATGGCTACCCAATTAGTAATAAGGTTTACCTTAAATGAACCTATGATCATATGTTACCATGCACTAGAATCTTTCTGTTACAAAATCCCAACTCAAGCTGGAGTCATGGTTTATGTCAAACTCCATTTGCTATGAATATTATGTTCTCTTTTAATTCCAGTTCTCGATTAAAAAGATTTTCTCATAAGAAACTCTTTTCTGAATAAATCTATCTGTCCTGGCCAGGAACTTGAAACATCAAGAACAATTAAATGAACATAGGATTTTATCTCTATTTAGTTAGAGGAACAGATTCCATCTTAATCAACACCTACCTCCATATATAACTAGTAGGAGCCAACACATGCCCATATACCCATACACAGTACAAGTATGAAAGTAATATTAAACTCAAACTACCTATATACAAGATAACTGTGCTATCTCAGGTCTAAAGATTATATGCACTGATATGATTTATGACAAAACATTGACAAGAGTAAACTCCATGTGCTTGTCATAAGTGTCACTGGTTTGGCCTACTTATCAGTTATAAGTGCCTATCATGTTTGTCATATGGCATGAGAATCACCATTCCATCTTATTTATATCTCATATAAATAACTTGGGAATAGACATGAATACAATCTTTCTGGATAAGTCATGTCCTTATTATGAAATATCCTCGATTGTGAACCTATTTATGATACTTTGTACTAGAAATACTGTCACTCATATTCTTAACAACTTAAGAATCGAATTTCTAACAAAATATCAATGGACCATTTTCTATTACACATAAATATATTATGTAAACAGAAAGGTGGAAATGCCTTTTATTAATAAAAACATGTACAAGATACATACTAAATGATATGCTCTAGGGCATACTACTAACACTAAACACCATAACTGGCTGGATTGTAAACTTTCCAGATTTTCTGGACTGACCAAATCTATATTGTTTTGTGCAGTGACTGCAGGTCACTTTTTGAACATGTTATGGTCAAAATTTGAGTTTGGTTTCTTCGCAAAAGTTGTAGGTCTATGTCTCCCTTTCTGCTAGTAAAATTTCAGGTCAATTGGACCTTTCTACCTTGAGTTATGACCAAATGAAAAGATACTGTTCATTTGGTCATTTTGCCCAGGCAGAATGCAAGTCAACCAGATTAGGGTAATTTTTTGGTCAGCTTGGTTTGGTTTCTGGGCAAGGTTTCTTCACCAAAGTTGTGTTATCATGTGTCTAGTTTCATATCCAATAGGCCTTACACCAATTGAACCTTTACAACTCCATTTATAGCTGCCCAAACCTGCTGGACTCATACTCAATCCTACAGGTCAGCCAAGGCAGCTCACCCAAACTCAAATACCAATCCACAACTCACTTCATTTCCTCCTCACACTCATTCAAATGGTCACTAATTGACCATTACAAGGTTAATAAACCATCAAATGGACAAACCCTAATGTTATTCAAGTGTCCAAGTTCTCAAGTTCATTCATGCACTATACTTGCATTTCACTTACAGAATCATGTTCAAGCACTCATCTCATGCTATGGGCAACTAATATGTCATTTTAAATCAAAGAATTCTCCTAAACCTAACTCATGTCAAGGCTACCAAAATTTCATGGAACATAATCATGCCTCATTAATTCAATTTTAATCAAAGTTTCTACTTAACATAGCTCAAATTCATGTTTAGAAAGATGTAAAAGCAAATAATATGGCACTAACCTCTTTGGTGATTTTCTAAGCTTATTCACACCTCACTTTCTTCCACTTTCTCCTCTTCTACTCACTGCCCAAGTCTAGCTCTAGTGGTAGGGACAAATTTTTGTGAAGGGAAGATGAGGTTTTGAGGTGGTTTTGGTAGAGGTTTGGAAGCTTGGGTAAAGCTTCAATGGTAGAAGAGAGGGAGCTGGTTCATTTGTGAAGAAGAAGTAGATTGTTTCTTCAATTTTTCTGCCCATTTTACTCATTTTAAGTGGTTTAAAAACATGTGTCACAATGTGATTGGGTGAAGCACACTAATGACATCATGTGATGTCATAATTTTCAATTTTCTTTCTTTTTCTTTTCTTTTCTATTCATTTTCAATTAAATTTTTAGCAAAATTTATTCACATTTTATGTCATAATAATTATTTACTTAACTGGACAAGTCGGCCAAAAATCACCTCTGAAGGCGAAATGACCAAAATGCCCTCCGTTTGGCTTAATAGACTAAAATTATCTGTACCGATTGAAAAATTTGTCTAAGCATTTCCTTAGCTTTCTATAGCTTTAGGAACCTCAATGACCCTTCTCTGGAGTCCTAAAAATTATTTTATGAATTTTCCCTCAATTCTAGGGCTCCTTGTTGCGAGAACCGCAACTTCCTACTGGGTTACCCATCGCTAGGGCACCGGCTCATTTAACTTGGTTGTATTTTATTTTTAAAATTTTTTTCTACATTTTTCTTGTTAATATTTAAGTTAATTATAGTTCCTCACTTTAGTTTAAATATTTTTCTAGATGTTCTAGCTGTCCCGACAAACACCGATCACGAGAACAGGAGAATATATGGAATGGATACAGTGAGGGTGTTACACAAGATAACTGTGTTATCTCAGGGCTAAAGATTATATGCGCTGATATGATTTATGACAATGCATTGACAAGAGTAAACTCCATGTGCTTGTCATAAATGTCACTGGTTCGGCCTACTTATCGTGTATAAGTGCCTATCATGTTTGTTATATGGCATGAGACTCATTATTCCATCTTATTTATATCTCATATAAATAACTTAGGAACAAACATAAATACAATCTTTCTGGATAAGTCACGTCCTTATTGTGAAGCATCCTAGATTGTGAACCTATTTATGATACTTTGTGCTAGAAATACTGTCACTCATATTCTTAACAACTTAATAATAGAATTTCTAACAAATACCAATGGATCTTTTCTATTATACATAAATATATTATGTAAATGGAAAAGTGAAAAATGCCTTTTATTAGTAAAATATATACAAGATACATACTAAATGATATGCTCTAGGGCATACTACTAACAATCTCCCACTAGCACTAGAGCCATTCATTACAATACCTTAGACCCATCTTCTCAAGGTGTCTGTCTAACTGAGCTTGTGACAAAGACTTAGTGAATGGATCAACTAGATTTTCAACTGATGCTATTTTCTGCATGGTTGTATCGCATTGCCCAACTATTTCTCAAATAATGTGGTAGTGCCTTTCTATGTGTTTGGATTTCTAGTGAGACCAGGATTTCTTATATCCAAACAGCTTCCTTTGCAGTATCAGATGCAACAATATACTCAGCCTCGGTAGTGGAATTGCAGTCGTACTCTGTTTGGAACTCTTCCAACTGACTGTACCTCCATTATAAATGAACACATACCTAGAGGTAGACTTTCTATCATCGATCTCTGATTAGAAATCAGAATCAGTATAACCATCTAATTGCACATTGCCATCTCCATAAAATAAGAATAAATCTTTTTAGTTCTTCTCAAGTACTTAAAGATGTTCTTGATAACTATCCAGTGTTTCAAACCTGGATTGGATTGATACTTGCTTGTCAAACTAACAGCATATGCGATATCCAGCCTAGTACACAACATTGCATACATTAAACTTCTAATAGCCGAAGCATATGGAATCCTAGCCATTTTATCTCTTTCTTCAGGTGCCTTTGGAATCAAGTATGTTAAACCTCTTTAACAACTTTTCCGATATAAACTTTGGGATAAACTAATTATTCTTTTTGCTCTATCTCTATAGAAGCGAATACCAAGAATATAGGTTGCCTCCCCTAAGTCTTTCATGAAGAATGTATTTGACAACCATACCTTTATAGTTGTCAACATACCTGTGTCATCACCCATCAATAGTATGTCATCCACACATAAGATAAGGAAAGTGATAGCACTGTCACTAACCTTCTTATATACACATGCCTCATCCTCATTTTTGATAAAACCAAATGATTTAATGGCTTCATCAAAACGGATGTTTCAACTCCTCGAAGCTTATTTCAACCCATAAATGGATCGCTTTAGCTTGCATACCTTGGAACCATCTTGGGATTCAAAGCCCCTAGGTTATTCCATGAAAATGTTTTCTTCAATTTATCCATTGAGAAAAGCTGTTTTGACATCCATCTGCCAAATCTCATAATCATAGTATGGAGCGATTGCTAATAGAATCCTAATTGATTTAAGCATGGCAATAGGCAAGAAAGTCTCCTCGTAATCGATTCCTTGCCTTTGGCGAAACCCTTTTGCTACTAGTCTTGCTTTATATGTCTCTACCTTTCCATCAGAACCAATTTTCTTCTTGAAAACCCATTTGTTCCCTATAGGTACAATACCTTCAAGTGGGTCAACAAGATCCCAAACTTGATTCTTATACATGGAATCAATCTCGAATTTCATAGCATCAATCCATTTTGAAGAGTCTATATCTGATATAGCTTCTTCATAGGTAAGTGGATCATCTCCATGATCTATTTCTTCATGAATAGACAACTCTTGTTCTTCTTCATGAAGGAAACCATATCTCACTGGTGGGTGAGATACCCTGGTTATTCTATGAGGAATAGCTGTAGATGTTTCATCAATGGGTGTAGGTTAACTAGACAACCTCAAATCTTAACATGCTTAAGACTTGGTTTTCTTCCATGCCATATCTCATAAAGTGTGAAAGAAACTGATTTTGATGGAATCCTATTCATAATATACAAAGCTAGTTCTAATGTAAATCCCCAAAAGGAGATTGGCATATAAGTATAGCTTATCATACTACGTACCATATCCAATAGGGTACGATTTCTCCTTTCAGATACACCATTCAGCTGTGGTGTTCCTGGAGGAGTCAGCTGGGAAACAATGCTGTGCTCTCTCAAGTATTCATCAAATTCAGTACTCAAATATTCACCTCTACGATCTCATCGGAGAGCTTTAATACTCTTTTCTGTTTGATTTTTTACTTTAGATTTAAATTTTTTGAACTTTTCAAAAGATTCATGTTTGTATTTCATCAAATACAAATACCCAAACCTTGATTTATCATCAGTAAAGGTAAAAAAGTAATGAAAACCGCCTCTAGCCATTTCCTTAAATGGACCACATACATCATTATGTATTAGCTCCAAAATATTTTCAGCCCTTAGCCCTTATCCAGCAAAGGGTGATCTAGTCATTTTGCCCTGAAGTTAAGATTCACAAGTCGGAGTAGGCTCAGAGCCCAATGAGGATAGAATCCCCATCTTCTCCAGTTTTGCAATCCTATCTTCTGCAACATAACATAACCTTAAGTGCCAAATATATTTTAAACTTGAGTTGATTCTCACCATGGCATTGCATTCATTTAGATCACTTGCATTCATTTTGTGTTTATCATTATTATCTAAATAATAAAGACCATCATTCATATAACCAAAACCAACATATTTATTTCCAAAATAAATATTGTAAACATAATCTATGAATTGAAATTCATAACCATTTCTAGTCAAATTAGATATAGAAATGACGTTCTTAAAAGCATCAGGTGCATATAAAATATTATCCAAACAAAAAACATGTCCAAACATGTAAAAAGATTTAGATCTTATGGCTAAAGCTTCGATAGTTGAGCCATTGCCAATTCAGACTCTAACATCTTGAGAACGCAAGCTACTACTATTTGCTAATTCCTGCATATCATAAGAAATTTGAGAACTGGCACTAGTATCTAAAATGTGACACCCCTTACCCGGCTACAGTGTATCCGAGTAAGCTATGTCACACGGTGTACCGGCACACTCTATTTTACCTTAATTAATTTTTTTGTCATAGTTTTGAATATAGTTTGTGAAATATAGTTCATTTATTGAAATTATAATTTATTTGAGGTTCCGGAAATTTTATAGAAAATCCGGCAGAATACCAGCTAAAAATGGAGAAAACAGTTCTTCGGAACCTGTTAAAAACACTTCCAAATAATTTCCAAACAATCCCAACTTCAATTCATCAACAAAGTCTCAATATCAAGATCTCAACAACATTTCTCAATTTCAGTTCTCAATCATCCATCACATGTGATAATCAAGTATAAATCACAAATAGATATTTACTTTTCCATTCGCAAATACAATTTTCATAATTTCCATGAACATCAATATACATTACACAAGTTTAATTACATATGAGAAAATCAAAATTAATTACAGAATGCCAAAATGACACCTAGTGTCCAACCAATGCACTGCAGAAGTTGAGGTGACACGGACACTGTGCAGAACTGCAGGATGGACTCACCCAGTCTATGGTCTACTGGGCTCATGATCTGTATCTCCAGAACCTACGCGTGGCAAAAGCAACGCGCTAAGCAATAATGCTTAGTGGTGTAATAATAAAATAAAAGAAATAGCAAGAAATAAATATGTAACGAACGTATATGTTTTATTTGTTTGGTATTTGTATATCATTTACTTTGTCCACTTTTGTTCATTTGGTTGCCCCAAGTAACCTACACCGACAAGCTGGATCGATAACGGTAACCGCACTTGGGTATCTAGTACCTCGGCCGTCACACCATCGGTCACATATGCATCTCCCGTGCAGGTACAATACCAAGTCAGAATAATCTCAGGCACAAGGCCAAATCTCAATGCAAGGTCAGAACGGCTAAAAGCCATAAAATCACAGAATGGCATATTGCCATATGCAGACTGCTAACTGAACCCTATTGGCATGCCAAACTATCCAAACCAATCTTGTTGGGTATACTAGGGCATTTGGAACTTTTAAATTCTTTACTTTGTGAATTTCAAGTTTTGGTGTCACTATTCACCTCTTTGATCAACAAAAATGTTGACTTTTAGGTAGAAATTAGGTACATTGGTTTTGGCACTCCCAACATACCACATTTTGTATTTAAAACTTGTTGGAATTGGTCACCATTACCATTTCTAACTTAAAACCAAGAGGGCAGAAATTTCAGTTTTTGAAGCCTAAGTTTACTGTTCTATTAAGCACTGTTACAGTGGGAATTTGAAGAAATGGCAAACATGAAAGTTGTTCCTTATTTTGTCTAGTTGAATTTCCTTTTTTGAATCACTCCATTTGGAGTTTTGTAGCTCCAGATATGGTCCAAAAACCACAGCTGGCCGGATTGCCAAAACTGCAGAGTTACCAAATCTACAGTACCATGAACAGTGACTGCCACTGCTTGGTTGGATAGGTTCTGGTCATACTTTGGGGTAGGTTTCTTCATGAAAGTTGTTTTTCTATGTCTTAACTTGTTGCTGTAAAAATTTCAGGTCAATTGACCATATCCACAGTGAGTTATGGCCAAATTACTGTTCATTTGGTCATTTCTGCAGGTGCTGTTGCAGGGTATCCGGATTGGGGTCAACTTTTGGTCCTCTTGCTTTGGTATTTTGGGCATGGTTTCTTCAGAAAAAATGTGCCATTATAAGCCTAGTTTCATGTACAATTGGCCAAACACCAATTGGACCTACACAGCCAAAGATATGGCTGTCCAAGTGGGCTAGAATCTCAGCCACTCTGCTGCTGTCCCTAGGCAGCCTACACATTCACTTTGCCATGCTATATTTCAGTCCAAATTGTGGTCAACTTACCTAAAATGGTCACTAATTGACCATTAAAATGTTCTCTAACAATTTCCTAAGCCAAGTCAAATTTTCACTTCTCAAAACCCTAGTTTTCATTATAAGTTTTCACAATATACCCTAATTACTAACTCATTCACTATACATGTGTATATATACCTTAAACATCATTTTAAGTCCACTCTAAGTCCATTAAAACACTCATTCCTATTCCTGCAATAGGGCTGCCAAAATCCATGTACACATACACATGAGTTTTTGTCCATTTAAATTACAATTTCTTACTAAATTCAAGTCCTTAATCATGAAAGTAAAGAGGTTTAGGTATATAGATGCACTAACCTTTAAGTGGCAGAATTTTCCCAAAGCTTAACTTCACTTTCCTTCCCTTTCTAGGCTGCCAAACACTTTCCCAAGATGAGTGGACAAGTTTTAATGAAAGGGGTTTAGGGTTTAGTAGTGGAAACAAAGGAGAAAGGAAGCTTTTTGGTTGAGCATCAATGGCGGGAGAAG
Organism: Hevea brasiliensis; assembly: GCF_030052815.1. Lineage (NCBI taxonomy): Eukaryota > Viridiplantae > Streptophyta > Magnoliopsida > Malpighiales > Euphorbiaceae > Hevea > Hevea brasiliensis. The sequence continues at coordinate 52,261,005 of NC_079498.1, forward strand.
AGGAAGAAGTTTCGGCTGGTGAAAGGGGAGAGGATGGCTGATGGCATTTTTAATTCCTTTGGTCTATTTTTGGTCTCTTTTATTGGTTAACTAATTGGTTGTTTGAATGCAATTGGTTGTAACTTTTAATGACATCACATTATGTCATAATTAGCTTTTTATTTCATTTTTCTTTTCTTTTCATCACTACTCATTTTTAATTCAATTTTTGGTAATGTTTATTCATATTTTATGTTATAATAATTATTTACTCGACTGGACAAGTCAGCCAAAAATCACCTCTGAAGGCGAAATGACCAAAATGCCCTCCGTTTGGCTTAACGGGTCAAAATTGTCTGTACCGATTGAAAAATTTTTCTAAATATTTTCTTGGCATTCTAATGCCATAGGAACATCAATGACCCTTCTCTGGAGTCTCAAAAATTATTTTATGAATTTTTACCCAGGTCTAGGGCTCCTAGTTGCGAGAACCGCAACTTCCCTCTGGGTAACCCATCGCTTGGGCACCGGCTCATTTAACTTGGTTGTATTTTATTTCTAAAATTTTTACTAAATTTTTCTTATTAATATTTGAGTTAATTATGGTTCCTCACTTTAGTTTAAATATTTTTCCGGATGTTCTAGCTGTCCGGACCGACACTGGTCACCGGAATAGGAGAATGTACGGAGTTGCTACCGGGAGGGTGTTACAACTCTTCCCCTCTAATTTAAATTTTGTCCTCGAAATTTTACCTGATGGAAACAGTTGAGGGAACTATTGCCTCATCGTCTCTTCACTTTTCCAAGTTGCCTCCTCGGTGTTATGGTGCCTCCAAAGCACTTTCACCAGTGGAAGCCTACCTAGCACATGTGGTGGATACTAGGCAGGCTAAGCCAAACCTGAGTGACATACCCACAGTGAGAGACTTCCCAGAGGTATTTCCTGAAGAGTTGCCTGGTTTGCCACCAGAAAGGGAAGTTGAATTTGCTATTGAGACACTGCCGGGTACAGCACCCATTTGCATTGCTCCTTATAGGATGGCACCCACTGAATTGAGGGAGTTGAAAACTCAATTGCAAGAGTTGCTGGATAAGGGGTTCATACGCCCCAGTGTGTCACCATGGGGAGCTCCAGTGCTGTTTGTGAAAAAGAAGGATGGGACTTTGAGGCTTTGCATTGATTACCGGCAGTTGAATAAAGTGACTGTGAAGAATAAATATCTGTTGCCTAGAATTGATGATCTGTTTGATCAGTTGAAGGGAGCAGGAGTATTTTCTAAGATTGATCTCAGATCAGGGTATCATCAGTTGAGGGTGAAGGATGTAGATGTGCCCAAGACTGCATTCAGGACCCGATACGGGCATTATGAGTTTCTGGTGATGCCCTTTGGCCTAACAAATGCACCAGCGGCATTTATGGACCTTATGAACTGTATCTTCCATCCATACCTAGATCGGTTCATAGTGGTCTTTATATGATATTTTGGTGTATTCCAAGACCAATGAAGAACATGATGAGCATTTGAGGATTGTTTTGCAAACCCTGAAGGAAAAGAAGCTGTATGCTAAGTTGTCCAAGTGTGACTTTTGGCTGAATGAGATTGCATTCCTTGGACACATAGTGTCAGCTGATGGGATTAGGGTGGATCCCAAGAAAATAGAAGCAGTGATGGAATGGAAGCCTCCCAGGAATACAACTGAGGTCAGAAGCTTTTTGGGGCTAGCTGGGTATTACAGAAGATTTGTGAAGGGATTTTCCCTAATAGCTGCTCCAATGACCAAGTTGTTACACAAGAATGTCAGATTTGACTGGAATGACAAATGTCAGACCAGTTTTGAGAAATTGAAGGCTATGTTGACAGAGGCACCAGTGTTAACACAGCCAGTGTCAGGAAAAGACTTCGTGGTCTACAGTGATGCCTCACATAATGGGTTAGGATGTGTATTGATGCAAGAAGGGAAGGTGGTCGCTTATGCTTCCAGGCAGCTAAGGCCACATGAACAGAATTATCCTACCCATGATCTAGAGCTTGCAGCAATTATCTTCGCACTGAAGATATGGAGGCATTACCTGTATGGTGAAAAATGCTACATTTACACAGACCACAAAAGCCTAAAATACTTGCCAACCCAGAAGGAGCTCAACCTTAGACAGAGGTGATGGATTGAGTTCCTGAAGGATTATGACTATGTAATTGACTACCATCCTGGGAAGGCAAATGTAGTTGCTGATGCTTTAAGCAGAAAATCCATGACAGCCTTGAGATCATTGAATGCCCGTCTATCTTTGGTTCGAGATGGAGCTATTTTGGCTGAGTTACAAGTGAGGCCAAACCTGCTACAGCAGATTTTAGATGGGCAAAAGGCAGATGAGAAGTTAATGGCTATTATGAGCAAGATCTCAGAGGGAAAAGCAACTGATTATGAGGTGAAAGCAGATGGGTGTCTGTACTACAAAGGAAGACTGTGTGTACCAGATGATGGGGAATTGAATACCAGTATTCTAAAAGAGGCACACACCAGTGTGTATGCTATGCACCCAGGAAGTACAAAGATGTATCATGATCCAAGCTTGATATTGGTGGCCTGGTATGAAGAAGGACATAGCTGACTATGTGACTAAATGCTTGACATGTCAGCAAGTCAAGGCAGAACATCAAGTTCCATCAGGTTTGCTACAGCCTATACGCATACCTGAATGGAAATGGGATCGGGTTACCATGGATTTTGTAAGTGGTCTACCTCTCACCCAGAAGAAACATGATGCAGCATGGGTAATAGTGGATAGATTGACAAAGTCAGCACACTTTCTGCCAGTTAGGACTGACTACTCACTGGAGAAGTTAGCAGAATTGTATATCAGTGAGATAGTTAGACTGCATGGAATTCCACTTTCCATCATATCTGATCGAGAGCCAAGGTTTACATCGAGATTTTGAAAGAAGTTGCATGAATCCTTGGGTACACAACTCCACTTCAAAGATGACTTTCCATCCTCAGACGGATGGGCAATCAGAAAGAGTAATCCAGGTCCTTGAGGATATGCTGAGGAGTTGTGTCATTGAGTTTGAGGGAAGTTGGGATAGATACCTCCCACTGGCAGAATTTGCATACAACAATAGCTACCAAGCTAGCATCCAAATGGCCCCATATGAAGCACTGTATGGGAGAAAATGTAGAACTCCAGTGTGCTGGACTGAATTGGGAGAAGACAAACTGGTAGGGCCGGACCTAGTGAAACAGGCTGAGGAGAAGGTAAAATCAATCAAAGCCAACTTAAAGGTTGCCTCAGATAGACAGAAATCTTATGTCGACCTGAAGAGGAAAGAAATAGAGCATGGGGTTGGCGACAAAGTGTTCCTCAAGGTGTCACCATGGAAAAAAGTATTGAGGTTTGGAAGGAAAGGTAAGTTGAGCCCTAGGTTCATTGGCCCATATGAAGTCATTGAACGTGTGGGTCCAGTGGCCTATAGGCTAGCTTTACCACCAGAGCTGGACAAGATCCACAATGTGTTCCACGTGTCTATGCTCGTAAGATACGCTCGGATCCTTCACATGTCATCTCGGAGAAGAAATTGAAATACTGTGGATTTGACATACGAAGAAGAACCTCTACGGATCTTGGCTCGGGAAGTGAAAGAGTTGAGGAACAAGCGAATTCCACTGGTGAAAGTGCTTTGGAGGCACCACAACACCGAGGAGGCAACTTGGGAAAGTGAAGAGACGATGAGGCAATAGTTCCCTCAACTGTTTGCGTCAGGTAAATTTCGAGGACGAAATTTAAATTAGAGGGGAAGAGTTGTAACACCCTCCCTGTACCAACTCCGTACATTCTCTTTGTTTGGTGGCCAGGTCTTGGTCGGACAGCTAGAACGTCCGGAAAAATATTTAAACTAAAGTCGGGAATCATAATTAACTCAAATATTAATAAGAAAAATTTAGTAAAAATTTTAGAAATAAAATACAACCAAGTTAAACGAGCCGGTGCCCTAGCGATGGGTAACCAGAGGGAAGTTGCGGTTCTCGCAACAAGGAGCCCTAGACCCGGGGGAAAAATTATAAAATAATTTTTGGGACTCCAAAAAAGGGTTATTAAGGTTCCCATGGCATTAGAATGCCAAGAAAATACCTAGAAAAATTTTTCAATCGGTACAGACAATTTTGACCCGTTAAGCCAAACGGAGGGCATTTTGGTCATTTCGCCTTCAGAGGTGATTTTTGGCCGACTTGTCCAGTTGAGTAAATAATTAATATGACATAAAATATGAAGAAACATTACATTAAATTAAATATAAAATGAGTAGTGGAGGAAAGGAAAGAAAATGAGGAAAAAGCTTATTTATGACATCATGGTGATGTCATTAAGAAAATTTTGACCAATCACAATTAAGCCATTATTTGACTAACTATTAAAAGAGATAAAAGAAGACCAAAATAAGAAAAATTCCAGCAGCCACCACTCCCACAAAAAACACACCCGTAGCTCTCCATTTTCTATAACCATTCCACCATGAAAGCTCCACCAAATCTCCCTTTCTCTCTTTGTTTCACTACTAAACCTTAAACACTCTTCACTAAAACTTGTCCCCACACCTTAAACAACCTTTTGGCAGCCTAGGAAGTGAAGGAAAGTGAAGTTTAGAGGTGGGAAAAATCTGCCCTAATCAAGGTTAGTGCATCTATATCTTAAAAACTCATTATTTTCATGGTTTAGGACTTGAAACTAGTAAGAATTGTAATTTAAATGAACCAAAAACCTAAGTGTATGACATCTTGAATTTCGGCTGCCCTAGCCTATGGAATAGAAGGGAGTGTTTTTATGAGCTTGAAGTGAACTAGAGTTATGTTGGAAGGTTATAAACACAAGAATAATGGATTAAAAGTTAACTAAGATAACTTGTATAAAACATGAATTTGAATTAGGGTTTTGTGAGCAAAATGTAAACTTGGTTTAGGAAATTATTATAGAGCATTTTAATGGTCAATTAGTGACCATTTTAGGTAAGTTGACCATTAAATGGACTGAAAAATAGGATTGCAAAGTGAGGTTGCAGGCTGCCCTAGGACAGCAGCAAATGGACTGAAATTTCAGTCCAATTACACAGCCATAACTTTGGCTGTGTTAGTCCAATTGGTGTTTGGCCAATTGGACATGAAACTAGGCTTATAATGACACATTTTTGCTGAAGAAACCATGCCCAAAAGACCAAAGTAAGAGGACCAAAACTTGGCCCCAATCCGGATACCCTGCAACTGATTCTGCAGAATTGGCCAAATGAACAGTAACTGTTCATTTGGCCATAACTCATCGTAGATATGGTCAATTGACCTGAAATTTTTACAGAAACAAGTTAAGACATAGACAAACAATTTTCATGAAGGAACCTACCCCAAATTATGGCCAGAACCCATCCAACCAAGTGACTCTAGTTACTGTTCCTGTTACTGTAGATATGGTCAATTCTGCAGATTGGCAATCCGGCTAGCTGTGGTTTTTGAGCCATATCTGGAGTTACAAAACTCCAAATGGAGTGATTCAAAAAAGGAAATTCAACTAGACAAAATAAGGAACAACTTTCATGTTTTACATTTCTTCAAATTTCCACAGTAACAGTGTCCAATGGAACAGTGAAGTTGACTCACCAAAACTGAAAATTCTGCTTGTCTTGGTTTAAACTTTGAAATGGTATAAATGCTTAATGCCAACAAGTTTGGAACGCCAAATGTGGTATGTAGGGAGTGCCAAAGTCAATGTACATATTTTTATTCTAAAAGTCAACATTTTTGTTGACCAATAAGATGAATAGTGACACTAAAAAAAATTTGAAATTCACAAATTGAAGAATTTAAAAGTTTCAAATGCCCTAGTATACCTAACATGATTGGTTTGGATAGTTTGGCATGCCAATAGGGTTCAGTTAGCAGTACTGCACATGGCAATATGCCATTCTGTGATTTTATGGCTTTTAGCCATTCTGACTTTGTATTGAGCTTTGGCCTTGTGCCTGATATATTTACAGCTTGTTAGCTGTTCTGTTGCACACCGGGAGATGCATATGTGACCGATGGTGTGACAGCCCGAGGTACTAGGTACCCAGTGCCAGTTTACCCGTTATCCAGTCTAGTCGTCTAGTGTAGGTTACTTGGGGCAACCAAATGAATAAAAGTGAACAAAGTTAATAAAATAATGAATATACCAACACGGAACAAAGAAAGCATACACATTCTATACACATTTATTTTCTTGCTATTTTCTTTTATTATATTATTGCACCACTAAGCAATATTGCTTAGCGCGTTGCTTTTGCCACGCGTAGGTACTGGAGATCCCGATCGTGAGCCCAGTAGACCACAGACTGGGTGAGTCCATCCTGCAGTTCTGCACAGTGTCCGTGTCACCTCGTCACCTGCAGTGCATTGGTAGGACACTAGATGTCATTTTGTCATTTTGTAATTAATTTTTATTTTCTCATATGTAAATGGGGATTTATGTAAGGTTTTTTGAGGTTCATGTGAATAATAAAGATTTATGGTTATGTATGGAAGTAATTTGAGTATTTAATTGTTGTTTATATATGAGAACCCTGAGAAAGGGATGTTCGAGAAATGAAAAGGCTATTGAGAACTGAAATTGAGAAATATTGTTGAGTTTTTGATATTGAGACTCTGTTGATGAATTGAAGTTGGGTTTGTTTGAAAATTATTTGGAAGTGTTTTCACAGGTTCCGAAGAACGGTTTTCTCCATTTTTAGCCGGTACTCTGCCGGATTTTCTTTAAAATTTTCGGAACCTTAAATGAATAATACTTTTGATAAACGGCTTAAATAAATTGTATTTCATAAATTATTTGCAAATGCATGATATAAATTAATTGAAGAATATTAGAGTGTGCCGGTACACCGTGTGGTATTACTTACTCGGGTATACTGTACACGGGTAAGGGGTGTCACAAGAAATGTAACACCCCTAAGTTCGGTAGTGCGTTCTACTGCTCCGGTGACCAGTGCTGTCCGGACAGCTAGGATGCCTAGAACCGTACTTCAATATGAGTGAGGAGACATAAAATAATGAAATACAAGAAAAGAAAAACAAAGGAAAAATCATAGCAAAGAAATGTAACCGAGTAAGTGAGCCGGGAAACCTAGCGATGGGTGACCGCACCGGGAAGTCACGGCGTGGACCGTTGACTAGCCCTGGACTGCGGGGAACCCTGGGAAACATTTTTAGGACTTAAATAGACCATTGTTGAAGAGTAAATATCATTAGAAAGATCAAAGAAAAATTAAATAATTAGTACAAAGAAAAGTGAGAAATCGAAAAACAGACAAAATACGGTGTTACCGAAAAATCGGGAAAACCACCGAGCAGGGCATTATGGTCATTCGACATCCCGAAGTGTCTTTTGACCTAAATGTCCATTAAAAATAAATAGTATTACACTTAGAAAATGAAATGAAAAATTAATTTGGTGGTACCTAAAATAAATAGTGCAAATAATGGGTTAAATGTGGATTATGGGAAAGTTAAGTTTATAATATGAATTATTTTACTTAGTGGAGCATTAAGGGATTAATTTATCATTGAATTATGGCTGATATGGTCCACTCACCATCTGAAATCCATCTTCCTCATATTCTCTCAAAAATGGCCGAATTGAAGAACACAAAGAACTCCATGGGCGTTTGCATGCAAGCTTAATCCACCCTCCATTTTCAACTCCAAGCTCTTAGGTCCTTTCATGAAAAATGGTCTACACACCACAAGGAAGATATTGATACCAATTTTGGGAAGTTTGGTGAAGGTTTAGCAAGTTACAAATAAAGGTAAGTTTGTATTTTTGAGAAATCCTTTGTTAAAGTTTATGTTCATGTTATGGGTGTTAGTTTGGTGAAGGAAAATTTTGAGTTTGAAGGGTTATTGTTGTTGTCATTTTGGACAGCCATGGTCACGTTTTTGATGAGGAAATTGTGCATATAATTGTTGAGAAATAATGTTGTTCATGGTGAGTTAGTAACCTAGTGATTTAATGCATGTATATATGGTGAATTATGCACTTTGATGGGAATTAGCATATGGTATGGCAATGTGATGTTGATGAGTGATTTGTGGCAGCTTGTGGACACTTGAGAAATGGTGTATATTGAAGGAAGTGTGGGCAGCATATTGACCTAGAAGGATGGATGTTATGTATGTAAATTAATGTTGTAAAGTGTATGTAAAGTTTGTAATGTTTAGGTGTATTTGTAATGGTACTTAGAATTATAATTGTGAATGATATTTGGTGTGTTAAGGGTGATTGGAATCTGCCCAAAATAATGCAAATGTAATGTAGAAAATGTTGTTGGTAATGTGCCAAAACAGTTTGGTAGGGTATGGAAGTGAACCTTGCAAAGGTAAGTGTGTGTTTGAAGTTTGGGTGTGTAATGCATAGTGAGGGCAGTGTATATTTTGGCCTATAACCTTGAATGTGTAACCTCAATTAGTATGAGACCAATTTGAGGTGAAACTAGGCACAAAATGTGCCAACTTTCATTGAGAAACCATGCCAAAATTCTGCTTGCAAGGTGACCTAAAAATTTGACCAATTCGGATTAGATGCAATTAGGACCTGAAAAATGACCAATTGGGCAGCAGTGAGTGTTTAGGCCATAACTCACTCAAACCAGGTCCAATTGACCTGAAATTTTGACTAAGAATAGTTAAGACCCATACCTACAAGTCTTATGAAGACACCAAAGCCCAGAAATGACCATAAGCAAGTCAAACAACTTGCACAAGTTCGGGTCCAAAACTGGCCGAACCAGAATTGACCACTTTGACCTAAAATTTACCTAAAATGGTACCATTTGACCAGCAATAGTGTAATGACCATAACTTGGTCTACTTAACTCGGATTGACCTGAAATTTTGCACGCGTGCAATAAGACCTAGATCTACAAGTTTTTAGTTTCGACCGAGACCAAAACCGAGGGAACTAGATCGTCCGTTAGGTCAAACCAGTGTTCCGAATCCAAAGAATTTGCATTAAAATGCACTAAGCGAGGAAATGACTTTGGTAAAACATACCAAACCTAAAACCCTATCGAGTGTGACATATTAACGACACTAAAACCTAATTTACCTAAAACGCATCGAGGGTCGGTATATTAGGTGATTAAGCGAATAATTGAGTTCAGTGCATTATTTACCAAACCCCATCGATAGAGATAGTTTAATTTGGTACTGAAACACTTCAAATTGTGTTTCTCGATTAACAAGGACTCAAAGAAAAGGGAAAGAAATCTGAGTCACGACCAGGAGACAAATATCAGAGGTTTGTGCACAACAACTATTTCTTTTGAATTATTTTCAATTGAAATAAATTATGACTATTTGTATATTATTGTTTTAAATTGTGAAACTGAAAAAAAATTGTTTGAATGATATTTGATGGATACTTATTGATTAAAAAGCATTAGAAATGGTTTGAAACCACAGCTATCATGTATATTGATTGTATTCCTCTCTAGCTTGTCTAGTGGGATGAATTGAATTCCCTCTCTGGCTGAAGTGTTGAGGTGTGTGCCTGTTGAGGACGAATAGAATGAGTACTCATATTTTTGCTAGCTAGCCATGTTATTCCTCATTAGTCATCGACTTTTGGGATGAATTGAATACCTCATTAGCCATCGGCTTTTGGGATGAATTGAATTATGGATCAGGATTAAGCTGTGTGTGATTTATTGATATGTATTGTGAGATTGTGAAATGGATTTAAACTCTCATTGACATATACTGTCTTTTGAATTCAAACCTGATCTGACTTATGGAAAATTATAGTGATATTGAGAAATGGAGTTTAAATTCTTGTTGACAATTATTGTCTTGAATTTAATTATGAGTGTTTTGGATTGTAAAAGTTATATTATATTTCCTTATCTTAGACTTTGAAAAATTTCTATGGAATTGAGTTGATGAATTGTTGTGTTGAGAAATGTATTGAAGTTGAGATTTGGAAAATTATAGAAGTGCTTTTACAGGTTTTCTGAAGAACTGTTTTATCCAAAATACAGAGGGCACTTTGCCAAAAATTTTACAGAAATTCTAAATAAATCAAATGAGTTAGTTATTTCACTTCAGTTCACCAAAGTCTTTAACACCTGTAAATAGTGCTCACCACTGTAAAAGAAGTAAGAAAAGTTTTTAAAATCCCTTGTAGTGTATTTAATGGGTTATCGATGAGACGAGTTGGTAATTCATTAGGTATACTACGGGATCATGTTATGCCTTACAGAGGGGTAAGGTGTGACATGTTTTAGTGGTATCAGAGCAAAGTTTTAAATTCCGTTTTCACCTGTTATTTGAATGTTCTTTTTGCATAGTACAACTGCTCAATATCATTGTTTGATACATACAGTACATTACAGTATAAATATGCACTAACGAGAGTGAATATTCTTGTGTTATTGTTCAGGAAAGCTAAGATCCTCGCATTGAATATGGAAGAGGGTGATCGTCACGATCGATCTATTGAGGTCGAGGTGCAAGGATGCCCCACTGTACAAAATGTCGGTGGTTCAAGAAGACCACCGCAGCATCTGCAGATTCCTCGCTCGCTCGCCAGATGGTCGCAATATTCCAACAAATGGCTGGTAATGCGCCTACTCAAGTCCCAATTTAGACACCCGTGGTACAACCACAGTCTCCTTCAATGCAGTATGATAAATTGTTGATGTATGGGGCTACAGAGTTTAAGGGTACAGTAGATCATATAGAAGCTGATCAGTGGTTAGAGAGGATGGATAGGGTGTTCAAGAAACTTCTTTGTACAGTGGAGCTCAGACTTGTATACTCAGTTTCCTTACTACAAGGGGATGCTTATGACTGTGGAAAACCATTCCCACACCGTAGAACTGCGATCTTGACTGGAATGACTTCCTCGGGAATTCGATGCAAATACATCCTCGATGCTTATGTAGACCGAAGCTACAAGAATTCTTAAGTTTGAAACAGAGGGGCAGATCAGTGGCTGAGTATGAAAGAGAATTTTCCCGCCTTAGCCATTATGCAGTGAGTCTACTCTCTACCAGCAGGGAGAGATGCAAGAGGTTTGAAACTGGCTTGAAGCCCAGTATTAGAGTACAAGTGCTCGGCTTCAAACACACTAACTTCTATGAAATAGTATCTCAATCCATAGAGTTGGAAAGAGATGAGTTTGAGACGCTCCCGAGAAGAAGAGGTCGAGAAGACAGAGAAAGAGGGAAAATCAAGAGATCGAGTTCCGGTGGTCATCTTGGAAAGAGGAAGAACTATGGGGGACATGGCAGAGGTGGCAAGAAATCTAGTAGGGGAAGATATTCAGGACAGAGACCTCCCCTATCTGGCCAGCAGAGCACCAGAAGTTCCTACCCTCCCCGCCAATGTGAAACTTGTGGAAAGAATCATGGTGGAATCTGTTACAAGGCTATTGGAGCCTGTTATAGCTGTGGAGGCACCGGACACTTTGCCAAGGACTGCACCAGTAGTCGCAGAGTTGGACCACCTCCTACTACTGCAGAAGGTCGGGCCGAGCCACTGTCACTAGAAGCTCACAACCACCTAGCAGAGGTAGAGGCAGGGTAGAGGTAACCCAGCAGGCAGCCAAGGCACAAGAAACAAATGTAACAAGACAAAGGTGCTCGATCGAGTCTATGCCATGAGACAGAGAGAAGAGGCAGAGACATCTGATGTTGTGGCTGGTACCTTCTCAACTTTTAACCAGAATGTATTTGTGCTATTTGATCCGGGTTCTACCCATTCTTATGTGAGTGCTAGCATCATTGATTGCATTGCTGTTCCATGTACAAAAATGGACTTTGAGGTGCTAGTAACAAGTCCGCTAGGACAGGAGGTCAGGGTTAATAGAATGTATAGAGATTGTCCTTTGGTGATCCAAGGACACACTTTCCTGTCTGATCTCATTGAAATGCCCTTCAGAGATTATGATATCATCTTGGGCATGGATTGGTTAGCTAGGCATCATGCCATGATTGACTGTAGACTGAAGACAGTCACTTTTGGTCTCCCTCAGTACAGTGATGTGGTGATACATGGGGAGAGGCAGCTATTGCCATCCAACATCATTTCGGCTGCACTAGCCAGAAAAATGATCAGAAAAGGGTGTGAAGCATACTTGGCACATGTGGTAGACACCCAAGTGGGGAGTCCAGCATTGAAGGACATCCCTACAGTACATGACTTTCCAGATGTGTTTCCTGATGAATTGCCAGGATTACCTCCGGAAAGAGAAGTGCAGTTTGAAATTAATGTTCTGCCTGGTGTGGATCCAATCTCCATAACGCCATACAGAATGGCACCAGCAGAGTTGAAGGAGTTGAAGATACAGTTACAAGAATTACTTGAAAAGGGCTTCATCCGCCCTAGTGTGTCACCTTGGGGAGCACCAGTGTTGTTTGTTAAGAAGAAGGATGGTACTCTCCGCTTATGTATAGACTACGAGCGGTTGAATAGGGTGACAATAAAGAACGGATATCCATTGCCTCGCATTGATGATCCGCTCGATCGATTGAAGGGTGCGCAGATTCTCCAAAAATGATGTGCGATCTGGTTATCATCAGTTGAAGGTGCAAGAGCAGAGTATTCCAAAGACTGCTTTCAGAACTCGGTATGGCCACTATGAGTTTCTAGTAATGCCATTCGGGTTGACAAATGCTCCAGCTGCTTTTATGGATCTGATGAACACTATCTTCAGACCATATCTTGATCAATTTGTGGTGGTGTTTATTGATGACATTTTGATATACTCGAGGAGTGCAGAGGAGCATGATAGACATCCATGGATTGTATGCAGACTTTAAGGGAGAAACAACAGACGCCAAATTGTCGAAAACTGAATTTTGGTTGAAGGAAATCTCCTTTTTGGGACATGTTGTGTCAGCTGAAGGGATCAAGGTAGATTCCAGTAAGGTAGAAGCTATCCTTAATTGGAAACCGCCCAGGAACATCACAGAAATTCGCAGTTTTCTGGGCTTAGCTGGATATTACCGTCGGTTTGTGAAGGGATTTTCTATGTTATCTTCTCCACTGACCAAGCTGCTTCGGAAAGATGTAAAATTTCAGTGGACTGATAAATGTCAGCAGAGTTTTGATGAGTTGAAGAGGTGCTTAACTGAAGCTCCAGTTCTCACTTTACCTACTCCGGGTAAAGAATACACAGTTTATAGTGATGCTTCTCACAATGGGTTAGGCTGTGTACTGATGCAAGATCGGAATGTCATTGCTTATGCATCACGCCAGCTGAAACCGCATGAGAGGAACTACCCAACACATGATCCGAGTTAGCAATATTGTTTTTGCTCAAGATCCGAGACACTATCTGTATGGAGAGAAATGCTACATCTTCACAGATCACAAGAGCTTGAAGTACTTAGGTACCCAGAAGGAATTGAATTTGAGGCAGAGGAGATGGCTAGAACTCATTAAAGATTATGATTGCTTAATAGACTATCAGCCAGGAAAAGCAAATGTGGTGGCTGACGCCTTAAGTCGCAAGACTATGGCAAGTCTCAGAGTTTCTCCTTTGTCCATGGTATATGAATTGAAAGCACAGCATGCCAGTTTAGAGGTTGATGATGAGGGACAGACAGTAGTTGCATGGCATGTACAAATGTTGATTGATCGGTCGTAATGGTCGCACAGAGTGATAAAAATATCGTAAGTCTTGAAAGAAGTTCACAGGCAAGAAACCCGAATTCTCTGTGAGAGATGATGGTTTATTGCTACATCGAAGCGTAATGTGCGTTCCTAGTGATGTGGAACTGAGACAGATCATTATGAAGGAAGCACATGAGTCTCCATTTGCTATGCACCCTGGTGGAACTAAAATGTACAGAGGGTTGAAAGAACATTACTGGTGGATGGGCATGAAGAGAGATATAGCTGAATTTGTTTCCAAATGCCTAACTTGTCAGCAAGTAAAGGCAGAACATCAAGTTCCAGCTAGTTTATTACATCCTTTGTCGATGCAGTGGAAATGGGAACGAATAACTATGGATTTTGTTACAGGACTTCCAAGGACACAGAGTAGTCATGATGCAGTATGGGTTATAGTTGACAGATTGACTAAGTCTGCTCACTTTTTGCCAGTTCGGATGGACTATAGCCTGGAAAGATTGGCTAGATTGTACATATATGAGATTGTAAAATTGCATGGAGTGCCAGTATCAATTGTGTCTGACAGAGATCCTAGGTTCACTTCTAGATTCTGGGGTAGTCTTCAGAGAGCCCTAGGAACTAGATTGAACTTCAAAGACAAAGATTCCACCCACGCATGCATGGCGATCCGAGAGGGTTATCCAGATATTGGAGGATATGCTACGGGCTTGTGTGATTGAATTTGAAGGTAGTTGGGATACACACTTGCCCTTGATTGAGTTTGCTTATAACAACAGCTACCAATCAAGCATAGGGATGCCTCCATATGAAGCTTTGTATGGCAAAAATTGTAGAACTCCCTTATGTTGTGATGAAGTAGGTGAAAGTAAGATGATTGGGCCGTAGATTGTCCACAGACAGAGGAAAAGATCGATTGATTAGAGATAGACTCAAGGTCGCATCACCGCCAAAAGTCCTATGTTGATCCGAAAAGAAGAGATATTGAGTATGCAAATGGGTGATAAGGTATTTCTCAAAGTTTCTCCTTGGAAGAGGATTATGAGATTTGGCAGAAAGGGGAAACTGAGTCCTCGTTTCATCGGACCATATGAATTTCTGGAAAGAGTGGGTAACTTGTCATACAGGATGGCATTACCTCCAGAGCTAGCAAGGATACACAGTGTCTTCCATGTGTCCATGTTAAGGAGGCAGATCGACCCATCTCATGTACTATCAGTTGAAGAGATTGAAGTAAATCCAGACCTCTCATATGAGGAAGAACCCATAAAAATTCTGGCTTATGAGGTGAAACAGCTGAGGAACAAACAGATACACCTGGTTAAAGTGCTGTGGAACCATCATTCGTGCCAGAAGCAACTTGGGAACGTGAAGAGGATATGAGGAGACAAGACCACAGCTCTTCAGAGACTAATGCGTGTAAAATTTCGAGACGAAATTTATTTAAGGGGGAGAATTGTAACACCCTAAGTTCGGTAGTGCGTTCTCATCGCCCGGTGACTGATCTTCCGAATGACTAGGATGCCTAGAACCGTACTTCAATATGAGTGAGGAGACATAAAATAATAAAATACAAGAAAAGAAAAACAAAGGAAAAATCATAGCAAAGAAATGTAACCGAGTAAGTGAGCTGAAACCTAGCGATGGGTGATCAGACTGGAAGTCACGGCGTGGACCGTTGACTAGCTCCTGGATCATGGGAACCCTGGGAAACATTTTTAGGACTTAAATAGACCATTGTTGAAGAGTAAATATCATTAGAAAGATCAAAGAAAAATTAAATAATTAGTACAAAGAAAAGTGAGAAATCGAAAAATAGACAAAATACGGTGTTACCGAAAAATCGGGAAAACCACCCGAACAGGGGCATTATGGTCATTCGACATCCCGAAGTGTCTTTTGACCTAAATGTCCATTAAAAATAAATAGTATTACACTTAGAAAATGAAATGAAAAATTAATTTGGTGGTACCTAAAATAAATAGTGGAAATAATGGGTTAAATGTGGATTATGGGAAAGTTAAGTTTATAATATGAATTATTTTACTTAGTGGAGCACTAAGGGATTAATTTATCATTGAATTATGGCTGATATGGTCCACTCACCATCTGAAATCCATCTTCCTCATATTCTCTCAAAAATGGCCGAATTGAAGAACACAAAGAACTCCATGGGCGTTTGCATGCAAGCTTAATCCACCCTCCATTTTCAACTCCAAGCTCTTAGGTCCTTTCATGAAAAATGGTCTACACACCACAAGGAAGATATTGATACCAATTTTGGGAAGTTTGGTGAAGGTTTAGCAAGTTACAAATAAAGGTAAGTTTGTATTTTTGAGAAATCCTTTGTTAAAGTTTATGTTCATGTTATGGGTGTTAGTTTGGTGAAGGAAAATTTTGAGTTTGAAGGGTTATTGTTGTTGTCATTTTGGACAGCCATGGTCACGTTTTTGATGAGGAAATTGTGCATATAATTGTTGAGAAATAATGTTGTTCATGGTGAGTTAGTAACCTAGTGATTTAATGCATGTATATATGGTGAATTATGCACTTTGATGGGAATTAGCATATGGTATGGCAATGTGATGTTGATGAGTGATTTGTGGCAGCTTGTGGACACTTGAGAAATGGTGTATATTGAAGGAAGTGTGGGCAGCATATTGACCTAGAAGGATGGATGTTATGTATGTAAATTAATGTTGTAAAGTGTATGTAAAGTTTGTAATGTTTAGGTGTATTTGTAATGGTACTTAGAATTATAATTGTGAATGATATTTGGTGTGTTAAGGGTGATTGGAATCTGCCCAAAATAATGCAAATGTAATGTAGAAAATGTTGTTGGTAATGTGCCAAAACAGTTTGGTAGGGTATGGAAGTGAACCTTGCAAAGGTAAGTGTGTGTTTGAAGTTTGGGTGTGTAATGCATAGTGAGGGCAGTGTATATTTTGGCCTATAACCTTGAATGTGTAACCTCAATTAGTATGAGACCAATTTGAGGTGAAACTAGGCACAAAATGTGCCAACTTTCATTGAGAAACCATGCCAAAATTCTGCTTGCAAGGTGACCTAAAAATTTGACCAATTCGGATTAGATGCAATTAGGACCTGAAAAATGACCAATTGGGCAGCAGTGAGTGTTTAGGCCATAACTCACTCAAACCAGGTCCAATTGACCTGAAATTTTGACTAAGAATAGTTAAGACCCATACCTACAAGTCTTATGAAGACACCAAAGCCCAGAAATGACCATAAGCAAGTCAAACAACTTGCACAAGTTCGGGTCCAAAAACTGGCCGAACCAGAATTGACCACTTTGACCTAAAATTTACCTAAAATGGTACCATTTGACCAGCAATAGTGTAATGACCATAACTTGGTCTACTTAACTCGGATTGACCTGAAATTTTGCACCGCGTGCAATAAGACCTAGATCTACAAGTTTGTAGTTTCGACCGAGACCCGAAAACCAAGGGAACTAGATCGTCCGGTTAGGTCAAACCAGTGTTCCGGAATCCAGCAATTTGCATTAAAATGCACTAAGCGAGGAAATGACTTTGGTAAAACATACCAAACCTAAAACCCTATCGAGTGTGACATATTAACGACACTAAAACCTAATTTACCTAAAACGCATCGAGGGTCGGTATATTAGGTGATTAAGCGAATAATTGAGTTCAGTGCATTATTTACCAAACCCCATCGATAGAGATAGTTTAATTTGGTATCAAACACTTCAAATTGTGTTTCTCGATTAACAAGGACTCAAAGAAAAGGGAAAGAAATACTGAGTCAAGACCAGGAGACAAATATCAGAGGTTTGTGCACAACAACTATTTCTTTTGAATTATTTTCAATTGAAATAAATTATGACTATTTGTATATTATTGTTTTAAATTGTGAAACTGAAAAAAAATTGTTTGAATGATATTTGATGGATACTTATTGATTAAAAAGCATTAGAAATGGTTTGAAACCACAGCTATCATGTATATTGATTGTATTCCTCTCTAGCTTGTCTAGTGGGATGAATTGAATTCCCTCTCTGGCTGAAGTGTTGAGGTGTGTGCCTGTTGAGGACGAATAGAATGAGTACTCATATTTTTGCTAGCTAGCCATGTTATTCCTCATTAGTCATCGACTTTTGGGATGAATTGAATACCTCATTAGCCATCGGCTTTTGGGATGAATTGAATTATGGATCATGATTAAGCTGTGTGTGATTTATTGATATGTATTGTGAGATTGTGAAATGGATTTAAACTCTCATTGACATATACTGTCTTTTGAATTCAAACCTGATCTGACTTATGGAAAATTATAGTGATATTGAGAAATGGAGTTTAAATTCTTGTTGACAATTATTGTCTTGAATTTAATTATGAGTGTTTTGGATTGTAAAAGTTATATTATATTTCCTTATCTTAGACTTTGAAAAATTTCTATGGAATTGAGTTGATGAATTGTTGTGTTGAGAAATGTATTGAAGTTGAGATTTGGAAAATTATAGAAGTGCTTTACTGAGTTTTCTGAAGAACTGTTTTATCCAAAATACAGAGGGCACTTTGCCAAAAATTTTACAGAAATTCTAAATAAATCAAATGAGTTAGTTATTTCACTTCAGTTCACCAAAGTCTTTAACACCTGTAAATAGTGCTCACCACTGTAAAAGAAGTAAGAAAAGTTTTTAAAATCCCTTGTAGTGTATTTAATGGGTTATCAGTAGACGGAGTTGGTAATTCATTAGGTATACTACGGGATCATGTTATGCCTTACAGAGGGGTAAGGTGTGACAAGAAATACTGTCACTCATATTCTTAACAACTTAAGAATAGAATTTCTAACAAATACCAATGGACCTTTTCTATTATACATAAATATATTATGTAAATGGAAAAGTGAAAAATGCCTTTTATTAATAAAATATATACAAGATACATACTAAATGATATGCTCTAGGGCATACTACTAACAATCTCCCACTAGCACTAGAGCCATTCATTACAATACCTTAGACCCATCTTCTCAAGGTGTCTATCTAACTGAGCTTGTGACAAAGACTTAGTGAATGGATCAACTGGATTTTCAGCTGATGCTATTTTCTGCATGGTTGTATCGCATTGCCCAACTATTTCTTTAATAATGTGGTAGTGCCTTTCTATGTGTTTGGATTTCTAGTGAGACCAGGATTTCTTATATCCAAACAGCTTCCTTTCCAGTATCAGATGCAACAATATACTTAGCCTCGGTAGTGGAATTGCAGTCGTACGCTGTTTGAAACTCTTCCAACTGACTGTACCTCCATTATAAATGAACACATACCTAGAGGTAGACTTTCTATCATCGATCTCTGATTAGAAATCAGAATCAGTATAACCATCTAATTGCACGTTGCCATCTCCATAAAATAAGAATAAATCTTTTTAGTTCTTCTCAAGTACTTAAAGATGTTCTTGATAACTATCCAGTGTTCCAAACCTGGATTGGATTGATACTTGCTTGTGAAACTAACAGCATATGTGATATCCAGCCTAGTACACAACATTGCATGTCGCAATGGGATTTTGCAGTCGCCCGGACGATCACTCACCGAAGTGGGAAAGAGTGAGGAGTCGCCACCTTAGTTTTGAGGGAAACTAAAGAAAACCATTTGAGAAGTTAAATTAAAAATGAAACCACTTCAAAACAGAGATTCTAAGTTCGGGGTCCGTAAACGGGTGGGGAAGGTGTTAGGCACCCCACCTCGTCCCTTAATAAGGGTAAGTAGATTTAATTCTGCGTCCTTTACAAATTAGTTAGAAGGGCTTAGGCGGCAATGTTAATCCTTTTGGTAGAAGGAATGTTTGATTTTTCACTAAATTTGGATCACCCAGATACATAAGTAAATGAGACAACCTTAGTGAACGGGTGTGAGAATCGGATAAGAACTCTCCTCCGATCTTTTTTAAGTTGTTCATTAAAATTTTGAGGGGAGACCGGATAAGAACCCTCCTCCGGTCTCTTTTAAGTTATTTATTTGAAGTTTTGAGGATGAGACCGGATAAGAACTCTCCTCCGATCTCTTTCAGATGTTTATTAAAATTTGAGGTTGAGACCGGATAAGAACTCTCCTCCGATCCCTATTTAATGTTTATTAAAATTTTGAAGGGAGACCGGATAAGAATCCTCCTCCGATCTCTTTTAAGTTATTTATTAAAATTTTGGGAGGAGACCGGATAAGAACCCTCCTCCGATCTCCTTTAGAGTTATTTATTAAAATTTTGAGAGGAGACCGGATAAGAACCCTCCTCCGATCTCCTTTAAGAGTTGACTTAAAACTTTTAGGCAAGGATAGGATAAGGACTCTTCCGACCCCTTCTATTTTGATGAGACTCGGACAAAGACTTTTCCGACCTTCAGAAGTTTAACCACAGCTACGGGTCTTAAGAACCCTAAACTAAGAATTCTGACCTTCAAAAATGCCGGGGATAAGGTTTATGGATATCCTGTGGCTGAACGGGGAACACTAGACTTGATTCACTGACCTTTTCATGTAGTCATTTTACCAATATCTATTAATGACCGATCCACTCTGTTTCGTTTACTTTGGTCTTATTCCATTTCATGACATCTTTGTCGAATTGCATTTCGTCGGCCTAATAGTTCGGCTATCTTCACGGCGGTTATTCGTGTCCTCTTTTTTAAGGAGACCTCTAATTTGCAGCTTCATACGTTTACCCAACAGTTTACATACTACAATTAGTTAGAAAAGCGGTTTTGAAATGACGAGATCAATAAAATGAACGATCACTAAAAAATGATTTGAGTGACTTTCTTTGGGATTGCTTGTGCGAAATGGTCTAGGTGTAAGAAGAACAAGGAAAATGCGGGAAATAAACGTAGGCGCTTAATAAAAGCAAGAACATGAACTCTTATAACAATATTTTCTCTTGGGTTCTCTTGTACAAAATACCCTTGAAGAAAGTTGCGGATGTATGAAGAACAAAGGAAGTGCAGGAAACAAGCGTGCGATGAGTGTGAACTCTTACCGTGAGGAGCCAAATATATTGAAATAAGCGTGAAGTGGTAGCGATGATGGCGGATTGATCGGCTGAGAGTTGATGTGCATCGTGAAACCGAGAGATGCTTTAGCTAAAAGGTAACCGGGTAAGAACCAGGTGAAAGGAAGTTGAGCTTGAACAGAGGAAAGGAGAGCAGAGATGATGAGAGTATGACCAGATAATGAACAAACTGGAAATGTAGAGTTCCAATATTCAAAATCTTTTCAAGAAAACACTCCTGAAAACTAGTTTCAAAAGTCTTTTTAATCACTACAAAGCAATGAGTAACAAAGTGAATGAAGTTTGAGTTCCTCCACGATAATAGCAGCCTCTTGCCTATATTTTTTTGTCCCCCCCTTTGAACAGTTTTTCATGCAGGTATTTATAGGAATCGGGTGCTCCCTATGAAGGGTCAGGATCTATTTTGAGGGAGATGGAGGGTCAAGATTTTGAAGTACATGATCGGATGTACAGGAATTAAAGAGAATCAAGATGAATGGCTGAGATCGCTCCTCAGAACATTTGTCCTTTTCCTCTTTTAATCCGACGGTCTTGAATCCTCTTGTCCGGAACGATCTGAGGGCTGAGAGTGAAAAACGCTGGTATTGTCATCTTCTCTTTAGATCCAAGGGTTCCGGATTCATCCTTACAAGTGAGATCAACGGTGGAGATTGGGACGTCTGGGTGTCATGACATACCACGGCACTGTCGGCATTGCGGGCGATTCTTAGGCGTGCGGTGGAGATCTCGTCGCCACGCTTTAACTACCTCGGCTCGATTACGGCGGCGGTTATTGGAATTTGTCTTATTCTTTTTGTCTTCCGATCCCTCCCCTAGCTCCTATTCCGATCTCTCATGCTGATCTCCTATCTCCCGATCTCTTTTATCCCTTGATCAGTCTGGATTCGGTCCAAGCATTAATTACATCTCGATTTTCGAAGCGTCCGCTTCGTTTTCCGCTCAGCATTAAATGCCCATTTTCCCCTATATATACCCCTGTTGATAGTGGCATTTCCTTCATTCGATTTTTCTCTCTTTCTCCTTGTTTCTTGGTTCTAGCTGTTCCGGGGAAAGTTACGGCTAGCGTGGTTTTGATCCTCTTAGATGGAATTCCTATTCCTCATTGAAAATTTACGATCCGGTGATTGGATGGTCCTAATTGACGATGGTGAGAGAAGCTGGATTTGACCGATCCGTATTGCGGGCTTGGTTGTACCGATCTCGAGTTACTCAAGCGAGTTCATTCGGCTTCTCATCACATTGAGTGTTCAAAGCGATTACGATCCACATTGGGTGTTAAACGGATTAAGCTTCCGTCGGCAATATACTTGGGATCGATTATAAAGCGATCCTTAGATCACCGGGAGTATCCTTGGGATTAGTTATAAAGCGATCCTTAGATCACTGGAGTATCCTTGGGATAAGTTATAAAGCGATCCTTAGATCACCTCTTGAGATAGGACTTTTCACCGGTCTCTAGAGATCGTCCAAATGATGTAATTTTTCAATGTAATCAGATCTCTAGAGATCGGCCACATGATGTAGCTAGACCTTTATTGTAATCCGATCCCTAGAGATCGCCCAAATGATGTAATCCGATCTTTTGAGAATAAAGACTTTATTTTATCGGTTATCATCTTATTTTTGCATTGATTATTTTCCGATCTCTACTGTGTTTATCCGATCTGGTTCTTTACCTGAATGACACTTAACTGATCCTTTATTCAAAATATTTAACTTATTATGCCGATCTCCAATTAACCGATCTCTGAACATTCGGATATTTGAGAGAAGTGTCAGAACAGCTGTCGAGTCTCACCAATCGATGCGCCGCCTAGAACCTCGCGAGCATTAAATGCTCGGACTAGTATAAATAGGGGAGGGTTAGCCAGTTGTTCTCTCATTCCATTTTCAATCCCCTGCTCACAACTTCAAAGTCCTCTCATTTTCTCCAGTTTCTCCGACGCCGATCAGACTCCGGTAAGGGCTTTAATCCTCTTTTTAGTTTAAGTTCTTTGTTTTTTTTCCTTGAAAATGAGCGGTGCCGAAGGTCAGAGAGCGGCGAGCCCTCCTTCCATTCAGTTCTCTTGGTCATCGTCTGATGAAGAAGAAGCGATCGAACCAAGCGCGCAACTGGACCCCTTAGGGTCCTGCTCGAGTCGGTAGTCGTACCATTAAAGCGTCTGCGCCCTTCTTCAAGAGAGACCCTTCCCATAGGCGAGCTTCCGCTCGGTTCTTGAGAATCCGTTCTGCGATCGTTTGTTCAAGAATACAATATTTGTCTGATTCGTTCGAGCTAATCAAGTGCCATGGCGACCTTCGTGTCGATCACTTCTTTGAAGAACAGCGGGGTTATGGTATATGAGGAACGTTAAAAGGCGATGCGAGGTTCCCTCTAGACGATTTCTATAAGGAAGTCCTAAAACTTCACCGAGCATCCATTGTTCAAATTCACCCCAACTCGTGGCGGATCTTGGTAGCTTTCCGAGGTCTATGCCGAGCTAAGGGAATCAGACCTACGGCTAAAGTGTTCGCCAAGCTGCACCGGCTAACTCACCGAAAGGACGATGACCACTTTGGTTCTTTCAGCGAAGCCTAATTGCGAGCTCTTTTCCGATCGCCTCGTCTCTTAAGAACTGGAAGAATCGTTTCTTCATTGTGAGGAGCAAAGATCCGAGCCGCTTTGAGGACTTCCCCATGGCTGGTGGTACCGGGGACCCTTGCTTCGAACCATATTACCACTGGCGAAGAGGAAAGTTTGATAGTGATGGATCTCAAGAGTGAGGCTGCCACTAAAAAGTATTCTTGTTTGGATTCGGTGGCTAGAAATTTGCACCATTGGATTCGGTGCTCACTTGGCCAAGATCGCGAACTTCCGCTCTCTGACCTTGGCATCGGTATTTTCTATATCTCAGATCTCAGGATCTTAGCGATCTCACTAACCTTTTCTTTGTGCAGGTATGGCGGGTGGTGAGGGTTCTAGGAAGCGGAAGAAGGAAAGAGATATCTCCCGGAAGATAAAGGAGATAAAGCGTTCGGAACGACTCCAAGCGCCGATCCACGAACACAGGGAGATACAAAGTGATCCTCCCCAACCTTCGGGTCCGCCGACCACTGAAGCTACCCGATCTCCTCCTAGATCGGAAGAGCAGCCTCCGACTCTTGCAGTTGTTCCAAGCACGGAAGGGGGACCTACTCAAGCTTCTGGGAGGACCTCCTCTCGGGGCGCTCAAGTACTGATCGACTGCTTGAGGAATAACCGGACTGTCAAGGAGAACTCTGATTTTGCCAAAGTCCTGGGGTCTACCATCTTCTTTCCGGAGGATCGGGACAGGCTATCCCAGAATGGTCTCGATGACATATTGACTCGGACCATGAGCTTAAACGTGGAGTGTCTGGTGAACCAGACCATGATCCGGGAAAGGATTCAGCGCTTGGGTAAGGAGATCGGGAAGAAGAACCAGGAAGTGGATTCCCTCCGATCCCAGCTCTCATCGGCTCGGGATTATATATCTCAGGTCGAGGGACGGGCAAAGCTCCATGAAGACCGGTTGGCCGAACAGAATCGTGCTTTGGATGAGAGGGACCGTGCTCTTAAGGAAGTCCAGGTGCTTCACGCCAACGAAGCCGCTCAGGTCGCTCAACTTATAGAGGAACTTGAGGCGAAGGATAAGGAGCTTAAGGAGAAAGACAAGGAGCTTAAGGAGAGGGATGAGGAGATGGTGACGGGAATAGCCGAGGCCTATGTGAAGGCTCACAAGGATCTCTTGGCCGCACTCCAGGAGCGTTACCCAGAAGAAGACTTTTCTTGGATGGCCGATGTGGCTCCTGAGGACAATGATGAAGACAGTGAGGATGAAGCCGAGGGTGAGAGGGAGAGAGTGATCCAAATGTAGATCAGGCTGGGGGTGATCCCCCAGCCGAATAACTTGTACAAATTATGACATGAAATGAAATGCCTTTTGTTCAATGAATGATTGTGATCGGAAAATTTTAAACCATTGTTTGTCTGAGTATTTGATTGTATGAGCACAGCAAAACAAAAACTAAATGTGATTATTAATCTAAGTATGAGAGATCGGAAAGCACTTTGAACATGAGATCGGTAGGGAAGAAATGCTGAACAGAACTTGACTGAAAATTTAACTCGAACACTTAAGATCGGAATCGAACCAAAACTTTAGCTCTTAAACTTTCGGAAAGGAGGTCGGCAATAAAACTGGTAGGAAAAGATCTAGTGCCCGTTCATTTTATTCATCAACAGAGATCAGGAATATACCCGACGAGTCCGGAAGTTCGGCAACGGGTTTGAGGGATCGGTAAATGATTTGAGAGATCGGCTGAGTTTTAAGGGATGCTAGGACTTAGCATTGATTCAAGTCTTTGTGAGGAGAGATCGAAAATGTGACCGCCTATCAAGGAGGGACCGGAAACGTGATTAGCTGTTCAAAGAAGAATTTTTATTGATTCTAGGGATCGACCAAAATATGGTGTCGACATTGCATACATTAAACTTCCAATAGCCGAAGCATATGGAATCCTAGCCATTTTATCTCTTTCTTCAGGTGCCTTTGGAGACATCTCTTCAGGTGTCTAAGGTTGAGCTCCTTCTGGGTTGGCAAGTATTTTAGGCTTTTGTGGTCCGTGTAAATGCAGCACTTTTCACCATACAAGTAATGCCTCCATATCTTCAATGCGAAGATAATTGCTGCAAGCTCTAGATCATGGGTAGGGTAATTCTGTTCATGTGGCCTTAGCTGCCTGGAAGCATAAGCGACCACCTTCCCCTCTTGCATCAATACACACCCTAACCTATTATGAGAAGCATCACTGTAGACCACGAAGTCCTTTCCTGAAACTGGCTGTGTTAACACTGGTGCCTCTATCAATATAGCCTTCAACTTCTCAAAACTGGTCTGACACTTGTCATTCCAGTCAAATCTGATGTTCTTGTGTAACAGCTTGGTCATTGGAGCAGCTATTAAAAAAAATCCCTTCACAAATCTTCTATAATACCCAGCTAGCCCCAAGAAGCTTCTGACCTCAGTTGTATTCCTGGGAGGCTTCCATTCCATCACTGCTTCTATTTTCTTGGGATCCACCCTAATCCCATCAGCTGACACTATGTGTCCAAGGAATTTAATCTCATTCAACCAAAAGTCACACTTGGACAACTTAGCATACAGCTTCTTTTCTCTCAGGGTTTGCAGAACAATCCTCAAATGTTCATCATGTTCTTCCCTGGTCTTGGAATACACCAAAATATCATCAATAAAGACCACTACGAACCAATCTAAGTGTGGATGGAAGATAGGGTTCATAAGGTCCATGAATGCTGCTGATGCATTTGTTAGGCCAAAGGGCATCACTAGACACTCATAATGCCCATATCGGGTTCTGAATGCGGTCTTGGGCACATCTACATCCTTCACCCTCAACTGATGGTACCCTGATCTGAGATCAATCTTAGAAAATACTCCTGCTCCCTTCAACTGATCAAACAGATCATCAATTCTAAGCAACGGATATTTGTTCTTCACAGTACTTTATTCAACTGTCGGTAATCGATGCATAGCCTCAAAGTCCCATCCTTTTTCTTTACAAATAGCACTGGAGCTCCCCACGGTGACACACTGGGGCGTATAAACCCCTTATCAAGTAACTCTAGCAACTGAGTTTTCAACTCCCTCAATTCATTGGGTGCCATCCTATAAGGAGCAATGGAAATGGGTGCTGTACCCGGCAGTGTCTCAATAGCAAATTCAACTTCCCTTTCTGGTGGCAAACCAGGCAACTCTTCAGGGAATACCTCTGGGAAGTCTCTTACTGTGGGTATATCACTTAGGTTTGGCTTAGCCTGCCTAGCATCCACCACATGTGCTAGGTAGGCTTCACAGCCTTTTCTCATCATTCTTCTTGCAACTGTGGCTGAGATGACATTGGACAAGAAATCTGTCCTTTCACCCACAACAGTGATCTCATTACCCTCTGAAGTTTTTAGAGAAATTCTCTTCAATTTGCAATCAACTATTGCCTGATGACGTGACAACCAGTCCATTCCTAAAATCACGTCAAACTCATGGAAGAGCAACTCAATCAAGTCTGCCAAGAATTCATACCCCTGAATCCTTAACAGGCAACCCTTATATACTTTGTTCACCACTACACTGTGGCCTAATGGATTAGCAGACATTCTGGCTGCACTTCACTGGACACAGTATCCCACCATTCGTAGGCATCATCTTGCAACAAGGATATGGCAAGCCTCTAGGTTTTGCTCTGGAGTGCAGTGGAGTTGTTTTAGAACTCTGCCTGTTCTGTTTAACCAATTCTCGACTGCAACAGAATCATCTTCTCTCTTACCGAAAAAGTCCACTGCTCCAAACTTTCTTAGCCTTTCCAGGTGTGATTTCTGCTGTGGAGCTGGTGGTGGTGGTGGTGCTGGCATTACCCCGACCATTTGTCTAAAGAAATAGGCCATTTACTGGAACATGGCCTGTGGAGGTTGAGCAGGCTCTGCTTGAGCTGGCGGAGTAGGTTCTCCCCTACCCCCAGTCTCAGCTGCTGCTGGTGGAGCATGACTCTCCACTTCCTCCTCGACTGCTCTCTGTGATGAAGGGTCCATATCCTATTCAAAATAAGAAAGACAAACAGATTTGCATTAGTGTCACCTCGACTCTTACAAATGCAATGCATGGTATGGACTCAATCTAGGCCCAGAAATGCCTAAACCTGGCTCTGATACCACTAATTGTGACACCCCTTACCCGGCTACAGTGTATCCGAGTAAGCTATGTCACACGGTGTACCGGCACACTCTATTTTACCTTAATTAATTTTTTTGTCATAGTTTTGAATATAGTTTGTGAAATATAGTTCATTTATTGAAATTATAATTTATTTGAGGTTCCGGAAATTTTATAGAAAATCCGGCAGAATACCGGCTAAAAATGGAGAAATAGCTTCTTGGAACTGTTAAAAACACTTCCAAATAATTTCCAAACAATCCCAACTTCAATTCATCAACAAAGTCTCAATATCAAGATCTCAACAACATTTCTCAATTTCAGTTCTCAATCATCCATCACATGTGATAATCAAGTATAAATCACAAATAGATATTTACTTTTCCATTCGCAAATACAATTTTCATAATTTACATGAACATCAATATACATTACACAAGTTTAATTACATATGAGAAAAGCAAAATTAATTACAGAATGCAAAAATGACACCTAGTGTCCTACCAATGCACTGCAAAAGTTGAGGTGACACGGACACTGTGCAGAACTGCAGGATGGACTCACCGAGTCTGCGGTCTACTGGGCTCACGATCTGTATCTCCAGAACCTACGCGTGGCAAAAGCAACGTGCTAAGCAATAATGCTTAGTGGTGCAATAATAAAATAAAAGAAATAGCAAGAAATAAATATGTAACAAATGTATATGTTTTATTTGTTTGGTATTTATATATCATTTACTTTACCCACTTTTATTCATTTGGTTGCCCCAAGTAACCTACACTAGACGACTAGATTGGATAACGGGTAAACTGGCACTGGGTATCTAGTACCTCGGGCTGTCACACCATCGGTCACATATGCATCTCCCAGGCAAATGTACCAAGTCAGAATAATCTCAGGCACAAGGCCAAATCTCAATGCAAGGTCAGAATGGCTAAAAGCCATGAAATCACAAAATGGCATATTGCCATATGCAGTACTACTAACTGAACCCTATTGGCATGCCAAACTATCCAAACCAATCTTGTTAGGTATACTAGGGCATTTGGAACTTTTAAATTATTTACTTTGTGAATTTGAAGTTTCGATGTCACTATTCACCTCTTTAGTCAACAAAAATGTTGACTTTTAGGTAGAAATTAGGTACATTGGTTTTGGCACTCCCAACATACCACATTTTGTATTTAAAACTTGTTGGAATTGGTCACCATTACCATTTCTAACTTAAAACCAAGAGGGCAGAAATTTCAGTTTTTGAAGCCTAAGTTTACTGTTCTAT
This sequence comes from Hevea brasiliensis, assembly GCF_030052815.1. NCBI lineage: Eukaryota > Viridiplantae > Streptophyta > Magnoliopsida > Malpighiales > Euphorbiaceae > Hevea > Hevea brasiliensis. The sequence goes on from NC_079498.1 coordinate 52,289,696, forward strand.
TAAGCACTATTACAGTGGGAATTTGAAGAAATGGCAAACATGAAAGTTGTTCCTTATTTTGTCTAGTTGAATTTTCTTTTTTGAATCACTCCATTTGGAGTTTTGTAGCTCCAGATATGGTCCAAAAACCATAGCTGGCCGGATTGCCAAAACTGCAAAGTTACCAAATCTATAGTACCATGAACAGTGGCTGCCACTGCTTGGTTGGATAGGTTCTGGTCATAATTTGGGGTAGGTTTCTTCATGAGAGTTGTTTTTCTATGTCTTAACTTGTTGCTGTAAAAATTTCAGGTCAATTGACCATATCCACAGTGAGTTATGTCCAAATGAACAGTTACTGTTCATTTGGTCATTTCTGCAGGTGCTGTTGCAGGGTATCCGGATTGGGGCCAACTTTTGGTCCTCTTGCTTTGGTCTTTTGGGCATGGTTTCTGCAGCAAAAATGTGCCATTATAAGCCTAGTTTCATGTCCAATTCGCCAAACACCAATTGGACCTACACAGCCAAATATATGGCTGTCCAAGTGGGCTGGAATCTCAGCCACTCTGCTACTGTCCCTAGGCAGCCTACACATTCACTTTGCCATGCTATATTTCAGTCCAAATTGTGGTCAACTTACCTAAAATGGTCACTAATTGACCATTAAAATGTTCTCTAACAATTTCCTAAGTCAAGTCAAATTTTCACTTCTCAAAACCCTAGTTTTCATTATAAGTTTTCACAATATACCTTAATTACTAACTCATTCACTATACATGTGTATATATACCTTAAACATCATTTTAAGTCCACTCTAAGTCCATTAAAACACTCATTCCTATTCCTACAATAGGGCTTCCAAAATCCATGTACACATACACATGAGTTTTTGTCCATTTAAATTACAATTTCTTACTAAATTCAAGTCCTTAATCATGAAAGTAAAGAGGTTTAGGTATATAGATGCACTAACCTTTAAGTGGCAGAATTTTCCCAAAGCTTAACTTCACTTTCCTTCCCTTTCTAGGCTGCCAAACACTTTCCCAAGATGAGTTGACAAGTTTTAATGAAAGGGGTTTAGGGTTTAGTAGTGGAAACAAAGGAGAAAGGAAGCTTTTTGGTTGAACATCAATGGAGGGAAAAGAGGAAGAAGTTTCGGCTGGTGAAAGGGGAGAGGATGGCTGATGGCATTTTTAATTCCTTTGGTCTATTTTTGGTCTCTTTTATTGGTTAACTAATTGGTTGTTTGAATGCAATTGGTTGTAACTTTTAATGACATCACATTATGTCATAATTTGCTTTTTATTTCATTTTTCTTTTCTTTTCATCACTACTCATTTTTAATTCAATTTTTGGTAATGTTTATTCATATTTTATGTTATAATAACTATTTACTCGACTGGACAAGTCGGCCAAAAATCACCTCTGAAGGCGAATGACCAAAATGCCCTCCGTTTGGCTTAACGGGTCAAAATTGTCTGTACCGATTGAAAAATTTTTCTAAATATTTTCTTGGCATTCTAATGCCATAGGAACCTCAATGACCCTTCTCTAGAGTCCCGAAAATTATTTTATGAATTTTTACCCGGGTCTAGGGCTCCTAGTTGCGAGAACCGCAACTTCCCTCTGGGTGACCCATCGCTTGGGCACCGGCTCATTTAACTTGGTTGTATTTTATTTCTAAAATTTTTAATAAATTTTTCTTATTAATATTTGAGTTAATTATGGTTCCTCACTTTAGTTTAAATATTTTTCCGGACGTTCTAGCTGTCCGGACCGACACTGGTCACCGGAACAGTAGAATATACGGAGTTGTTACCGGGAGGGTGTTACATAAAACCCAAGCTATAGATGAACTATAAGTATCATCAGAATCTAAATAACAAGATATGGACATACCTTATGAAGGTCTATCCTTCTTGTCCTTCAAAGAAGCAAGATTCTCTAGGCAATTCCTCTTCTAGTGCCCACCCTTCTGGAAGTGGAAACACTTTCCTTTGCCTCCATCAGCTTTAGTCTTCCCTTTCTATTTAGCTATTGTCTTGGAAGGACCAGGAATTTGAGATTTCTTTTTCTTATTGCCCTTATTCTTGTTGGACTTTCGAGTAGAAGAAAATGCAATCAAAGCTACCTCTTTTCCTTTATTGCCCGGCAAATTCTTTTGGGCAATAACCAGCATGTTGTGTAAACCAGCCAAAGTGCATTCCTGTTTAGTCATATGGAAATTTGTCACAAAATTCCCAAAAGACTCAGGAAGTGACTGAAGGGTCAAATCTGTCTGTAGTTGGAAATCCATGTTGAACTCAAGATGTTCCAGCTGCTCAATCAGCCGAATCATCTTGTGGATATGATCCCCAACATTCTATCCCTCAGACATCCTCATGCGGAATAGCTGCCCAGATATCTCATGCTTAGCATTCCCGCTGTGCTCACCATACAACTCTTGTAGGTGAAGGAGGATCTCACTTGCACTCTGCATGTTCTCATGCTGCTTCTGTAACTCATCACTCATGGAAGCAAGCATGTAACATTTAACTCTCATATTATGCTCCTTCCACTTGCCCAAAGTTTCATGTTCCTCTTGGGTGGCCTCTGGAGGTAAGGGACCAGGAACATTTAAGTCTAGAACATATCCTATATGTTCAAGGTTCAGGACAAGTTTCAAATTTCTTAGCCAATCAGACAGATTAGGTCCTGTCAACCTATTACGATCAAGTATGCTTGCAAGGATATTGGATGGTGGTGGTTGTTATGTACTCATTATTATCAGAAAATTAACTGCAGAAAATAACTAGATTAATTAGTAAATGTATCATGTAATTAACCAAAATAATTATTGTCTTTTAATCAAATTGGTCCTCCCACTAACTTAGCGAATCCTACACTTTCAAAGTAGAAAATGGAAACTCTAGTTGGCCATCAAACCATTCACATTTTTATAACATCTCATGCTTAACAATTATTCTTAAGAATATCTCTTAAATTAATTGCATCATATGCAACTATTTAAAATTTCTTAAAATAATTTCTCCAATGGAGGGCCCATGTTATAATTACTTTAATTATAGCATTTCTAACTTAATCATTTGTTTGGAAGATTTTATGGTCATCCTAATTACTATTAAGTTCTCACTTTGCACATTATCCATTTAGCATGCATATATCATATACTTGCATATATTCCCATACATCTCATGCATTGATGGATAAACAGTAAATATGGTATGATCATGGACTTTCTAAGGGATTCAATTCTGAGCCACCAAAAATTGAATCAGGGCATTCTTAGGTGCATTTCATTCATTCATTTTACAAGAGTTGCTGAAGGAGTACATAATCAACATTTGATCTTGAATTCCTCCCACTGGTCTCACTAATGCTCTTGACCTCCTTGATCTTTTTGCAATCTAATTGCGTAGTAATCCTTGGCATACCAAGGCGAATTTACAAGAACTTAAATAAATGAAATTACAACCCAAAATTATTACAACCTTAATAATACATGCCCAAAATAAATTAAAATAAATTAATTAATTTACAATCCTAATAAAACATAAAAGAAATAAATCCAATCATATTGGTCTTTTATAGTCCATAATCATCCATCATGCATATCACTATTTAACAATTAAATAAAATATACATACTTAAATTAAATTGAATATCTCATATTCAACTTAAAAATCCAGATTTGAATATGATTCAAACAAATTTAAAAATTCATATTTGAATCACATTCAAACAAATTTAAAAATTCAGATTTGAATCACATTCAAAAAAATTTTAAAAATTAGATTTGAATCACATTCAAACAATTTTTAAAAATTCAGATTTGAATATTATTCAAATAACTTTAAAAATTCATATTTGAATCACATTCAAACAACTTTTAAAATTTTGATTTCAATTAAAATTTAATTGTGTGATTAAAACTCTAATTAAACAATTTAATTAGACATAGGATGAGCTTTTAGATCATACAACAATTGCAAATTAAAAAGCCAAACCCTGTGCACACCATGGGAGAAGCCAAACCATGCGCACCCATGGTGCACTCCACCATGCCACCACCTTTCATTGCAACCAGCAATGGATCTATCATCTCATGATCATACCACACAATTAAATCATATAATCAATAATCTAAAAGGCAAATATAGTGGCTCTGATACCAACTGAAGGAGCGGAAGCATGAAAAACACAAGTTTATATCATTGAATTCAAATATTTTCATCTAGGGTCACATACAACATGCAAGATTTATTTTTATCTATTTGATTTCAATGATAAACAATATATTAAAACTCTTTTAATATGTTTTTGGATCTGTATTTTCCATTTAAGATTTTAGAATTAATCAGATTAATTTTAGAACTCTACATTAGATCAAGAACAAGTGCACTAACCTCTTGATGCACTGCAGTGTGTTTGGCACCTTTGGGATGCGTCTTTAGGACACCGGATGTTGTCCCTCTAGCTTGTCCAACCCAAGATCACCTATGGAAGCCCTTGAATAGCTTTTAAAGCTTTTTCTATTAATTAGAAAATCAAGTTTTTCCTTTTAAGAGATTAAAGATGTAAACAGGACACTAGAAACAATTTCTAGTATTTTTAATTCAAGAGATTGTTTGCTAATCTCTTATAATTGATGAGAGATGAAGAAGAAGAAAGAATGGGAGCCTCAAGGGTGGCGGCACAAAGGGAGGCAACAGCTGGTTATATTTTTTCTTTTCTTAACAACACTTATATAGCTAAGTCACCACTTAAAGCCCTTGCCACATGTCACCTTCTGATTGGCTCTAGGTTTAATTGGCCCAATAACATTGTGCCAAATGTCAAACCTATATTTAATCTTAATTTTAATCATCTTACATGATTAAAAGACATTTGGCAAGCTTATGTGTAATGCCATGTGTCACCATCTCATGGTGTCGCATGTCACCCTGTGAAATTACCAAAATGCCCCTGTGTCTTAATTATGAGTTCTCAACCCAAAATAATTATTTCCCTTATTCTAATCAATTTATAACAAATATAAATCAATTAATTAGTCTCTATTAATTAATTTCTCATTAATGAAATTCATATTTAAACACTTTAAATATAAATTTAACTTATATTATACATCCAATAACCTAGATTTAGTTTCAAGTCATGCTAGGGACTTTGTATTCTAATTGCAAACCAAACCTATTTAATTAATCAATTAAACTCTTTAATTAATTAATTAAATCATATTTAATTTGGTGATTACTTGTGTATGTGGGTGACTTACTAGGCTTATCACTAATTGGCAATGAGACATGACATCAACTCTTAATATCATCAGAACTCTTTCTTACCATAAATGATTTCTTTAAATCATTTTATGCACCTCATAGACCATGGTTAACACCTAGCATAGAATGCCATGGCCACCCAATCAGTAATAAGGTTTACCTTAAATTAAACTATAATCATCTGTTACCATGCACTAGAATCTCTCTGTTACAAAATCCCAATTCGAGCTGGAGTCATGGTTTATGTCAAGCCCCATTTGCTATGAATATTATATTCTCTTTTAATTCCAGTTCTTGATTAAAAGATTTTTCTCATAAGAAACTCTTTTCTGATTAAATCTATGTGTCCTGGCCAGGAACTTGAAACATTAAGAACAATTAAATGAACATAGAATTTTATCCCTATTTAATTAGAGGAACATATTCCATCTTGATCAACACTTGCCTCCATATATAACTAGTTGGAGCCAACACATGCCCATATACCTATACACAGTACAAGTATGAAAGCAGTATAAAACTCAAACCTCCTATATACAAGAAAACTGTGATATCTCAGATCTAAAGATTATATGCACTGCTATGATTTATGACAATGCATTTACAAGAGTAAACTCCATGTGCTTGTTATAAATGTCACTGGTTCGGCCTACTTATCATGTATAAGTGCCTATCATGTTTGTTATATGGCATGAGACTCATCATTCTATCTTATTTATATCTCATATAAATAACTTGAGAACAAACATGAATATAATATTTCTAGATAAGTCATGTTCTTATTGTGAAGTATCCTCGATTATGAACCTATTTATGATACTTTGTGCTAGAAATACTGTCACTCATATTCTTAACAACTTAAGAACAGAATTTCTAACAAAATATCAATGGACCTTTTCTATTACACATAAATATATTATGCAAATGGAAAAGTAAAAATGCCTTTTATTAATAAAACATGCACAAGATACATACTAAATGATATGCTCTAAGGCATACTACTAACAATATGTAGTTTGGGAGTTGGAGGATTAAAATTAGAAGTGTAAAATTTTCTTGGAGGTTGAAAATTGTTGAAAACAATGTGTATTTTGAGCCATAATCGAAATTGTGTGACCCCAATTGGTATGAGACCTATTGGAGGTAAAACTAAACCTAAAATGCGCCAATTTTCATGTAGAAACCATACCCAATTTTTGCCTAAAAAGTGACCTACATATTGCCCTAATTTGAATTACCAAATAGTGAACCCAGAAAATTAACCAAATGAATGGTGTATCTTCATTTGGTCATAACTCACTTTAGACAGGTCCAAATGACCTGAAATTTATACCATTGGAAAGCTTAGACTGAAGGAACGGAAGCGTGAAAAACACAAGTTTATACCATTGAATTCAAAAATTTTCACCTGGGGTCACATGCATCATGCAAGATTTATTTTTATCTATTTGATTTCAATGATAAACAACATATTAAAACTCTTTTAATATGTTTTTGGATCTGTATTTGCCATTTAAGATTTTAAAATTAATCAGATTAATTTTAGAACCCTAGATTAAATCAAGAACGATTACACTAACCTCTTGATGCACCTGCAGTACTCGCGCTTTGAGATTCGTCTTGAGGACACGGATGTTGTCCCTCTAGCTTGTCCACACCAAGAACACCTATGGCAGCCCTTGAATAGCTTCTAAAGCTTTTTCTATTAATTAGAAAATCAAGTTCTGCCTTTTAAGAGATTAAAGATATAAACAGGACACTAGAAACAATTTCTAGTGTTCTTAATTCAAGAGATTGATGGCTAATCTCTTTGAATTGATAAGAGATGAAGAAGAAGAGATAAAAAAACCTCAAAGTGGCGTGACAAAGGAGTGTGGCTGCTGGTTGTGTTTTATTTTCTCATAACAACACTTAAATAGCTAGGTTAACACATTAAACCCTTGCCATATGTCACCATTTGATTAGCTCTAGGTTTAAGTGACCCAATCACATTGTGCCAAGTGTCAAACCTATATTTAATCTTGATTTTAATCATCTTACATGATTAAAAAACATTTGGCAAGCTTATGTGTTATGCCATGTGTCATGCCATGTGTCACCATCTCATGGTGCCACGTGTCACACTGCAAAATGACCAAAATGCCCCTGTGTCTTAATTTTGAGTTCTTAACCCAAAATAATTATTTTCTTCTTCTAATTAATTTATATCAAATATAAATTAATTAATTAAGCTCTATTAATTAATTTCTCATTAATTAAATTCATATTTAAACACTTTAAATATAAATTTAACTTATATTATACATCCAATAATCTATATTTGGTTTCAAGTCATGCTAGGGACTTTGCAATCTAATTGCAAACCAAACCTATTTAATTAATCAATTAAACTCTTTAATTAATTAATTAAATCATATTTAAATAGGTGATAACTTGTGTATGTGTGTGACTTACTAGGCTCATCACTAATTGGCAATGAGACATGATATCAACTCTTAATATCATCATAACTCTTTCTTACCATAAATGATTTCTCTAAATCATTTTATGAACCTCATAGACCATGGTTAACACCTAGCATAGCATGCCATGGCCACCCAATTAGTAATAAGGTTTACCTTAAATGAACCTATAATCATATGTTACCATGCACTAGAATCTCTCTGTTACAAAATCCCAACTCAAGCCGAGTCATGGTTTATGTCAAACTCCATTTGCTATGAATATTATGTTCTCTTTTAATTCCAGTTCTTGATTAAAAGATTTTCTCATCGAAACTCTTTTTGAATAAATCTATCTGTCTCCGGCCAGGAACTTGAAACATCAAGAACAATTAAATGAACATAGGATTTTATCTCTATTTACTTAGAGGAACAGATTCCATCTTAATCAACACCTACCTCCATATATAACTAGTAGGAGCCAACACATGCCCATATACCCATACACAGTACAAGTATGAAAGCAGTATCAAACTCAAACTACCTATATACAAGATAACTGTGCTATCTCAGGTCTAAAGATTATATGCACTGATATGATTTATGACAAAACATTGACAAGAGTAAACTCCATGTGCTTGTCATAAGTGTCACTGGTTCGGCCTACTTATCATTTATAAGTGCCTATCATGTTTGTTATATGGCATGAGACTCACCATTCCATCTTATTTATATCTCATATAAATAACTTAGGAACAAACATGAATACAATCTTTCTGGATAAGTCATGTCCTTATTATGAAGTATCCTCGATTGTGAACCTATTTATGATACTTCGTGCTAGAAATATTGTCACTCATATTCTTAACAACTTAAGAATAATATTTCTAACAAAATATCAATGGACCTTTTCTATTACACATAAATATATTATGTAAAAGGAAAAGTGGAAATGCCTTTTATTAATAAAAATATATATAAGATACATACTAAATGACATGCTCTAGGGCATACTACTAACAATCTCCCACTAGCACTAGAGCCATTCATTACAATACCTTAGACCCATCTTCTCAAGATGTCAGTCTAACTAAGCTTGTGACAAAGGCTTAGTGCATGGATCAACTGAATTTTTTCAGCTGATGTTATTTTTCTGCATGGCTACATCGCCTTTGCCCAACTATATCTCTGATAATGTGGTAGTGCCTTTCTATGTGTTTGGATTTTGGTTGAGACCTTAGTTCCTTAGCTCAGATGATCGCTTGCTCCATTGTTGTCACGATGTAGTGGAACTGGCGACTCAATGGAAGGAACTCTTGTAAGTTCTCATCACGAACTTCTTTATCCAAACAGACTTCCTTTGCGATCTCGATGCAAGAATATACTCGACCTCTATAGTGGAATCTGTAGTCGTGCTCTGTTTGGACTCTTCCAACCGATCGCACCTCCATTACAAATGAACACATATCCGAGGTAGACTTTCTATCATCGATATCCGATTGGAAATCGAATCGATATAACCATCCAATTGCAAGTCTCCACTCCATAAATCAAGAATAAATCCTTAGTTCTTCTCAAGTACTTAAGGATATTCTTGATGACTATCGATGTTCCAAACTGGATTGGATTGATACCGCTAGTCAAACTAATAAAGATATGCGATATCCGCCTAGTACACAACATTGCATACATTATACTTCCAATAGCCAAGCATATGGAATCCTGCCATCTTATCTCTTTCTTCAGGTGTCTTTGGAGACATCTCTTTAAAAAGATGGATACCATGTCTCACTGGTAACAATCCTCTCTTGGAATCAAGCATGTTAAACCTCTTTAACACCTTTTCCAAGTATAGACTTTGGGATAAACCAATTATTCTTTTCGCTTTATCTCTATAGATGCGAATCCCAAGAATATAGGTTGCCTCCCCTAAGTCTTTCATGGAGAATGTATTTGACAACCATACCTTTATAGTTGTCAACATACCTGTGTCATTACCCATCAATAGTATGTCATTCACATATAAGACAAGGAAAGTGATAGCACTGTCACTAACCTTCTTATATACACATGCCTCATCCTCATTTTTGATAAAACCAAAGGATTTAATGGCTTCATCAAAACGGATGTTCCAACTCCTCGAAGCTTGTTTCAACCCATAAATGGATCGCTTTAGCTTGCATACCTTGGAACCATCTTGGGATTCAAATCCCCTAGGTTGTTTCATGAAAATGTTTTCTTCAATGTATCCATTGAGAAAAGCTATTTTGACATCCATCTGCCAAATCTCATAATCATAGTATGCAGCTATTGCTAATAAAATCCTAATTGATTTAAGCATGGCAACAGGTGAGAAAATCTCCTCATAGTCGATTCCTTGCCTTTGGCGAAACCCTTTCGCTACTAGCCTTGCCTTATAGGTCTCTACCTTTCCATCAGAACCAATTTTCTTCTTGAAAACCCATTTGTTCCCTATAGTTACAATACCTTCAGGTGGGTTAACAAGATCCCAAACTTGATTCTTATACATGGAATCAATCTCGGATTTCATAGCATTAATCCATTTTGAAGAGTCTATATCTGATATAGCTTCTTCATAGGTAAGTGGATCATCTCCATGATCTACTTCTTCATGAGTAGACAACTCTTGTTCTTCTTCATGAAGAAAACCATATCTCACTGGTGGGTGAGATACCCTGGTTGTTCTACGAGGAACAGCTGTAGATGTTTCATCAACGGGTATTGGTTGACTAGATGGATCTATATCCATCTGATATGTTGGTTGGTCAGAATTCTCCAATTCTAACTCTATTTGCCTTCCTTTGCCTCCTTCTTGAACAAACTGTTGTTCAAGAAATGTGGCATCTCTACTTATCACAACCTTTTGTGAAGTAGGCAAATAAAAATAATATCCAAAACTATCTTTTGGATATCCAACAAATCGACCCTTTCTCGATCCGGTCTCCAATTTATCAGTGTTCAGCTTTTTGATATAAGCTGGATAACCCCAAATCTTAACATGCTTAAGACTTGGTTTTCTTCCATGCCATATCTCATAAGGTGTGGAAGAAACTGATTTTGATGGAATCCTATTCGAATATACAAAGTGATTCTAATGCAAATCCCCAAAAGGAGATTGGCATATCAAGATAGCTCATCATACTACGTACCATATCCAATAGGGTACGATTTCTCCTTCGGATACACCATTCAACTGTATGCGTTCTGGAGGAGTCAGCTGAGAAACAATGCCATGCTCTCTCAAGTATTCATCAAATTCAGTACTCAAATATTCACCTCCACGATCTGATCGAAGAGCTTTAATACTCTTTCCTGTTTGATTTTCTACTTCAGATTTAAATTCTTTGAACTTTTCAAAAGATTCATGTTTGTATTTCATCAAATACAAATACCCAAACCTATATTTATCATCAAGAAAGGTAATAAAATAATGAAAGCCCTCTAGCCATTTCTTTAAATGGACCACATACATCACTATGTATTAGCTCTAAAATATTTTCACTCTTAGCCCTGTCCAACAAAGGGTGATCTAGTCATTTTGCCTCAAGGCAAGATTCACAAGTTGGAGTAGGCTCAGAGTCCAATAAGGATAGAATCCCCATTTTCTCCAATTTTGTAATCCTATCTTCTGCAACATGACATAACCTTAAGTGCCAAATATATTTTGAACTTGAGTTGTTTTTCACCACGGCATTGCTTTCATTTAGATTGCTATACTCTGGCCAGTGGAAACACTTTCTTACTGGTAATGGAAACACTTTCTTATTGGCAATGGAAACACTTTCCTGTTGGCAGTGGAAACACTTTCCTTTGCCTTCATCAGCTTTAGTCTTCCTTTTCTGTTTAGCTATTTTCTTCGAAGGACCAGGAATCTGAGGTTTCTTTTTCTTATTGCCCTTCTTCTTGTTGGACTTTCCAGCAGAAGAAGATGCAACCAAAGCTACCTCTTTTCCTTTATTGCCTAGCATATTCGTTTGGGCAATAACCAGCATGTTGAGTAAACCAGCTAAGGTGCATTCCTGTTTAGTCATATGGAAATTTGTCACAAAATTCCCAAAAGACTCAGGAAGGGACTGAAGGATCAAATCCGTCTGTAGTTAGAAATCCATGTTGAAGTTAAGATATTCCAACTGCTCAATCAGCCGAATAATCTTGTGGACATGATCCCCAACATTCTGTCCCTCAGACATCCTCATGCGAAACAGTTGCCTAGATATCTCATACCTAGCATTCCTACTGTGCTCACCATACAACTCTTGCAGGTGAAGGAGGATCTCACTTGCACTCTGCATGTTCTCATGTTGCTTCTGTAACTCATTACTCATGGAAGTAAACATGTAACACTTAGCTCTCATATCATGCTCCTTCCACTTGTCCAAAGTTTCATGTTCCTCTTGTGTGGCCTCTGGAGGTAAGGGACCAGGAACATTTGAATCTAGAACATATCCTATATGTTCAAGGTTCAGGACAAGTTTCAAATTTCTTAGCTAATCAGACAGATTAGGTCCTGTCAACCTATTGTGATCAAGTATGCTTGCAAGGATATTGGATGGTGGTGGTTGTTTTGTGCTCATTTTTATCAGAAAATTAACTGCAGAAAATAACCAGATTAATTAGTAAATGTATCATGTAATTAACCAAAATAATTATTGTAACATCCTCCCGGTAGCAACTCCGCACAGTCTACTATTCCGGTGACCAGTGTCGGTCCGGACAGCTAGAACTTCTGAAAAAAAATATTTAAACTAAAGTCAGGAACCATAATTAACTCAAATATTAATAAGAAAAATTTAGTAAAAATTTTAGAAATAAAATACAACCAAGTTAAACGAGGCGGTGCCCAAGCGATGGGTAACCAGAGTGAAGTTGCGGTTCTCGCAACGAGGAGCCCTAGACCAGGGGAAAAATTATAAAATAATTTTTGGGACTCCAGAGAAGGGTCATTGAGGTTCCTATGGCATTAGAATGCCAAGAAAATATTTAGAAAAATTTTTCAATCGGTACAGACAATTTTGACCCGTTAAGCCAAACGAAGGGCATTTTGGTCATTTCGCCTTCAGATGTGATTTTTGGCTGACTTGTCCAGTTAAGTAAATAATTAATATGACATAAAATATGAAGAAATATTGCTAAAAATTAAATTGAAATGTGGTAGAAAAGAAAAGAGAAAAAAATGATAAATGAACACACAAAAATTTCTGGTTCTTCTTCTTCATTTGGACGTGAATCTCTCCCTCTCCCTCCACCATTTTATCAAGCTTTGAACATGATTTTCTCTTCATCCACTCACTAAAACCCATAAGTCTCTTCATAAAAAATTAATCCCACACTTAGACAAAGCTTTTGGAAGCCTAGAAAAGGAAGGAAAGTGAAGTTTTAGCTTGAAGAAATCTGCCCTACAAGAGGTTAAAGTGAGGTTAGTGCTATCCTTTCACCCTCACTCCTTTAATCCTTGTTAAAGCATCGTTTTAAGTTAAGAAATTGTAAGAGTTTGAAGTAAGTTATATGTGTTAGGGCATCTTTAATTTTTGGCAGCCCTAAGGAAGGATGAGGTTGATTGTTTTAATGAATTTATAATGGATAGAAATGATGTTTAAGGTATGAATATGCATGGATGTTGAATTAGTGTGCTAATTGAGGTTTATGGATAATTTAAATTGGACATTAGGGTTTTGAGAAGTGAAACTTGGATTTAGCTTATGGAATTGTGAAAGAACATTATAAGGGTCAATTAGTGACCATTTTAGGTATGTTGACCATGAATTGGACTGAAAAATAGTATAGCCAAGTGAATGTGTAGGCTGCCTTGTTAGTGCAGCAGAGGGACTGAAAATTCAGTCCACTTAAACAGCCATAACTTTGGCTGTGTAGGTCCAATTGATGTTTGGCCAATTGGACATGAAACTAGGCTTATAATGGCACATTTTTGCTGAAGAAACCATGCCCAAAAGACCAAAGCAAGTGGACCAAAACTTGGCCCCAATTCGGACACCCTGCAACAGCCCCTGCAGAAATGACCAAATGAACAGTAACTGTACATTTGGCCATAACTAACTGTAGATTTGGTCAATTGACCTGAAATTTTTACAGAAACAAGTTAAGACATAGAAAAATAACTTTCATGAAGAAACCTACCCCAAATTATGACCAGAACCTAACCCAAATGGCAGTCACAGTTACTGTTCAAACCTGCAACTTTGCAGATTTTCATTTGAGCAGTAATGTTTGGATGGCTATAACTCTCTGTAGAAAACTCGGATTTAGGTGATTCTAGAACCGATGAAAACCTAAGGCATAGTAGAACATTTCATATGAAGAAAGTTATACCAAATTATGAACTTAACTTGATCAAATTACTGACCAAAGTTGGACCAAAATCTGCCAAAACCCAAAAGTGCAGCATGAACAGTGCATGTGAACAGTAAACTTATTTTGGCCATAACTTGAGCTACAAAACTCCAAATGGAGTGATTCAAAAAAATAAATTCAACTAGACAAAATAAAGAACAACTTTCATGTTTACCATTTCCTCAAATTCCTATTGCAATAGTGCCCAATGGAATAGTAAAGTTGAGTTAGCAAAATTGAAAATTTGGCTTCTCTTGGTTTAAGCTTAGAAATGGTATTAATGCTTAATGCCAACAAGTTTTAAATGAAAAATGTGGTATGTTTGAAGTGCCAAAGTCAATGTACATATTTTCTATGCAAAAGTCAACATTTTTGTTGACCAATGAGGTGAATAGTGTCACCAAAACCAAAAATTGGCAATTTTGCCAAAATGACCTAAGCTTTGAGAAAGTGACGAAAACCAACAAGTTTTGAATACAAAATGTGGTATGTTGGGAGTATTAAAACCAATGTACCTATTGTTTATGCAAAAGTCAACATTTTAGTTGACTAATGAAATGAATAGCGACACCAAAACTTGAAATTCAAAATTTAAAATTAGAAATGCATCTAGGGGACTTTAAATTGCAATTGGCAATTAATACTAGCAAATGTAAAACTCAAAATGTGGGATCTTGGTGTAATAAGAATCAATATATCCATTAAGTATAAAAAGGTCAACATTTTGGTTGACTAGTAAGGTGAATAGTAATCAAAATGATTAGTAAATTAAGATGAAGACCTAGAACCAATTGTAAGCTTAAATGCTTAGAATTGTATGACAAATATAGACTATGCATCCTAGTCAAAATTGTTAAAAACAAATTTAGGCCATAAATTTGAAATCCATGAAATATTCATGGATTACTTGAAACATGAAAGATAAGTCACCTAATTGATGTGATCAATATGAATAACATAATGAATGGACAAATAAACCGTATTAATGTATGAATGAGACATTAGTTCTCATTATTGTAAAGAGGAGAAGTATTTTGAGTACAATGGTATAAAAGGATAATTGATGTGAATTGTGATCATATAAATGATCAAATGAATGTATGAATTATGATTGAAATTGATCATGAAATAATGAAGTCATAAAGCACAATATATTAATATTTTAAAATATTAAATGCCCTAGTATACCTAACAAGATTGGTTTGGATAGTTTGGCATGCCAATAGGGTATTGTTTTAGCAGTACTGCGAAAGGAAAGGCTTTATGCCTGTATTCATGGCTTTATGCCCGTATCCATGGCTTTTATGCCCGTATTCATGGCTTTATGCCCGTATCCATGGCTTTTATGCCCGTATTCATGGCTTTTATGCCAATTATGTGATATCATGGCTCTTTAGCCATACTGACTGCATACGTGGTTGACGTTCTGCGTCCCATGGTATGATGGCCCGAGGCACCGCGGTGTCCAGTGCCAACGACCCGTTATCCAGTCCAGTCGTCTAGTATAGGTTACTTGGGCAGTCAATTAAAGTATTATTCAATTCAGGCAGCTAAGTTAAGTTAAGTATAATGAAAATCCAGTACAATTAAATTAAGTATTGAATGAATAAGCAAAAGAGATTAGCAAAAGAAATATAACAAAAATATAAATTGCAGAACCGTACAGACTTGAAATACAATACAGATGGAATAAATTATATACCTGCTAGTATTACTGAAAAGTTATAAACTAAGCACTTCCAAAGAGGAACAAACTAGTATATAAGATCGTTGATACTAGAAATACCATACCAAATTAAATTGATTCTTGAGTATCTGAATTATCATTTATTTATTTCTTTACTTGTATATATTATTTCTGGTTATATTATTGCACCACTAAGCAGAAATGCTTAGCGCGATGGAATTGCTTCCTCGCGCTGGTACTAAAGGTAAAACCAGTAGACTGTCGACTGAGATTTTTGGAGTCCAGATCTGCAGAAGTGTCAGAAGAGTTCAAGATTGTCACCTCCTCAGCAATGCATGTAGAAGGGCTCATTTTATACATGTTATGTATATTGTTCATTCCTAGTACATTGTAAATTATTTGTATATCTTGTACAAAATAAACTCATGTAATTAACCTATGAATTATGGAAGCTATTCAAAGTAAGTATTTTAGTATGTGAATTGAATTTAAGTTATAATGAGATTATACTTGTGAATATTGAGATATTGAAAATCTAATGAGATTTCTGAGAAATCTGGATACTGCATTGAGATACATTATGTTTGAAAATTTTTGAGACTATTAAGTTTGAGAAATTGAGTATATATTGAAATTGTCTTTGGCAGTGTTGGAAGAATCGTTAGTCCAAATTACAGCCGACACTTTGTCGGATTATCGTTAAAATTTTTGAAATTTCCAATTTAGTTAGATTTTGATAAAAGTAAAAATAGCCTAAATCTTCAATAAAGTTTTTGAATAAATAAATCAAGGACTGTAATGAAATCAGATAAAATAGAGTGCTCCGGCACACTGAGTGGCATAACTTGCTCGGCTACACTGTAGTCGGGTAAGGGGTGTCACATTTAGGTGCCTTTTTTATTGTCACACCCCAGCTTAGTGGGCCCCAGCTCAAGCCCCTCTATGGGTGGCCATCTTGACGGCGTACCCCTCTAGAGGTCGGCGATGCAACTCAAATCGGTACTGTCCGCTTTGGTGGAGTTCAATCCCTTCGCCCTGCAGAGCTAGGATTCAAACCCATATCACCTCACGGATTTGCTTCGCCTCTTACCAATTGAGCTGCAGGTAAGATTATATGCACTGATCAAACTCAAACTACCTATATACAAGATAACTGTGCTATCTCAGGTCTAAAGATTATATGCACTGATATGATTTATGACAAAACATTGACAAGAGTAAACTCCATGTGCTTGTCATAAGTGTCACTGGTTCGGCCTACTTATCATTTATAAGTGCCTATCATGTTTGTTATATGGCATGAGACTCACCATTCCATCTTATTTATATCTCATATAAATAACTTAGGAACAAACATGAATACAATCTTTCTGGATAAGTCATGTCCTTATTATGAAGTATCCTCGATTGTGAACCTATTTATGATACTTCGTGCTAGAAATATTGTCACTCATATTCTTAACAACTTAAGAATAATATTTCTAACAAAATATCAATGGACCTTTTCTATTACACATAAATATATTATGTAAACGGAAAAGTGGAAATGCCTTTTATTAATAAAAATATATATAAGATACATACTAAATGATATGCTCTAGGGCATACTACTAACATAGACATAGGGATACAACTTTTGTGAAGACACTAGAGCTCAGAAATGCCATTAACCAAGTCAAATTGCTTGCCCAAGATGGGTTCTCAAAACTGTCCATAATCATAATTGCCCAAAATTGCTAGACAAAGGCAACTTGACTAGTTTGGGCAAAGAGGCTATAACATGGTCCATAGGACTCCAAATGCCTTGAAACTAGCGCCAAAATTTCAGTAAGACATAGCCTACAAGATTGTTATTTTGATCAAAATCCAAAAATCAAGAGAAAGAGGTCAATTGGCTAGGCCAAGTTAGTGCATAAATTCTGAAATTTGCATAAGTGACCATTGACTTTAGAATATTCTTTTAGTCATATCTCTCATTAGAAAACTTCAATTGAGATGTGCCATATAGTTCTAGAAAACTAAGAAATAGAGCTCAAATTGTGTTTTAGACACCTATCTCAAATTATGAATGTAAGAAGCTTAAATTTTGGATCAAATCTACTGACCTAAATGGAAATCATGTTAGTATAGGACATTTGAGTCTAGGCCAATAATGTGGCTATAAGTAAGTCTACATGACTTGAAAAAGTGTAATTAAAAATTTTGAGTGACCATAAGACATAGAGCAACGTATCTTATGAAAAATACTAGGCCTAAATGTTGCTATAACCTGTCCAAATAATTTGACAAATTATGATACCAAAACTGCCTCGATAAGAAAATAGAATTTGCAACTGAATCAATTATGGTTATTTAACAATAACTTGAGTTATACAAATCTAAATGACATGATTCAGAAAGAAAAATAAAGACAAGACATAGAAGAACAACTTCCATGAAGGAAGTGAGGCCAAACAGTGGCTATAAATTGCTCAATTTGATATGTAAATTCAAAATAGTAAAACTGAACCTAAAGAAAGGTTCTTGAAATAAATTATTTTTGATAGGGACTTATACCTAATAAGTAACTACATGCAAAATTACATGAAAGGGATATGTGGGACCTACTTTCCCCACCATACATGGACATGAAAATTCTGTTAAATAATTAATAATGCTTACTTGCCCAAGGTAAACTAGGCTTATATATATATAGTTGGATCGATTAGTATACCAATTAGGGATTATAGATAGCAGTACTACATACATGGAAAATCATGGACTGACAATATATGTTTGATATGATTGTTCTATAGGCTATATGCTTGCCCATTGGCCATTGTGCCTAATTATATTTCTGGCTTTAATAGCCTACCCGTTGGCCTTGTGCTTGACAAGACAGATGCCATAGTGCCTAATTGTATTTCTAGCTTTAACAACCTACCTGCTGGCCTTGTTCCTGACATGACAGATGTATACAAGATAGAATATTCCTGTGTATCCAGCCTTATAGTCTATTATAGGTTACTTGGGCATTAATACGATTTTAAAAGACTGAGAATGCACTGATATGATTTTAAAAAAACAGAGAAAGAAATAAATACACAGATAAGATCTTGATAATTAGTTTATTCCCAAAGTACAATAAAATATACAATTGACTTAGAATTGTAAAATTATACATAGAATTATTATTTCAATTATTTAGTTATTCTTCTTTAAATTATGCACCACTAAGCAATTAGCTTGGCGCATTGGATTTTTCCATCTCGTAGGTACTAAAGACCAGACATAGCAGCCACCACAGCAGTAGCCGCCAAAGTAGTGCCTACACAGAGGCTGATCAGATTTGGTAGAGTCTATAGTCACCTCAGCCATTTGCATTTTACTTTTGTAGGGCCCATGTATAGACTAGTATTTTGGTTCATTGTGTAAAAACATTATGTAATCATAGTTGTGCTGTAAACAAATTTTAATTATGCTTTTGAGATTGTAAATAAAAATGTGAATTTCTGTATATGAATTTTCTTATGAATGATTTCTTATATGAGAAAATGAATGATATGTTATATGACCAGATAAATAGATATGAAATTGTTTTTAATAGGTGAATAGTGGAACTCGCCAGATGCTAATAAAACAGAGTAGCCTCTACCCGGGATCTACATAAATGAATTTTGATAAAAAAAATTACCACATATTTTTTATAAAGTTTAAAATTAACAATGAAAAGGACAAGATAAGATAGGGTGCTCGGGCACCGAATGTGCCACGCTTTACTCGGCTATACTATAGACGGGTGAGGGGTGTTACATTTAGTGGTATCAAAGCAGAGGTTTAGGCAGTCCTAGACCTAGATAGATAGAAAGAAATAGTTTGCATCACATGCATAGGCCTTTTGTCACACCTTACCCCTCCGTAAGGCATAACATGATCCCATAGTATACCTAATGAATTACCAAACTTCGTCTACTAATAACCCATTAAATACACTACAAGGGATTTTAAACCTTTTCTAATTTCTTTTTACAGTGGTGAGCACTTTTGATAAGTGTTAAATTTTTTTTTTTTTAACTGAAGTGAAACCAAATAACACATCTGAAGTAACAGTAATTTATGTAAAAATTTTGGCAGAGTGTCATCTGTATGTTGAATAAAACAGTTCTTCAAAAACCTGTAAAAAAAAACTTCCAATATATTTCTTCAATCCCAAACTCCAATAATGTAACACCCTTTCTGTAGCAACTCCGTACATTCTACTATTCTGGCGACCAGTATCGGTTCGGATAGCTAAAACGTCCGGAAAAATACTTAAACTAAAGTGAGGAACCATAATTAACTCAAATATTAATAAGAAAAATTTAGAAAAAATTTTAGAAATAAAATACAATCAAGTTAACTGAACCGGTGCCATAGCGATGGGTAACCTAGTGGGAAGTTGCGGTTCTCGCAACTAGGAGCCCTAGACCTGGGGAAAAATTCATAAAATAATTTTTGGGACTCCAGAGAACGGTCATTGAGGTTCCTATGGCATTAGAATGCCAAGAAAATATTTAGAAAAATTTTTCAATCGGTACAGACAATTTTGGCTCGTTAAGCCAAATGGAGGGCATTTTGGTCATTTCGTCTTCAGAGATGATTTTTGGCCGACTTGTCCAGTTAAGTAAATAATTATTATGACATAAAATGTGAATAAATATTACTAAAAATTGAATTGAAAATGAGTAGAAAAGAAAAAAAAGAATTAAATGGGAATTTATGACATCACATGATGTCATTAGTGTGCTTTCACCCAATTACATGGTGACACATGCCATAACTTATCTTAAAGAGACAAAATGGGCTGAAAATGAACAAAAAAACAGATCCCTCTCTCCCTTTCTTCTTCCTTGCCGTGAACCCTCTCCCATTCTCACCATTATCAAGCTTTTAAAGCTTGCTTTCTCTCACTTTTACTCAACAAAACCCTAATCTAGCAACACAAAAAAAAATTCTTGCACCTTGGAGATTCTTTTGAGCAGCAAAATTTTGAAAAAAAATTAAAGTTTTGGTTGGCTTAGATTTGAGCTAAAAGAGGTTAATGACTTAAACTTAAATTTCACTTTAAATTCATATTTAACAATTATGAATGAGTGCAAATGATAAGGAAATTGATGGAGTACCATTTGTGTGTAAACCCTAACCCTCTCCCATTCTCACCATTATCAAGCTTTTAAAGCTTGCTTTCTCTCACTTTTACTCAACAAAACCCTAATCTAGCAACACAAAAAAAAATTCTTACACCTTAGAGATTCTTTTGAGCAGCAAAATTTTGAAAAAAAATTAAAGTATTGGTTGGCTTGGATTTGAGCTAAAAGAGGTTAGTGACTTAAACTTAAATTTCACTTTAAATTCATGTTTAACAATTATGAATGAGTGCAAATGATAAGGAAATTGGTGGAGTACCCTTTGTATGTAAACCCTAAGTTTTGGCAACCTTGGTTGGGCAATATTTTGATGATTTTAATGAAGTTAAAAAGGGTAGTATGGCTGCCCACAATATGTCTCTTTTATGTGGATTGATGAAATGCAATCCTAGTGCATGGCTTGAAATGTTGAGTTAGGGTTTGGAGTGGGAAAATGGGACTTTGACCATGTGATGATAAAAATGGGTATTAATGGTCAGTTAGTGACCATTTAGTTCTGTTTAAACCAAAAAATGAAGTGTGTTGAGGGATGGGATTTAGGTTTAGTGTGGCTACCCTAGGTGACCTGCAGAATTGGACATGAGTCCAGCAGGTTTGGGCAGCCATAACTTGAATTGTAGAGGTTCAATTGGTGTTTGGCCAATTGGACATGAAACTAGATACATAATGGCACAACTTTGGTGAAGAAACCATGCCCATAAGACCAAACCAAGTAGACCAAAAGCTTGCCCCAATCTGGGTGACCTGCAGTCTGTTTCTGCAGAATGACCAAATGAACAGTGTTTGGTCATTGGGCCATAACTCTGCGTAGAATGGTCCAATTGACCTGAAATGTTACCCACAACAAGCTGAGATATAGACCAATAACTTTCATGAAGAAACCTAACCCAAATTATGAGCAGAACCTATCCAACAAGTGAGTTGAATTTACTGTTCACTACACTGTAGATATGGTCAGTCCATAAAAATTTCAATCCGGCCAGTTGGGTTTTTGGACCATAACTTGAGCTGCAAAACTCCAAATGGAGTGATTGAAAAAAATAAATTCAACTAGACAAAATAAGGAACAACTTTCATGTTTATTATTTTTTCAAATTTCCACTGCAACAGTAACTAATGGAACAGTAAACCCAAAGCTTGAAAACTAAAAATTATGTCCAATTCACATTAAGCTTAGAGATGGTATTGGCAACCAATACCAACAAGTTTAAAATGCAAAATGTGGTATGTTGATGATATTTAAACTAATTTACCTATTGCCAATGCAAAAGTCAACATTTTGGTTGACCAATGAAATAAATTGTAATCATAAAAATTCAATTCCAAAGAATTACAAAAAAAAATGTTAAATGCCCTAGTACGCCTAATGTGATTGGTTTGGATAGGTTGGCATGCCAATAGGGTTCTGTTAGCAGTACTATATATGGCTTCATGCCATTATGTATTTCATGGCTTTCCATGCCATTCTGTGACCTAATAGCCTTTGGCTATGATATTGAGTTGTTATGCTCGGGTTTAATTCCCGATAATTATTACAGCTTATTAGCTGTTCTGTTGCACACCGGGAGATACATATGTGACCGATGGTGTGACGGCCCGAGGTACTTGATACCCAGTGCCAGTTTACCCATTTATCTAGTCCAGTCAACTAGTATAGGCTACTCGGGCAATATTAATAAATCTTACCAAACTTTAATCGAATAATATTGCAATAAATATTTGAAATGAAGTCTACCAAAAATTTAAACATACATTCTGCATACATGTTATTATTTTATTTTATTTTATTTATATTGTCACCACTAAGCAGAATTGCTTAGCGCGTCGCTTTTGCCACGTGCAGGTACTAGAGACATAGCTGGGGAGTCGAGCAGACCTCATACAAGGTGAGTTTTCAGATCTGCACTCAGAGTTCAAAGTCACCTCACAAATTGCAGTGCATTGGTAGGACATTGGGCTACCTAAGTCTTTTGTATTTGTAAACTTTTGTTATGTATATTATAAACTCATGTAATCATATTTTTGCTATAATTACCTATGAGCTGTGTTCAGAAATAAATATGAGTATTTCTCATTGAATTGGCTGTGATATGAGATGAATGTTAATTTTGAGATACTGAATTGGTTTGAGAAATTGTTAAAAATGTTGGTGGTTTACTGAGATTGAGATTACAATTATATTGGAAGTGTTTTTAAATAGGTTCAGAAGAACTGTTTTCCAATTTATAGCCGGCACTCTGCCGAATTTTCTATAAAATTTACAAAAAAAAAATTAGATTTATCAAAAATTATAAATAAATGAATAAAAAGAGATTAATTGAAATTGAAACATGAATTGGTGTTCCGACACACTGAGTGGCATAACTTGCTTGCCTACACTGTAGACGGGTAAGGGGTGTCACATTTAGTGGTATCAGAGCACGGTTTAGGCGTTTCTGGGCCTAGATTGAGTCCATACCATGCATTGCATTTGTAAGAGTCGAGGTGTCACTAATGCAAATCTGTTGGCTTTGTTAAATAGGATATGGACCCTTCATCTCAGAGGGCAGTTGAGGAGAAAGTGGAGAGTCATGCTCCACCTGCAGTAGCTGAGACTGGGGGTAGGGGAGAACCTGCTCCACCAGCTCCATCAGAGCCTGCTCAATCTCCACAGGCCGTGTTCCAGCAAATGGCCGAATTCTTCAAACAAATGGCTGGGGTAATGCCACCACCACCACCACCTCCACAATCGAAATCACACTTGGAAAGATTGAGAAAATTTAGAGCAATGGACTTATTTGGCAAGAGGGAAGATGATTCTGTTGCAGCCGAAAATTGGTTGAACAGAACAGGCAGAGTTTTAAAACAACTCCACTGCACTCCAGAGCAAAACCTAGAAGCTGCCATATCTCTGTTACAAGATGATGCATATGAATGGTGGGATACGGTGTCTAGTGAAGTGCAACCAGAAGTAATAACTTGGGACTTCTTCCTCTCCGAATTCAAGAAGAAATATGTGGGTAGTGTATACCTAGAAGAGAGAAGAAGGCAATTCATTAATCTGAGATAGAGACAGTTGACAGTGGCCGAGTATGAAAAGGAATTTGTTAGATTGAGCCACTACGGAAGGGAGATAGTCCCTAATGAAGCTGAAAGATGTAAGAGATTTGAAGAAGGATTAAATGACAATATAAAGATCATGATCACTGCCTTGGGAATCACAGACTTCACCAAGTTAGTGGAAGCTGCAATAAAAGTTGAAAAGGTTAGAATAAGTGAGCAGACCAGAAGAGAGAGACAGCAGAAGAGGGGCCCGGGTCAGTCTGGTTCATCTCCTACACCTAGGAAGAAGTTCAAAGGTCCACCTACACAGAGTTCAAGTCAACCACAAAGTCAGGGTCAGACCCAAGGGCCCAGGCCACAGTTCACTCCTAGGAAAGGTCAGTCCACACCATCAGTGGGCAGCTCTCCGGGGATGGAGTTTAGGGGACCAGCCCCAACATCTTTTGTACGTCCACATTGTCTGAAATGGCATAAGGGGGAGTGTTGGAGAGTGACTGGTGCCTGCTTAAGGTGTGGGTCGATAGAGCATCAGTTGAGGAACTATCCACGCAGAACTACTACAGCTGCTCCAACACAAGCGAGCAGCACTGCTCGCACCACAAAGGGGTAGAAAATCGCAAATCGATGCGGTGGGACCATCACAGAGGCTGCATCGAGCGATGAGAGGCCTGAGGGCAGACCACCTGCCAGAGCCTATGCCATGAGAGCTCAGAAGGAGCAAGATGCCCCGGACGTCATCAGGGGTACGTTCTCCCTCTACAATACATCTGTGCATGCATTAGTGGATCCAAGATCCACTCATTCATACATCTGCATCAACCTACCTGTAGAAAAGGGGATACTAGTAGGGGAGAGTGACCAAGACATCCTGGTCACTAATCCATTGGGCCACAGTGTAATGCTGAACAAAGTGTACAAAGGTTGCTCGTTAAGGATTCAGGGGTATGAATTCTTGGCAGACCTGATTGAGTTGCCTTTCTATGAGTTTGAAGTGATTTTGGGAATGGACTGGTTATCACGTCATCAGGCAATGGTTGGTTGTAAATTGAACAGAATTTCTTTGAAAACTCCTGGGGGTAATGAGATCACGATTGTGGGGGAAAGGACAGATTTCTTATCCAATGTCATATCAGCCACAGGTGCAAGAAAATTGATGAGAAAAGGCTGTGAAGCCTACCTAGCACATGTGGTGGATACTAAGCAGGCTAAGCTAGATCTGTGTGACATACCCACAGCAAAAGACATCCCAGATGTGTTCCCTGAAGAATTGCCTGGTTTGCCACCAGAGAGGGAAGTTGAATTTGCTATTGAGGTACTATCGGGTATAACACCAATCTCTATTGCTCCTTATAGGATGGCGCCCACAGAATTGAAGGAACTGAAAATCCAGTTACAGGAGTTACTGGATAAGGGGTTCATACTCCCCAGTGTGTCACCATAGGGAGTCCAGTGCTGTTTGTAAAGAAGAAAGATGGGACTTTGAGGTTATGCATTGATTACTAGCAGTTGAATAAAGTGACAGTGAAGAATAAGTATCCATTGCCTAGAATTGATGATCTGTTTGATCAATTAAAGGGAGCAGGAGTATTTTCAAAAATTGATCTCAGATCAGGGTATCATCAATTGAGGGTGAAGGATGCAGATGTGCCAAAGACTGCATTCAGGACCCGGTATGGGCATTATGAGTTTCTGGTAATGCCCTTTGGCCTAACAAATGCACCAGCAGCATTCATAGACCTTATGAACCGTATCTTCCATCCATACCTAGATCGGTTCGTAGTGCTCTTTATTGATGATATTTTGGTGTATTCCAAGACCAGGGAAGAACATGATGAGCATTTGAGAATTGTTTTGCAAACCTTGAGAGAAAAAAAAGTTGTATGCTAAGTTGTCCAAGTGTGACTTCTGGTTGAATGAGATTGCATTTCTTGGACACATAGTGTCAGCTGATGGGATTAGAGTGGATCCTAAGAAAATAAAAGCAGTGATGGGAAGCCTCCTAGGAATACAACTGAGGTTAGAAGTTTCTTGGGGCTAGCTGGGTATTACAGAAGATTTGTGAAGGGATTTTCGTTAATAGCTACTCCAATGACCAAGTTGTTACACAAGAATGTCATATTTGACTGGAATGACAAGTGTCAGGCTAGTTTTGAGAAGCTGAAGTCTATGTTGACAGAGGCACCAGTATTAACACAGCCAGTGTCGGGAAAGGACTTTGTGTTCTACAGTGATGCCTCTCATAATGGGTTAGGGTGTGTATTAATGCAAGAGGGGAAGGCAGCTAAGGCCACATGAACAGAATTACCCTACTCATGATTTAGAACTTGCAGTAGTTATCTTTGCACTGAAGATATGGAGGCACTACTTGTATGGTGAAAAGTGCTACATTTACACAGACCACAAAAGCTTGAAATACTTGCCAACCCAAAAAGAGCTCAACCTTAGACAGAGGCAATGGATTGAGTTCCTGAAGGACTATGATTGTGTAATTGACTACCATCCTGGGAAGGCAAATGTAGTTGCTGATGCTTTGAGCAGAAAATCCATCATAGCTTTGAGATCATTGAATGCCCGTCTATCTTTGGTTCGAGATGGAGCTATTTTGGCTGAGTTGTAAGTGAGGCCAAACCTGCTACAACAGATTTTAGATGGGCAAAAGGCAGATGAAAAGTTAATGGCTATTATGAGCCAAATCTCAGGGGGAAAAGTAACTGACTATGAGGTAAAAACAGATGGGTGTCTGTACTACAAAGGAAGAGCATGTGTACCAGATAATGGGGAATTAAAAGCTAGTATTCTAAAAGAGGCACATGCCAGTGTTTATGCTATGCACCCAGGAAGTACAAAGATGTATCATGATCTGAAGCTTCAGTATTGGTGGCCTGGTATGAAGAAGGACATAGCTGACTATGTGGCTAAATGCTTGACATGTCAGCAAGTCAAGGCAGAACATCAAGTTCCATCAGGTTTGCTACAGCCTATACGTATACCTGAATGGAAATGGGATCGGGTCACCATGGATTTTGTGAGTGGTCTACCTCTCACCCAGAAGAAACATGATGCAGTATGGGTGATAGTAGATAGATTGACGAAGTCAGCACACTTTCTGCCAGTTAGGACTGACTACTCATTGGAGAAGTTAGCAGAATTGTATATCAGTGAGATAGTTAGATTGCATGGAATTCCACTTTCCATCATATCTGATCGAGACCCAAGGTTTACACCGAGATTCTGGAAGAAGTTGCATGAGTCCTTGGGTACACAACTCCACTTCAGCACAGCTTTCCATCCTCAGACGGATGGGCAATCATAAAGAGTAATCCAGGTCCTTGAGGATATGCTGAGGAGTTATGACATTGAGTTGGAGGGAAGTTGGGATAGATACCTCCCACTGGCAGAATTTGCATACAAAAGTAGCTACCAAGCTAGTATCCAAATGGCCCCGTATGAAGCACTGTATGGGAGGAAATGTAGAACTCCAATAAACTAGTAAGGTCAGACCTGGTGAAACAGACTAAGGAGAAGGTAAAACTAATCAAAGCCAATCTGAAGGTTGCCTCAGACAGACAGAAATCCTACGCCAACTTAAAGAGAAAAGAAATAGAATATGCAGTTGGCGATAAAGTGTTTCTCAAAGTCTCACCGTGGAAGAAGGTACTGAGGTTTGGAAGAAAAGGTAAGTTAAGCCCTAGGTTCATTGGCCCATATGAAGTCATTGAACGTGTGGGTCTAGTGGCCTATAGGCTACTTTACCACCAGAGCTGGACAAGATCCACAATGTATTCCACATGTCTATGCTAAGAAGATACCGCTCAGATCCTTCACATGTCATCTCCATGGAAGAAATTGAAGTGCAACCGGATTTGACATACGAAGAAGAACCCATAAGGATCCTGGCTCGGGAAGTGAAAGAGTTGAGGAATAAGCAGATTCCACTGGTGAAAGTGCTTTGGAGGCACCACAATACCGAAGAGGCAACATGGGAAAATGAAGAGACGATGAGTCAACAGTTCCCTCAACTGTTTGCATCAGGTAAATTTCGAGGACGAAATTTAAATTAGAGGGGAAGAGTTGTAACACCCTCTCTGTAGCAACTCCGTACATTCTACTGTTCTGGCGACCAGTGTCGGTCCGGATAGCTAGAACGTCCGGAAAATATTTAAACTAAAGTGAGGAACCATAATTAACTCAACTATTAATAAGAAAAATTTAGGAAAAATTTTAGAAATAAAATACAATCAAGTTAAATGAGCCGGTGCCATAGCGATGGGTAGCCTAGTGGGAAGTTGCAGTTCTCACAACTAGGAGCCCTAGACCCGGGGAAAAATTCATAAAATAATTTTTGGGACTCCAGAGAAGGGTCATTGAGGTTTCTATGGCATTAGAATGTCAAGAAAATATTTAAAAAAATTTTTCAATCGGTACAGACAATTTTGGCCCGTTAAGCCAAACGGAGGGCATTTTGGTCATTTCGTCTTCAGAGATGATTTTTGGCCGACTTGTCCAGTTAAGTAAATAATTATTATGACAGAAAATGTGAATAAATATTACTAAAAATTGAATTGAAAATGAGTAGAAAAGAAAAAAAATGAATTAAATGGGAATTTATGACATCACATGATGTCATTAGTGTGCCTTCACCCAATTACATGGTGACACATGGCATAACTTATCTTAAAGAGACAAAATGGGCTAAAAATGAACAAAAAAACAGATTTCTCTCCCCCTTTCTTCTTCCTTGCCGTGAACCCTCTCCCATTCTCACCATTATCAAGCTTTTAAAGCTTGCTTTCTCTCACTTTTACTCAACAAAACCCTAATCTAGCAACACAAAAAAATCTTCTTACACCTTGGAGATTCTTTTGGGCAGCAAAATTTTGAAGAAAAATTAAAGTTTTGGTTGGCTTGGATTTGAGCTAAAAGAGGTTAGTGACTTAAACTTAAATTTCACTTTAAATTCATGCATAACAATTATGAATGAGTGCAAATGATAAGGAAATTGATGGAGTACCATTTGTATGTAAACCCTAAGTTTTGGTAGCCTTGGTTGGGCAATATTGTGATGATTTTAATGAAGTTAAAAAGGGTAGTATGGCTACCCACAATATGTCTCTTTTATGTGGATTGATGAAATGCAATCCTAGTGCATGGCTTGAAATGTTGAGTTAGGGGTTGGAGTGGGAAAATGGGACTTTGACCATGTGATGATAAAAATGGGTATTAATGGTCAATTAGTGACCATTTAGTTCTGTTTAAACCACAAAATGAAGTGTGTTGAGGGATGGGATTTAGGTTTAGTGTGGCTGCCCTAGGTGACCTGCAGAATTGGACATGAGTCCAGCAGGTTTGGGCAGCCATAACTTGAATTATAGAGGTTCAATTAGTGTTTGGCCAATTGGACATGAAACTAGACACATAATGGCACAACTTTGGTGAAGAAACTATGCCCATAAGACCAAACCAAGTGGACCAAAAGCTTGCCCCAATCTGGGTGACCTGCAGTCTGTTTCTGCAGAATGACTAAATGAATAGTGTTTGGTCATTTGGCCATAACTCAGTGTAGAATGGTCTAATTGACCTGAAATTTTACCCACAACAAGCTGAGATATATACCAACAACTTTCATGAAGAAACCTAACCTAAATTATGACCAGAACCTGTCCAACAAGTGAGTTTAATTCACTGTTCACTGCACTGTAGATATGGTCAGTCCAGAAAAATTTCAATCCGGCCAGTTGTGGTTTTTGGACCATAATTTGAGCTACAAAACTCCAAATAGAGTGATTCAAAAAAAAAAATTCAACTAGACAAAATAACGAACAACTTTTATGTTTATCATTTTTCCAAATTCCCACTGCAACAGTAACTAATGAAACAGTAAACCCAAAGCTTGAAAACTGAAAATTCTGTCCAATTCACATTAAGCTTAGAGATGGTATTGGCAACCAATACCAACAAGTTTAAAATGCAAAATGTGGTATGTTGATGATATTTAAACTAATTTAGCTATTGCCAATGCAAAATTCAACATTTTGGTTGACCAATGAAATAAATAGTAATCATAAAAATTCAATTTCAAAGAATTACAAAAAAAAAATGTTAAATGCCCTAGTAGGCCTAATGTGATTGGTTTGGATAGGTTGGCATGCCAATAGGGTTCTATTAGCAGTACTGCATATGGCTTCATGCCATTCTGTATTTCATGGCTTTCCATGCCATTCTGTGACATAATAGCCTTTGGCTATGATATTGAGTTGTTATGCTCGGGTTTAATCCCCGATAATTATTACAGCTTATTAGCTATTCTGTTGCACACCGGGAGATACATATGTGACCGATGGTGTGACGGCCCGAGGTACTTGATATGTAACACCCCTAAGTTCGGTAGTGCGTTCTGCTGTTCCGGTGACCAGTGCTGTCCGGACAGCTAGGATGCCTAGAACCACACTTCAATGTAAGTGAGGAGACATAAAATAATGAAATACAAGAAAAGAAAATACAAGAAAAACAAAGGAAAAATAATAGCAAAGAAATGTAACCAAGTTAAGCGAGCCGAGAAACCTAGCGATGGGTGATCAGACTGAAGTCACGGCGTGGACCGTTGACTAGCTCTCGGATCATGGGAACCCCGAAAATATTTTTAGGACTCCAATAAATATTTATTGAAGTATAAATATCATTAGAAAGATCAAAGAAAAATTAAATAATTAGTACAAAGAAAAGTGAGAAATCGAAAAACAGACAAAACCCGGTAATACCGAAAAATCGGGAATGCCACCCGAACAGGGGCATTATGGTCATTTGACATCCCGAATTATCTTTTGACCTAAATGTCCATTAAAAATAAATAGTATTACACTTAGAAAATAAAATGAAAAATTAATTTGGTGGTACCTAAAGAAAATAGCTAAAATCATGGGTTAAATGTGGAATAAGTGGGAGTTAAGTTTATAATATGATTAAATTTATGAGTGGACCACTAATGCATAAAATAAACACATAATAGGGCAGCTGTAACTCCACTAAACCAGCAGAAATATTCATTTTCTCCAAGCATTCAAACATGCCGAAGTGAAGGTGAGAGAAATCTCCCATGGCCGCCCACCTTCAACCCTTCACAACCCCATGATCAAGCCTCCTTTTCCCACACCTTCCTTCATGAAACTTTGTCTACTCATCACAAGGAAGAGATTGATACCAATTTTGAGAAGTTTGGTGAAGGTTTAGCAAGTTACAATCAAAGGTAAGTTTACACTTTTGAGAATTCCTTTGTTAAACTTTATGTTTATGTTATGGGTGTTAGTTTTGTGAAGGAAATTTTGAAGTTTAAATAGTTATTGAGATAGCCATTTTGGACAGCCATGGAGTCACGTTTTTGATGATTTATCATGCATATAATTGATGAGAAATAATGTTGATCATGGTAAATTAATATCCTAATGAATTGTTTCACATATATATGGTGATTTTGGCACTTGGATGAGTATGGATGAATTGTAGGGCAATGTGGTGTTGAAGGACAATTTTCGGCAGCTTGGGAACCCTTGGATAATTGTATGTATTGATGGAAGTATAGGCAGAATATTGACCTAGAAGGATTGATGGATATGTATGTGGATTGATATTGTAAAGTGTATGTAAAGTTTGTAATGTTTAGGTGTGTTTGTAATGGTACTTAGAAATTGTAATTGTGAATGATATTTGGTGTGTTGAGGGTGATTGGAATCTGCCCAAAATAATGCTAATGTAATGTAGAAAATGCTTTTGGTAATGTGCCAAAACAGTTTGGTAGGTAAGTAAACAAATGGCAAAGGTAAGTGTGTGTTTGAAGTTGGGGTGTGAAATGCATATTGAGGGCAGTGTATATTTTAGCCTATAACCTTGAATGTGTAACCTCAATTGGTATGAGACCAATTTGAGGTGAAACTAGGCACAAAATGTGCCAACTTTCATTGAGAAACCATGCCAAAATTCTGCTTGCAAGGTGACCTAAAAAAATGACCAATTCGGATTAGGTGCAATTAGGACCTGAAAAATGACCAATTGGGCAGCAGTGAGTGTTTAGGCCATAACTCACTCAAACCAGGTCCAATTGACCTGAAATTTTGACCAAGAATAGTTAAGACCCATACCTACAAGTCTTATGAAGACACCAAAGCCCAGAAATGACCATAAGCAAGTCAAACAACTTGCACAAGTTCGGGTCCAAAAACTGGCCGAACCAGAATTGACCAATTTGACCTAAAATTGACCTAAAATGGTACCATTTGACCAGCAATAGTGTAATGACCATAACTTGGTCTACTTAACTCGGATTGACCTGAAATTTTGCACCGCGTGCAATAAGACCTAGATCTACAAGTTTGTAGTTTTGACCGAGACCCGAAAACCGAGGGAACTAGATCGTCCGGTTAGGTCAAACCAGTGTTCCGGAATCCAGCAATTTGCATTAAAATGTACTAAACAAGGAAATGACTTTGGTAAAACGTACCAAACCTAAAACCCTATCGAATGTGACATATTAACGACACTAAAACCTAATTTACCTAAAACGCAATGAGGGTCGGTATATTAGGTGATTAAGTGAATAATTGAGTTCAGTGCATTATTTACCAAACACCATCGATAGAGACAGTTTAAATTAGTACTGAAACACTTCAAATTGTGTTTCGCTACCAAAGACTCGGGAAAGGGAAGGAAACACCGAGTCCAGATCGTGAGACAACATCGAGGTTTGTGCACAACTAGTTTTTAACTGATTTTGTTTTGAATATTTCATATGATTAAATGATATATTTTTCTTATGAATTATGTTTAACAAGCATTGGATTTAATTCCATGATTATTGAAAATTGTTATTGTATGTATGAATTTGGCTTTGTGAAATGGTATTTCCATAAGTATTAAGCATTGTTATGGATTAAGTAAATTATGTTTTGGAAAATTGTGATAGAATATGTTTTGAATTGTGATGGTAATATTCATGGAAAAAATGAAAACTTTATTATTTGAATTGTGATGAACATAAAAATTATTGGATATTGGAATTGACTTTGAATCGAATTATATTGTGATTTATGCTCGCTAAAAAGATTGTGATATTGTTTTATATCTCACTATAGATGCTTGACTAGGTTATTACCCGTCTCTCTCATTTGTTGAGAAGACAATGGAGTGAGTTGTGTTTTGATTACCATGGTACGTGCACAGGCTTAGATTTTCCTCTGATTTGAGGTTAGATCTAAGTTTATTTTATCGTTATGGCCCTTGCGGAAGATTCATTATTGTGATGGTACTGTGCACGATGATTCGACCTCCCCGACCATAGGGAGTTAGAATCAGATTCGACCTCCCCGACCATAGGGAGTTAGAATCACATCGAATATGGCCCTTTCGGATTAGTCTTGCATATTAGTGAGATAAAGATTGATTTTTGAGATACAGTATGATTTTTGAGATACAGTATGATTTTTGGGATACATAATGATTTTTGAGATACAGAATGGCTTTTGAATGGTAAGGAATTTTGATTTCAATTATGGTTTATGTATAATTGATTTCGTTAGAATTATTTAAATGGATAGTCATGATTTGATAAATTGAATTTTGTGATCAAAGTCATTTATACAAATGATTTACATTATTGGCAATGAATATTTTGAGTTGTGGAATTTGATGAGTATTCAGATTTCCAAAATTTTTACAGAAACTCCAATTAAGTCAAATGTGTCAGTTTTATCACTTCAGTTCAAAAAGGTTTTTAACACCTGTAAATAGTGCTCACCACTGTAAAAGAAGTAAGAAAAGTTTTGAAAATCCCTTGTAGTGTATTTAATGGGTTATCAGTAGACGGAGTTGGTAATTCATTAGGTATACTACGGGATCATGTTATGCCTTACAGAGGGGTAGGGTGTGACATGATACCCAGTGCCAGTTTACTTATTTATCTAGTTCAGTCAACTAGTATAGGTTACTCGGGCAATATTAATAAATCGTACGAAACTTTAATCGAATAATATTGCAATAAATATTTGAAATTAAGTCTACCAAAAATGTAAACATACATTCTGCATACATGTTATTATTTTATTTTGTTTTATTTTATATTGTCACCACTAAGCAGAATTATTTAGAGCGCGCAGGTACTAGAGACATAGCTGGAGTGTCCAACAGACCTCATACAGGGTGAGTTTTCAGATCTACACTCAGAGTTCAAAGTCACCTCACAAATTGCAGTGCATTGGTAGGACATTGGGCTACCTAAGTCTTTTGTATTTGTAAACTTTTGTTATGTATATTATAAACTCATGTAATCATATTTTTGCTGTAATTACCTATGAGTTGTGTTCAGAAATAAATATGAGTATTTCTCATTGAATTGGGTGTGATATGAGATGAATGTGAATTTTGAGATACTAAATTGGTTTGAGAAATTGTTAAAAATATTGGTGGTTGACTGAGATTGAGATTATAATTATATTGGAAGTGTTTTTAAGCAGGTTCAAAAGAACCGTTTTCCAATTTATAGCCGGCACTCTGCCGGATTTTCTATAAAATTTGCGAAAAAAAAAATTAGATTTATCAAAAATTATAAATAAATGAATAAAAAGAGATTAATTGAAATTGAAACATGAATTAGTGTTCCAACACACTGAGTGGCATAACTTGCTTGGCTACACTGTAGATGGGTAAGGGGTGTCACAAATAATAGTTCAACACAATAAATTTCTTAACATTTGTCAACTCAATTCAACATCAATTTTTCAGTGTTTCCAAAAGCTGAGATAAGAGAAATATGTCACAACATTTTTACAGGCCAAAATAATTTATAATTTTTGTTTACAATTGCTAAAGACCAAGTACCATATATACATGCAGTGCACATAAATTACAATAAAAATTTACAAAAATAGGGTATACTTAATATACCCGGTGGAATCCCAAAATATAGCCTAAGTAGCCTACTCTGCTACTCTGTCTGTCTGTCTACCTGTGACAGCAATGAAAAAGCTATCGCTGAGCCAATGTCTCAGTGGTGCACAACATTAAGTAAATGCAATTTAAAACCATAAACCATAAATCATATAAGCTGGGGATACTTAAAATCATAGTTGAATTCAAAAGACAGAGAATGTCATAAAGAATTTAAACTCCATTTCACAATGTATCAATGAATATCAATAAATCACACTCACAGCTCAATCATGAATCCAAAGTCCAATTCATCCCAAAAGCCAATGGCTAATGAGGAATAACATAGCTAGCTAGCAATTATATGAGTACTCACACACACCTCAAAACTTCAGCCAAAGAGGGAATTCAAAGTCAATTCGTCCCACTAGACAAGCTAGCGAGGAATTCAATGAAATATACATGATAACTGTGGTTTCAAACCATTTGCAATATTTTTCAAGCAATAAGTATCCATCAAATTCCATTCAAATAAGTTTTCCACAATTAAAGCAATGACATATAAATTGTCAATATTTATTTCAATTGAAAATTCAAAAGAAATACTATTGTGCACAAACTTCTGAAGAGTAACCTCTTGGCCCTGACTCAGTGTTTTCTTCCCCTTCCCTGAGTCTTTGCTAACTAAAACACACAATTTAAAGTGTTTCAGTACTCATTTAAACTGTCTCTAACAATAAGGTTCAATAATTAATTTATTTAATACTATTGCTTTCATTAGTCAACCTATAATGTTGACCTTTGATGCACTCTAGGGGAATAAATTTTAATGTTACCAATATGTCACATTTTATACTCCTTTAGCGTTGGTACGTGTTACCAAATTCATTTTCAAGTGTATTGCATTTTATTGTAATTTATCGAATTTCGGTATGCTGTTTTGACCTAACCGGATACCTAGTTCCCTCTGTTTTCGGGTTCTGGTCCGAATTACAAACTTATAAGTCTATGTCTTAGTGAACTTTTGCCATAAATTTTAGGTCATTTGGAGTTTACTAGACCAAGTTATGGTCATTTTACTATTGCTGGACAGATTGCACTAAAATGACAAACTTAGGTCATTTTTAGGTCATTTCTGATTCTAGCAGTTTTTATACCCGAACTTGCGCAAGCATTCTGACTTTCTTATGGTTATTTATGGGATTTTGTGTCTTCATAAGAGTTGTAGCTCTATATCTAGGCTATCCATGGTATAAATTTTAGGTTATTTGGACCTATTTTCAGTGAGTGATGGCCAAAACACTGACCACTGTCAAATGGTCAATTTTCAGGTTCGCAAAGTCACTAATCCAGATTTGGTCAATTCTCATGTCACTTTTTGGACAGAATTTCGGTAGGCTTTCTTCATGAAAGTTGGCACATTTTGTGCCTAGTTTCACCTCTAATTGGCCTCATACCAATTGGAGTCACGCAATTCCATTTATAACCTAAAACATATACTGCCCTTAACACATTTTAGAAGCACCAATCCAAATACACATTCAACCAATTATATCTTCACTTCCCACACAATTCTGCACTTGTACCATACCATAACTACTCAACACATCACATTTAGGTCAACATGAGTAGAATATAACAACTTCACAATACACCAAATGCAACATAATTCACAAAGTCCACACCCAATAATATATACATATAAACACTCCTAATTATTACACATAACTTCCATCATCAAATTACAAATTTATTCTCTACTAAATCATACACATATGCTGCCACTTTTAGTACCATAATTCAACAACCTTTTCATGAATTTAAACACTTCAAATTTTCATCATGAGGCTGCCAAAATAATACACATGCATCAAGCTTTCCATTTTAACTTTTCAAACTTACAAATCAAACTTTATACATGGAAATTAACTCCAATACATTTAAACACTTAATTCAACACCTCAAACTACCATTTACATGTATAAATAAATCAACTTCCATGGACATGAGGGCTGCCAAAGTTTGAACAATTCATTAACTCAATAAATCCTTCAACTTCTTCCATAATCTAACTCACCATAACCTTAGTTATAATTTTAATGAAACAAGTAATGAAAACACACACTTACTTCTTTTGAAGCTTGACAAAAACTTCACTAAAACCCTTCTTTTTTGTTCCCTAAGTGCTGCCCAAGGTGTGGGGATTACTTTTAATGAAGAAACCTTAACCACTTGAAGCTTGGATCATGGATGCATGGAGGACTTCAAGGTGCGGCCATGGAGGATTCTTCTTGGGAGCTTTCGGCTGGTTTGATTATGAGAGGTTGAAGATGACTTATTTCAGTCCACTTTAGTTATTAGGT
Source organism: Hevea brasiliensis (assembly GCF_030052815.1). Classification (NCBI taxonomy): domain Eukaryota; kingdom Viridiplantae; phylum Streptophyta; class Magnoliopsida; order Malpighiales; family Euphorbiaceae; genus Hevea; species Hevea brasiliensis. Next base: position 52,326,932 of record NC_079498.1, read on the forward strand.
GTCCTAAATGCTATTTTAGTGGAGCACTAATTGAATTATAATATTTATTTATTCAAAGTTTTTAAATTTTGAAAGTTTGCCTCATTATTTCCACTATTTACATTATGTACCATATTTTTATTTTTCATGATATTTTCAAAGTGTAATACCACTTATTGTTAATGGACATTGAGGTCAAAAGTCAACTCGAGGTGTCAATTGACCACAATGCCCCTATTCGGATTGTATTCCCGATTTTTTGGTAACACAGATTTTTGTCAATTTCTCGATTTTTCGTTTTTCTTTGTACTAATTAATAAATTTTTCTTTGACATTTCTAATGTCATTTATACTTTAATAGATGTTTATTTAAGTCTTAAAAATATTTCCCAGGGTTTCCGGTGGTCTAGGCTAGTCAACGGTCCTCGTCGCAACTTCCCGGTGCAGTCACCCATCGCTACGATTATCGGCTCGTTTAACTTAGTTTCATTTTCTCTCTTTTATTTTTCCTTAATTTTTCTTATATTTTCTTTTATTTTATTTCATTATTTTATGTCTCTTCACTAATATTTATGTGTAGTTCTAGGCTGTCCGGACAGACACTGGCCGTCGAAACAGTAGAACGCACTATCGAATATAGGGGTGTTACACCTTTAGATAGAGTCGAGGTGACACTAATGCAGATTGTTCTTTATCTATTTAACAGGATCGATGGCATCTGATCCTTTAGAGCATGGGTCTCCTAGACCGATCGAAGAGGAGGTAGAGAGTCACGCACCCGCACCTTCTCCTAGTAGGGAGCAAAGCCGCAGAGTCGAGTCATCTATGGGTGCTGCGGGTAGAGTACAGCAAGCCTTCTTGGAACAGATGACACAGCTGCTTCGTTAGATCACTGGCGCTATACCTCAGCCACAACCACCACCACCTGTACAGCCACTAGTACCACTATAGCCACAACCCGTATAGAGGTCCCCATTAAAGAGATTGCAGAAATATGGGGCAGTTGACTTCAAGGTTAAGAAAGAGGATGATCCAGCTCCCACAGAGTTTTGGCTGGAGAGGACAGAGAGGGTTTTAGAGCAGCTCCACTGCAACCCAGAGTAGCAGTTGGAGTGTGCTTCGTCATTACTACAGGAGGATACATATCGATGGTGGGTGATAGTATCGAGGGTAGTACAGTATGCACATATCACTTGGGATTTCTTCTTATTAGAATTCACGAAGAAATATGTAAGCCATGTGTATTTGAAGGCCAAAAGGGGAGAATTCCTAGCACTGAGACAGAGGCAGCTTACAGTCTCCGAATATGAGCGGGAGTTCATGAGACTTAGTGGATATGCATTGGAGATAATGCCTACAGAGGTTGAAGATGCAAGAGATTAGAGGACGGAATAAATGATAACATCAGACTGATAGTTACTTATCATCGCTTTACTGACTTCTCTTTGTTAGTAGCTTCAGCTCTATACGTGGAGAGAGTCAGAGATAATGAGTAGTCCAGGAGAAACAGACAGCATAAGAGAGGTTTGGACAAATTTAGTTTAGTGTACCAGCTACTGGTAGTAAGAAGCCTAAGGGTTCACAGAGCTAGACAGAAGGCCAAAGAGGCCAGTTTGGAGTATCTATACCTAGTTCCCTGGGTACAGTAACAAGGGAATCAATTACACTACCAAAATGTACCCACTATGGTACGAGACACAGAGGGGAGTGTCGATTGTTGAGGGGGGGATGTTTCAGATGTGGATCTATAGATCATTTCTTATGAGGTTGTCTACAGAGGAGTCTTCCCACTGCTTTACCATCGATTGAGAGGTCTATCCTAACAGTGCAGAGGGGTAGAAGACCTATGAGACTTGAGACAGCTTGTACATCACAGATGGCTTCTGAGACTATAGAATGGCTCAAGGCTGGAGTAGCACCCCGTGTGTGCGCTATGGCTAAGGAGGAGCTAGATCCGGTAAACGTTATCAGGGGTACATTTTCTATTTATAATACCATTACATATGTATTGACAGACCCTAATTATATTCATTCCTATGTATGAATTGTACCTCCTGTTGAAAGAGGATACCGATAGATAGGTTAGAAGATGACATATTTGTCACTAACCCTTTAGGCCATAAGATGATGGTAGATTATCAACCGAAAAGAAACGTATTAAAGATAATGGATGAAAATAAGAGAGAGACTGTATATCAGATGAAAGAGGATGAGTGCAGAGCAGATAGAGGATAAGTATAAAAAAAGTATGATCTATTGGGATATACAATGGTAACTATGCAATGTTCTCGATGTTTGTGCTGTAAGCTACAGATTATAGTACGGACTTGGGACTATTGTATAGAGCTTCGTATTTCCGATAGTAAATCGAGATGAGGATAAGATTGTAAAGCTAGGTCTAATAAGAAAGACTAAAAAGAAAGCAAAGTATTATAACATGAAAAAGTGAAAAGACAAAGAGATAGAGGTTCCTCGATTATTTACACTGGGTAAATTTCAAGGATGAAATTTTTATTTAGAGGGGAAGAATTGTAACACCCTCACCGTAGGTAGTCTATATGTTCTACTGTTCTGACAACTAATGTCTATCTGGACAGCTAGAATGTCTGGAACAACATTTAAATGATAGTGAGGAGATATAAAATGATGGAATAAATGATAAGAAAATACAAGAAAAATTAAGGAAAAATAAAAGAGATGAAATGTAATTAGGTTAAACGAGCCGGAACCATGACGATGGGTGACTGTATCGGTAAGTCACTACATAGACAGTTGACGACCCCAGACCTTCGAGGAACCCTAGGAAATAATTTTTGAGATCTAATTAAGGGTTTACTGAGATATAATTGACATTAGAAATATCAAAGAAAATTTAGTTAATCAGTACAGATAAAAATGAAAATTTAAGGAATCGTCGGACCAGGGATTTAATCAGTATTACCGAAAAATTGGGACTATAACTTGAAGAGGGGCATTTTGGTCATTTGACATCTAGAGTTGAATTTTGACCTAAATTTCCATTAAAAAGAGAGATATTAAAATTTTGAAAATCCCATGAAAATATGAAATTACATGTGTAATGTAATTAAAGGAAATATGGGGGGTATTAGTATAAATATTGAAACTTGAATTATTATAATAATTAAATTAAACTTAGTAGAGTATATAAGGCATAAAGTAACAAATCCCCCACTCACTTCATCATCTTCTTCCTCACTTCATCAAATGGCTGAATTCCATTCTCTCATTTTCCTCCATGGAAGCTCTTTCATGCAAGCTCTAAACCCTTCCATTTTCACCATGTTCTACACAACTTCCTGCATTAAAGTTAGTCCTCACACCTTGGAAAGTATATAGGCAGCAAAAGGAAAGAGAAATTTTGAAGTTTTACAAGCTTGGGAATTTCTTGATTAAAGGTTAGTGCTTAATCTTTCCACCTTTGTTCTTTAATCCATGATTTGATGTTGAATTGAGTTAGTATGATGAGAAATTTAAAGAAAATGATGAGTAATTGTGAGTCCTTCAATTCGACAGCCATGGGAACCATGAGAGTTTGATTAATTCTTACATGTAAATGATGGGTAGTAATGTTGATTAAGATAATTATATGTGTTAGAATTTAATTACATGTGTAGGTTTGCGGTTGACAAATTGAATAAGGGTTTGATGATAATTATGGAGACTTTGTGTAATTATTGAAATTGGCAAATTGAGATTGTTTGATGAGACTTGTGTAATTATTGAATTTTGGTAGCCTTGAGAAGCATGGGAGTGTGATTAATTCATGCATATAAATGGAGATTAGAGATGTTGATTGATAAGTAATTGAAGTTACATGTACTAGAAAATTTATGGAATGTGAATTGTTGACTTTGACTATTTGAATTAGGGTTTTGAATTGATTATTTGAGACTTGTATAAATTGCTAGAAATTTGACCAATTGAGATTTGATTGATGATGTTAGAAGTGTCATGAATGCAAATAAGTAGTTTGGGAGTTGGAGGAATGAAATTAGAAGTGTAAAATTTTCTTGCAGGTTGAGAATTGTTGAAAATAGTGTGTATTTTGAGCCCTAAACGAAATTGTGTGATCCCAATTGGTATGAGGCCAATTGGAGGTAAAATTAGAGCTAAAGTGCACCAATTTTAATGTAGAAACCATGCCTAAATTTTGCCTAAAAAGTGACCTAAATATTGCCCTAATCCGAATTACCAAATAGTAAACCTAGAAAATTGACCAAATGAACAGTGCATATTCATTTGGTCATAACTCACTCTAGACAAGTCCAAATGACTTGAAATTTATACCATTGGAAAGCTTAGACATAGGGCTACAACTTTTGTGAAGATACTAGAGCCCAGAAATGCCATTAACCAAGTCAAATTTCTTGCCCAAGTTGGGTTACCAAAACTGTCTAGAATCAAAACTGCCCAAAATTGCTAGACAATGGCAACTTGACCAGTTTGGGCAAAGAGGCTACAACATGGTCTATAGGACTCCAAATGCCCTGAAACTAGTGCCAAATTTTCAATAAGACATAGACCTACAAGATTGGTATTTTGACCAAAACCAAGAAATCAAGAGAAATAGGTCACTTGGCTAGGCCAATTTGGTGCTTAAATTCTGAAAATTGCATAAGTGACCATTGATTCCAGAATATTCTTTTAGCCATATCTCTCATTAGAAAACTTCAATTGAGATGTGTTATATAGTTCTGGAAACCTAAGAAATAGAGCTCAAATTGTGTTTTAGACATCTATTGACCTAAATGGAAATCATGTTAGTATAGGACATTTGAGTCTAGGCCAATAATGTGGCTATAAGTAAAGACAATTTATCATAATTCATTTCAATTGAAAATTCAAGAGAAATAACTGTTTTGCACAAATCTCTGATAAATGTCTCTTGGCCCTGACTCAGTGTTTCCTTCCCCTTCCCAGAGTCTTTGCTAACTGAAATAGACAATTTGAAGTGTTTCAGTACTCATTTAAACTGTTTCTAACAATAAAGCTTAATAATTAATTAATTGAATTCTATTATTTTCCTTAGTCAATCTAAAATGTTGACCCTCGATGCACTCTAAGTGAATTAGGTTTAATGTTACCAAAATGTCATATTTTATAGCCTTTTAGCGTTGGTACATGTTACCAAATTCACTTTCACGTATACTGCATTTTATTGCAATTTGCCAGATTTCAGTATACTAATTTAACCTAGCCGGATGACCTAGTTCCCTCCGTTTTCGAGTTTCAGTCCAAACTACAAACTTGTAGGCCTATGTCTTATTGCACGCGGGGCAAAATTTTAGGTCATTCTGAGTTGTATAGACCAAGTTATTGTCAATTTACCAATGCTGGACAGAATGCACCAAAATGGTAGGTTTAGGTAATTTTTTGGTCACTTTTGGTTCGGCAAGTTTTTATACCCGAACATGTGCAAGTTATTTGACTTGTATCTGGCCATTTCTGGGCTTTGGTGTCTTCATAAGAATTGTAGATATATGTCTAAACTATTCATGGTAAACATTTCAGGTCAATTGGACATGTTTTGAGTAAGTTATGGTCAAAACACTAACTATTGCCCAAATGGTCAATTTTCAGGCCTTCAAGTCACTAATCCGGATTTGGTCATTTTTCAAGTCACCTTCTAGGCAGAATTTAGGTTAGCTTCCTTCATGAAAGTTGGCACATTTTGTGCCTAGTTTCACCTCCAATTGGTCTCATTCCAATTGGAGTCATACACTTAAGGTTCTAAGCCAAAACATACACTGCCCTATTACATATTATTTATCCTTACCAATTACACATCCAACACTTACCGAATTAATTCTTCCATGCCAATTCTGGTTTGTACCATAACATTAACACATTTTACTTCACATTTTTTATTATTTTGGACAGCTTGTAAACATTCTCAATATGCACACTATAATGCAGAATTTTCCAAAGTCCATTTACACCATTTAACCACATGAACATACCCCATTTGCATACCCAATTCCAAACCATTATACACATATCCATGCTTTCATCAATAACAACATCTTAAACAACCAAAAAAAAAGTAAAAACAAGCTACATATACTGAATTTCCATGGCTGCTAAAATGGTGTATCACCATTCAATCATTAACATAAAAAATTCTTCCATAAATCAACTACCAACAATCTTGGTTACACTTTTAATGAAATAAGAATTAAAAACACTCACTTACCAATTTTGAAGTTCTTCAAAACCTCACCAAAACTTAACTTTCTTGCTCCTAGTATGCTGCCCAAGGTATGGTGGTAAAGTTTAATGAAGAAAGCTAATGAAAAAAGTGGCTAAAACATGCTTGCATGGAGCTCTCACCATGGATGGCTATGGAGGTTTCCTTCCAAAGTGTTTCGGAGATTTCCCAAGGTTGAAGAAGATAGAATCCTTTGCCCATATGCTGATTCAAGGTCCACTTTGAAGATGTTAGTGGATCACTAAATCAATTAAAAGGTTTGTTTATTCCAACATTTCCAATTTCCCACATTTTCCTCCTATATTTTGCTATTTAGATAATGTGCCACCATTTTAATTTTTCTAGACATTTTCATAGTGCAATTGTTAGTAGTATGCCTTAGAGCATATCATTTAGTATGTATCTTATATATATTTTTATTAATAAAAGGCATTTCCACTTTTCCGTTTACATAATATATTTATGTGTAATAGAAAAGGTCCATTGATATTTTGTTAGAAATATTATTCTTAAGTTGTTAAGAATATGAGTGACAAGATTTCTAGCACAAAGTATCATAATTAGGTTCACAATCGAGGATACTTCATAATAAGGACATGACTTATCCAGAAAGATTGTATTCATGTTTGTTCCCAAGTTATTTATATGAGATATAAATAAGATGGAATGGTGAGTCTCATGCCATATAACAAACTTGATAGGCACTTATAAATGATAAGTAGGCCGAACCAGTGACACTTATGACAAGCACATGGAGTTTACTCTTGTCAATGTTTTGTCATAAATCATATCAGTGCATATAATCTTTAGACCTGAGATAGCACAGTTATCTTGTATATAGGTAGTTTGAGTTTGATACTGCTTTCATACTTGTACTATGTATGGGTATATGGGCATCTGTTGGCTCCTACTAGTTATATATGGAGGTAGGTGTTGATCAAGATGGAATCTGTTCCTCTAAGTAAATAGAGATAAAATCCTATGTTCATTTAATTGTTCTTGATGTTTCAAGTTCTGGCAGACAGATAGATTTATTCAGAAAAGAGTTTCTGATGAGAAAAATCTTTTAATCAAGAACTGGAATTAAAAGAGAACATAATATTCATAGCAAATGGAGTTTGACATAAACCATGACTCCAGCTTGAGTTGGGATTTTGTAACAGAGAGATTCTAGTGCATGGTAACATATGATTATAGGTTCATTTAAGGTAAACCTTATTACTAATTGGATGGCCATGGCATGCTATGCTAGGTGTTAACCATGGTCTATGAGGTTCATAAAATGATTTAGAGAAATCATTTATGGTAAGAAAGAGTTCTAATGATATTAAGAGTTGATATCATGTCTCATTGCCAATTAGTGATGAGCATAGTAAGTCACACACATACACAAGTTATCACCTATTTAAATATGATTTAATTAATTAATTAAAGAGTTTAATTGATTAATTAAATAGGTTTGGTTTGCAATTAAATTGCAAAGTCCCTAGCATGACTTGAAACCAAATCTAGATTATTGGATGTGTAGTATAAATTAAATTTATATTTAAAGTGTTTAAATATGAATTTAATTGATGTGAAATTAATTAATAGAGATTAATTAATTAATTTATATTTGATATAAATTAATTAGAAGAAGAAAATAATTATTTTGGGTTAAGAACTCAAAATTAAGACACAGGGGCATTTTGGTCATTTCACAGTGTGAACACGTGTCACCATTATATGGTGACACATGGCATAACACATAAGCTTGCCAAATATTTTTTAATCATGTAAGATGATTAAAATCAAGATTAAATATAGGTTTGACACTTGGCACAATGTGATTGGGTCACTTAAACCTAGAGCTAATCAAAAGGTGACATGTGGCTAGGGTTTAATGTGTTAACCTAGCTATTTAAGTGTGGTTATGAAAAGAAAACATAACCAGCAGCCTCTCCTCTCATATGTCACGCCACTTTGAGCCTCTCCAGCTATTTCTCTTCATCTCTCATCAATTCAAAGAGATTAGCCATCAATCTCTTGAATTAAGAACACTAGAAATTGTTTCTAGTGTCCTGTTTACATCTCTAATCTCTTAAAAGGTAGAACTTGAATTTCTAATTAATAGAAAAATCTTTAGAGGCTGTTCAAGGGCTGCCATAGGTGTTCTTGGTGTGGACAAGCTAGAGGGACAACATTTGGTGTCCTGAAGACGAATCTCAAAGGCGCAGACACGCTGCAGTGCATCAAGAGGTTAGTGTAATCGTTCTTGATTTAATCTAGGGTTCTAAAATTAATCTGATTAATTTTAAAATCTTAAATGGCAAATACAGATCCAAAAACATATTAAAAGAGTTTTAATATGTTGTTTATCATTGAAATCAAATAGATAAAAATAAATCTTGCATGATGCATGTGACCCTAGGTGAAAATTTTTGAATTCAATGGTATAAACTTGTATTTTTCACGCTTCCGTTCCTTCAATTGGTATCAGAGCCACTATATTTGCCATTTAGATTGTTGATTATATCATTTAATTGTGTGTTTGATCATGAGATCAAGATATTCATTGCTGGTTGGATCATGAGGTGTGGCGTCACACATGGTGAAGCCACCAATGGTGGCGGCAACAATGGTTCCATGGGTGGTTCAAGGTTTGGCTTTTAATTCTGCAATTGTTGTATAATCTAAGGCCTATTCTTTGACTAATTAAAGTGTTTAATTAGTTGTTTTAATCACACAATTAAATTATGATTCAAATCAGAATTTTAAAAATTGTTTGAATGTGATTCAAATCTGATTTTTAAAAGTTGTTTGAATGTGATTCAAATCTGAATTTTTAAAGTTGTTTGAATCATATTTAAATCTGATTTTTTAAAATTGATTCAATAAAATTCAGATCTGATTTTTTAAAAAATATTTGAATGTGATTCAAATCTGATTTTTTAAAAAATGTTTGAATGTGATTCAAATCTGAATTTTTGAAGTTGTTTGAATGTGATTCAAATTTGAATTTTTAAATTTGTTTGAATGAGATTCAAATCTGAATTTTTAAATTTATTTGAATCATATTCAAATCTGGATTTTTAAGTTGAATATGAGATATTCAATTTAATTTAAGTATGTATGTTTTATTTAATTGTTAAATAGTGATATGCATGATGGATGATCATGGACTATAAAAGACCAATGTGATTGGATTTATTTCTTTTATGTTTCTTTGGGATTGTAAATTAATTAATTTATTTTAATTTATTTTGGGCATGTATTATTAAGTTTTTAATATTTTTGGGTTGTAATTTCATTTATTTAAGTTCTTGTAAATTCGCCTTGGTATGCCAAGGATTACTATGTAATATTGGATTGCAAGAAGTTCAAGGAGGTCAAGAGCATTGGTGGGACCAGTGGGAGGAATTCAAGATCAAGTGTTGATTATGTACTCCTTCAGCAACTCTTGTAAAATGAATGAATGAATGAAATGCACCTAGGAATGCCCTGATTCAATTCTTGGTGGCTCAGAATTGAATCCCTTAGAAAGTCCATGATCATACCATATTTACTGCTTATCCATGAATGCATGAGATGTATAGGAATGTATGCAATTATATGATATATGCATGCTAATTGGATAATGTGCAAAGTGAGACCTTAATAGTAATTAGGATGGCTATAAAATCTTCCAAACAAATGATTAAGTTGGAAATGCTATAATTAAAGTAATTATAACATAAGCCCTCCATTGGGGCAATTATTTTAAGAAATTTTAAATAGTTGCATGAGATGCAATTAATTTAAGAGATTTTCTTAAGAATAATTGTTAAGCATGAGATGTTGTAAATATGTAAATGGTTTGGTGGCCAATATTGGATGTACCTGAGGACATTAAAATTATTTGCATAATTACTGGCTCAATGGGATCAACTTAACTAATGCAAGATAAGTCAATAATGGATGTACCTGAGATTTTGAGCATTAGGGGCTAGGTAAAGGATTGAACCTCACATGAGATGTTATGGGCAAGGAGTTGCTCACTTATAGTTTATTGTAATTTCAATAATGGATGTACCTGAGGATGATCAATAGAATTATAAGAATTCAATCACCCACTAGAAATCCATCCAACTAGGATTTCCGTTTTCTACTTTGGAAGTGTAGGATTCGCTAAGTTAGTGGGAGGACCAATTTGATTAAAAAACCATAATCATTTTGGTTAATTACATGATACATTTACTAATTAATCTGGTTATTTTCTGCAGTTAATTTTCTGATAATAATGAGCACAGAATAACCACCACCATATATTCTTGCAAGAATACTTAATCGCAATAGGTTGACAGGACCTAATCTCTATGATTGGCTAAAAAATTTAAAACTTGTCCTGAACCTTGAACATATAGGATATGTTCTAGACTCAAATGTTCCTGGTCCCTTACCTCCAGAGGCCACACAAGAGGAACATGAAACTTTGGACAAGTGGAAGGAGCATAATATGAGAGCTAAGTGTTACATGCTTGCTTCCATGAGTAATGAGTTACAGAAGCAGCATGGAAACATACAGAGTGCAAGAGAGATCCTCCTTCACCTACAAGAGTTGTATGGTGAGCACAGCAGAAATGCTAGGTATGAGATATCTAGGCAGCTATTCCGCATGAGGATGTCTGAGGGACAGAATGTTGTGGATCATGTCTACAAGATGATTCGGCTGATTGAGCAGTTGGAACATCTTGACTTCAACGTGGATTTCCAATTACTAACGGATTTGATCCTTCAGTTCCTTCCTGAGTCTTTTGGGAATTTTGTGACAAATTTCCATATGACTAAACAGGAATGCACCTTAGCTGAATTACTCAACATGCTGGTTATTGCCCAAAAGAATATGCAAGGCAATAAAGGAAAAGAGGTAGCTTTGGTTGCATCTTCTTCTGCTGGAAAGTCCAACAAGAAGAAGGGCAATAAGAAAAAGAAACCTCAGATTCCTGGTCCTTCCAAGAAAATAGCTAAACAGAAAAGGAAGACTAAAGCTGATGGAGGCAAAGGAAAGTGTTTCCACTGCCAAAAGGATGGGCACTAGAAAAGGAATTGCCCAGAGTATCTTGCTTCTCTGAAGGACAAGAAGGATACACCTTCGGAAGGTATGTCCATATCTTGTTATTTAGATTCTAATGATACTTATAGTTCATCTACAGCTTGGGTTTTAGATACTGGTGCTAGTTCTCACATTTCTAATGATATGCAGGAACTAGCAAACAGTAGCAGCTTGCGTTCTCAAGATATTAGAGTTCGGATTGGCAATGGCTCAACTGTTGAAGCTTTAGCCATAGGATCTAAATCTTTTTATATGTTTGGACATGTTTTGTGTTTGGATAATATTTTATATGTACCTGATGCTTTTAAGAACATCATTTCTATATCTAGTTTGACTAGAAATGGCTATGAATTTCAGTTCACAGATGATGTTTGCAATATTTATTTTGGAAATAAATATGTTGGTTCGGGTTATATGAATGATGGTCTTTATTATTTGGATAATAATGACAAACAAAAATTGAATGCAAGTGATCTAAAAGAATACAATGCCATGGTGAAAACCAACTCAAGTTCAAAATATATTTGGCACTTAAGGTTATGTCATGTTGCAGAAGATAGGATTGCAAAATTGGAGAAAATGGGGATTCTATCCTCATTGGGCTCTGAGCCTACTCCAACTTGTGAATCTTGCCTTCAAGGCAAAATGACTAGATCACCCTTTGTTGGACAAGGGCTAAGAGCTGAAAATATTTTGGAACTAATACATAGTGATGTATGTGGTCCGTTTAAAGAAATGGCTCGAGGGGGCTTTCATTATTTTATTACCTTTACTAATGATAAATCAAGGTTTGGGTATTTGTATTTGATGAAATACAAACATGAATCCTTTGAAATGTTCAAGGAATTTAAATCTGAAGTAGAAAATCAAACAGGAAAAAGTATTAAAGCTCTTCGATCAGATCGTGGAGGTGAATATTTGAGTACTGAATTTGATGAACACTTGAGAGAGCATGGCATTGTTTCTCAGCTGACTCCTCCAGGAACGCCACAGCTGAATGGTGTATCTGAAAGGAGAAATCGTACCCTATTGGTTATGGTACGTAGTATGATGAGCTATACTGATATGCCAATCTCCTTTTGGGGATTTGCATTAGAATCAGCTTTATATATTATGAATAGGATTCCATCAAAATCAGTTTCTTCCACACCTTATGAGATATGGCATGGAAGAAAACCAAGTCTTAAGCATGTTAAGATTTGGGGTTGTCTAGCTTATATCAAAAAGCTGAACACTGATAAATTGGAGACCGGATCGTAAAGAGGTAGATTTGTTGGATATCCAAAAGATAGTTTTGGATATTATTTTTATTTTCCTACTTCACACAAGGTTGTGATAAGTAGAGATGCCACATTTCTTGAACAACAGTGTGTTCAAGAAGGAGGCACAGGAAGGCAAATAGAGTTAGAATTGGAGAATTCGACCAACCAGCATCGGATGGATATAAATCCATCTAGTCAACCTATACCCGTTGATGAAACATCTACACTGTTCCTCGTAGAACAACCGGTATCTCACCCACGATGAGATATGGTTTTCTTCATGAAGAAGAACAAGAGTTGTCTACTCATGAAGACGTAGATCATGGAGATGATCCACTTACCTATGAAGAAGCTATATCAGATATAGACTCTTCAAAATGGATTGATGCTATGAAATCTGAGATTGATTCCATGTATAAGAATCAAGTTTGGGATCTTATTGACCGACCTGAAGGTATTGTACCTATAGGGAACAAATGGGTTTTCAAGAAGAAAATTGGTTCTGATGGAAAAGTAGAGACCTATAAGGCAAGGCTAGTAGTGAAAGGGTTTCACCAAAGGCAAGGAATCGACTATGAGGAGACTTTCTCGCCTGTTGCCATGCTTAAATCAATTAGGATTTTATTAGCAATAGCTGCGTACTATGATTATGAGATTTGGCAGATGGATGTCAAAACAGCTTTTCTCAATGGATACATTGAAGAAAACATTTTCATGGAACAACCTAAGGGATTTGAATCCCAATATGGTTCCAAGGTATGCAAGCTAAAGCGATCCATTTATGGGTTGAAACAAGCTTCGAGGAGTTGGAACATTTGTTTTGATGAAGCCATTAAATCTTTTGGTTTTATAAAAAATGAGGATGAGCCATGTGTATATAAGAAGGTTAGTGACAGTGCTATCACTTTCCTTGTCCTATATGTGGATGACATACTGTTGATGGGTAATGATACAGGTATGTTGACGACTATAAAGGTATGGTTGTCAAATACATTCTCCATGAAAGACTTAGGGGAGGCAACCTATATTCTTGGGATTCGCATCTATAAAGATAGAGCGAAAAGAATAATTGGTTTATCCCAAAGTCTATACTCGGAAAAGGTGTTAAAGAGGTTTAACATGCTTGATTCCAAGAGAGGATTGTTACCAGTGAGACATGGTATCCACCTTTCTAAAGAGATGTCTCCAAAGACACCTGAAGAAAGAGATAAGATGGCCAGGATTCCATATGCTTCGGCTATTGGAAGTTTAATGTATGCAATGTTGTGTACTAGGCCGGATATCGCATATCTTTGTTAGTTTGACTAGCGGTATCAATCCAATCCAGTTTGGAACATCGATAGTCACAAGAATATCCTTAAGTACTTGAGAAGAACTAAGGATTTATTCTTGATTTATGGAGGTGGAGACTTGCTCTTGGATGGTTATACTGATTCTGATTTCCACTCAGATATTGATGATAGAAAGTTTACCTCTAGATATGTGTTCTTTTGTAATGGAGGTGTAGTCAGTTGGAAGAGTTCCAAGCGAGCACATTGCAGATTCCACTACAGAGGTCGAGTATATTCTTTGCATCGAGATCTTTGCAAAGGAAGCTGTTTGGATTAAGAAGTTCGTGATTGAACTTACAGTAGTTCCTTCCATTGAGTCAGCAGTTCCACTACACTGTGACAACAATGGAGCAGTCATACCAGCTAAGGAACTAAAGTCTCACCCAAAATCAAAACACATAGAAAGGCACTACCACATTATCGGACATATAGTTGGGCAAAGCGATATAGCCATGCGGAAAAATAACATCGGTGAAAAAATTCAGGTGATCCATGCACTAAGCCTTTGTCACAAGCTCGATTAGGTGACATCTTGAGAAGATGGGTCTAAGGTATTGTAATGAATGGCTCTAGTGCTAGTGGGAGATTGTTAGTAGTATGCCCTATAGCATATCATTTAGTATGTATCTTGTATATATTTTTATTAATAAAAGGCATTTCCACTTTTCCGTTTACATAATATATTTATGTGTAATAGAAAAGGTCCATTGATATTTTGTTAGAAATATTATTCTTAAGTTGTTAAGAATATGGTGATAATATTTCTAGCACAAAGTATCATAAATAGGTTCACAATCGAGGATACTTCATAATAAGGACATGACTTATCCAGAAAGATTGTATTCATGTTTGTTCCCAAGTTATTTATATGAGATATAAATAAGATGGAATGGTGAGTCTCATGCCATATAACAAACTTGATAGGCACTTATAAATGATAAGTAGGCCGAACCAGTGACACTTATGACAAGCACATGGAGTTTACTCTTGTCAATGTTTTGTCATAAATCATATCAGTGCATATAATTTCTAGACCTGAGATAGCACAGTTATCTTGTATATAGGTAGTTTGAGTTTGATACTGCTTTCATACTTGTACTATGTATGGGTATATGGGCATTTGTTGGCTCCCACTAGTTATTTATGGAGGTAGGTGTTGATCAAGATGGAATCTGTTCCTCTAAGTAAATAGAGATAAAATCCTATGTTCATTTAATTGTTCTTGATGTTTCAAGTTCCTGGCCAGGACAGATAGATTTATTCAGAAAAGAGTTTCTGATGAGAAAAATCTTTTAATCAAGAACTGGAATTAAAAGAGAACATAATATTCATAGCAAATGGAGTTTGACATAAACCATGACTCCAGCTTGAGTTGGGATTTTGTAACAGAGAGATTCTAGTGCATGGTAACATATGATTATAGGTTCATTTAAGGTAAACCTTATTACTAATTGGATGGCCATGGCATGCTATGCTAGGTGTTAACCATGGTCTATGAGGTTCATAAAATGATTTAGAGAAATCATTTATGGTAAGAAAGAGTTCTAATGATATTAAGAGTTGATATCATGTCTCATTGCCAATTAGTGATGAGCCTAGTAAGTCACACACATACACAAGTTATCACCTATTTAAATATGATTTAATTAATTAATTAAAGAGTTTAATTGATTAATTAAATAGGTTTGGTTTGCAATTAAATTGCAAAGTCCCTAGCATGACTTGAAACCAAATCTAGATTATTGGATGTGTAGTATAAATTAAATTTATATTTAAAGTGTTTAAATATGAATTTAATTGATGAGAAATTAATTAATAGAGTTTAATTAATTAATTTATATTTGATATAAATTAATTAGAAGAAGAAAATAATTATTTTGGGTTAAGAACTCAAAATTAAGACACAGGGGCATTTTGGTCATTTCACAGTGTGACACGTGGCACCATGAGATGGTGACACATGGCATAACACATAAGCTTACCAAATGTTTTTTAATCATGTAAGATGATTAAAATCAAGATTAAATATAGGTTTGACACTTGGCACAATGTGATTGGGTTACTTAAACCTAGAGCTAATCAAAAGGTGACATGTGGCTAGGGTTTAATGTGTTAACCTAGCTATTTAAGTGTGGTTATGAAAAGAAAACATAACCAGCAGCCTCTCCTCTCATATGTCACGCCACTTTGAGCCTCTCCAGCTATTTCTCTTCATCTCTCATCAATTCAAAGAGATTAGCCATCAATCTCTTGAATTAAGAACACTAGAAATTGTTTCTAGTGTCCTGTTTACATCTCTAATCTCTTAAAAGGTAGAACTTGAATTTCTAATTAATAGAAAAAGCTTTAGAGGCTGTTCAAGGGCTGCCATAGGTGTTCTTGGTGTGGACAAGCTAGAGGGACAACATTTGGTGTCCTGAAGACGAATCTCAAAGGCGCAGACACGCTGCAGTGCATCAAGAGGTTAGTGTAATCGTTCTTGATTTAATCTAGGGTTCTAAAATTAATCTGATTAATTTTAAAATCTTAAATGGCAAATACAGATCCAAAAACATATTAAAAGAGTTTTAATATGTTTTTTTATCATTGAAATCAAATAGATAAAAATAAATCTTGCATGATGCATGTGACCCTAGGTGAAAATTTTTGAATTCAATGGTATAAACTTGTATTTTTCACGCTTCCGTTCCTTCAGCAATATCATGTATTTTTAATGGAAATTTAGGTCAAAAGGCAACTCAAGATGTCAATTGACCATAATGCTCCGATTCGGGTTGCATTCCCGATTTTTCGGTAACACCGAGTTTTGTCATTTTCTCGATTTCTCGTTTTTCTTTGTACTAATTAATTAATTTTTCTTTGATATTTCCAATGAAATTTATACTTCAATAGATGTTCATTTAAGTCTTCAAAACATTTTTCAGGGTTCTCCGCGGTCCAGGGCTAGTCAACGGTCCACGCCGTAACTTCCCGATGCGGTCACCCATCGCTATGGTTCTCGGCTCGTTTAACTTGGTTACATTTCATTGCCATTATTTTTCCTTTATTTTTCTTGTATTTCATTATTTTATGTCTCCTCACTAACATTTAAATGTAGTTCTAGGCATTATAGTTGTCCAGACAGACACTGGTCATCGGAACAATAGAATGCACTACTGAACATAGGGGTGTTACAATTCTCCCCCCCCCCTTAAAATAAATATTGTCTTGAAATTTTACCTGACATCAGTTTCTGAACAGCTGTGGGTGTTGTCTCCTCATGTCCTCTTAACATTCCCAAGTAGCTTCCTAGCCTGAATGATGGTTCCACAGTACTTTAACCAAGTGTATCTGTTTATTCCTCAGCTGCTTCACCTCATATGCCAGAATTTCTATGGGTTCTTCATCATATGAGAGGTCTGGATTTACCTCAATCTCTTCAACTGATAGTATATGAGATGGGTCAAATCTGTACCTCCTTAACATGGACACATGGAAGACACTGTGTATCCTTTCTAGCTCTGGAGGTAATGCCAACTAATATGCCAAAGGACCCACTCTTTCCAGAATCTCATATGGTCCGATAAAACGAGGACTCAGTCTCCCCTTTCCACCAAATCTCATAATCCTCTTCCAAGGAGAAACTTTGAGGAATACCTTATCACCCACTGCATATTCAATATCTCTTCTCTTCAGATCAACATAGGACTTTTGATGATCTAATGCAGCCTTGAGTTTATCTCTGATCAATCTGATCTTTTCCTCTGTTTGCTGAACAATTTCTGGCCCAATCATCTTTCTTTCACCTACTTCATCCCAACGTAGGGGAGTTCTGCACTTCCTGCCATATAAAGCTTCATATGGAGGCATCCCAATTCTTGATTAGTAGCTGTTGTTATAAGCAAACTTAATCAAAGGCAAGTGTGTATCCCAATTACCTTCAAACTCAATCACACAAGTCCGTAGCATATCCTCCAATATTTGAATTACTCTTTCAGACTGGCCATCTGTCTGTGGGTGGAATGCTGTGCTGAAGTTCAATATAGTTCATAGGGCTCTCTGAAGACTACCTCAGAATCTATAAGTGAACCTAGGATCTCTGTCAAATACATTCGATATTGGCACTCTATTTAGTTTTACAATCTCATTTATGTACAATCTGGCAAATATCTATAGGCTATAGTCCATCCGGAGTGGCAAAAAGTGAGCAGACTTGATTAGTCTATTAACTATAATCCATACTACATCATGACTATTATGTATTCTTGGAAGTCCCATAACAAAATCCATAGTTATCCATTCCCATTTCCACTCTGGTACTGGCAATGGATGTAACAAACCTACTGGAACTTGATGTTCTGCCTTTACTTACTAACAAGTTAGGCATTTGAAAACAAATTCAGCTATATCCCTCTTCATACCCATCCACCAGTAATGCTCTTTCAGCCCTTTGTACAATTTAGTCCCACCAGGGTGCATAGCAAAAGGAGACTCATGTGCTTCCTTCATAATGATCTGTCTCAATTTCACATCATTAAGAATGCACATTCTGCCCTGGTGTAGTAGTAAACCATCATCTCTCACAGAAAATTCAGGTTTCTTGCCCTGCTGGACTTCTTTCAGTAGCTTTTGATATTTTTCATCATTCTGAGCAGCCACTCTGATCTGATCAATCAACACTGGCTGTACATGCCATGTAACTACTGTCTGTTCCTCATCATCAATTTCCAAACTGGCATTTTGTGCTTTCAATTCATGTACCATGGACAAAGGAGAAACTCTGAGACTTGCCATAGACTTGCGACTTAAGGCGTCAGCCAGCACATTTGTTTTCCCTGGCTGATAGTCTATTAAACAATCATAATCTTTAATCAGTTCTAACCATCTCCTCTGCCTCAAATTCAATTCCTTCTGGTGCCCAAGTACTTCAAGCTCTTGTGATATGTGTAAATGTAGCATTTCTCCCCATACAAATAGTGTCTCCAGATCTTCAGAGCAAAAACAATAACTGCAAGCTCCAAATCATGTGTTGGGTAGTTCCTCTCATGCGGTTTCAGCTGGCGTGATGCATAAGCAATGACATTCCGATATTGCATTAGTACACAGCCTAACCCATTATGAGAAGCATCACTATAAACTATGTATTCTTTACCTGGTGTAGGTAAAGTAAGGACTAGAGCTTCAGTCAAACACCTCTTCAACTCATCAAAACTCTACTGGCATTTATATATCCATTGAAATTTTACATCTTTCCGAAGCAGCTTGGTCAGTGGAGAAGCTAACATAGAAAATCCTTTCACAAACCGACTGTAATATCCAGCTAAACCCAGAAAACTACGAATTTTTGTGATATTCCTGGGTGGCTTCCAATTAAGGATAAGTTCTACCTTGCTGGAATCTACCTTGATCTCTTCAACTAACACAACATGTCCTAAGAAAGAGATTTCTTTCAGCCAAAATTCACATTTCGACAGTTTAGCGTATAGTTGTTTCTCCCTTAAAGTCTGCAGTACAATTCGCAGATGTCTGTCATGCTCCTCTGCATTGCTCGAATATATCAAAATATCATCAATAAAAACTACCACAAATTGGTCGAGATATGGTCTGAAGATAGTCTTCATCAGATCCATAAAAGCAGCTAGAGCATTAGTTAACCCGAATGGCATTACTAGAAACTCATAGTGGCCATATCGAGTTCTGAAAGCAGTCTTTGGAATACTCTGCTCTTCCACTTTCAATTGATAATAACTAGATCGCAAATCAATTTTGGAGAATACAGCTGCACCCTTCAACTGATCAAACAGATCATCAATGCGAGGCAATGGATATCTGTTCTCTATTGTCACCTTATTCAACTGTCGGTAGTCAATACATAAGTGGAGGGTACCATCTTTCTTCTTAACAAACAATACTGGTGCTCCCCAAGATGACACACAAGGGCGGATGAAGCCCTTTTCAAGTAGTTCTTGCAACTGTACCTTCAACTCCTTCAACTCTGCTGGTGCCATTCTGTATGGTGTTATGGAGATTGGATCCACACCAGGCGTAACATTAATTTTAAACTGCACCTCTCTTTCTATAGGTAATCCTGGCAATTCATCAGGAAACACATACTATAGGGTTGTCCCTCAATGCTGGACTCCCCACTTGGATGTCTACCACATGTGCCAAGTATGCTTCACACTCCTTTCTAATCATTTTTCTGGCTAGTGCAGCCGAAATGATGTTTGATGGCAATAGCTGCCTCTCCCCATGTATTACCACATCACTATACTGAGGGAGACCAAAAGTGATTGTCTTCAGTCTACAGTCAATCATGGCGTGATGCCTGGCTAACTAATTCATGCCCAAGATGATATCATAATCTCTGAAGGGCATTTCAATGAGATCAGACATAAAAGTATATCATTGGATCACCAAAGGACAATCCCTATACATTTTATTAACCCTGACCTTTTGTCCTAGCGGACTTGTTACTAGCACCTCAAAGTCCATTTTTGTACATGGAACAGCAATGCCTTGGCTGCCTACTGGACTACCTCTACCGCTGCCTCTACCTCTGCTCGATGGTTGTGAACCTCTGGTGGTAGGATTCTGAACTGACCCTTCTGCAGTAGTAGGAGGTGGCCTAACTCTACGGGCACTGGTGTAGTCCTTGGCAAAGTGTCTTGTGCCTCCACAGTTATAACAGGCTCCTATGGCCTTATAGCATACCCCACCATGATTTCTTCCACAAGTTTCACATTGGCAGGGAGGGTAGGAACTTCTAGTACTCTCCTGACTAGATAGAGGAGGTTTTTGTCCCGAATATCTTCCCCTATCAGACTTTTTACCACCTTTGTTGTGTCTCCCAAAGTTTTTCCTCTTCCCAGTAGGACCACTGGAACTCTGATCTACTAACTTTCCCTCTTTCTCTATGTTCTCTGATTTCTTTTTCTCTGGGGCCGCTTCTAACTCAATACTTTCTAATTCCAGTGCTTGTCAAATAAGCTCAGAGAAGTTAGTATATTTGAATCTGACCACTTGTAATCTAATACTGGGCTTTAAGCCAGTTTCAAACCTCTTACATCTCTCCCTACTAGTAGAAAGTAGACTTACTGCATAATGGCCCATGCGAGAAAATTCCCTTTCATATTCAGCCATCAATCTACTCTCCTGTTTATGACTTAGGAACTCTTGCAGCTTCTAGTCCATATAAGCATCAGGGACATATTTTTGTCTAAACTCCCGTAGAAAGTCATTCCATGTTAGTACTGGGGTTCCACCAAACTATGGGGAATGGTTTTCCACCAGTCATATGCATCCCCCTGTAGAAGAGACACTGAATACTCAAATCTGAGCTCCTCTGTACAATGTAGCTTCTTGAACACCCTATTCATTCTTTCTAACCATTGTTCTGCCTCTAGAGGATCTACTGTCCCCTTGAACTCAGTAGCCCCATATTTCATCAATTTGTCATACTGCCTAGCTGAAGACTGTGGTTGTACCACTGGTGTCTGCAGTGAGACTTGAGTAGGCATGTTACCAGCTACCTGTTGGAACATTGCAGCCATCTGCTGACCGAACTATGCAGGAAATTGCTGTACTAAGGGAACTAGTTCGGCTGATCCACTCACATTGTGTAGGGCTGGGGCTTCCCCTTGTACCTCAGCCTCTATCGATTGATCGACTGAACAATCACCCTCTTCCATAGTTAATTTAAGGATCTTAGACCTCCTGAACAAATAACACAAGGAGATTTCCTCCTGTTAGTGCATATTTATAATGTAATGTACTGTATGTATCAAACAATGACATTGAGCAATTGTACTATGAAGAAAGAATATTTAAATTATAGGTGAAAACAGAATTTAAAAACCAGCTCTGATACCACTAAAACATGTCACACCCTATCCCTCCATAAGGCATAATATGATCCTGTACTATACCTAATGAATTACCAACTTCGTCTACTGATAACCCATTAAATACACTACAAAGGATTTTAAACCTTTTCTTACTTCTTTTTACAGTGGTGAGCACTATTTACAGGTGTTAAAAGTTTTTTAACTGAAGTGAAACCAGATAACACATTTGAAGTATTAATAATCTCTGTAAAAATTTTAGCAGAGTGCTATCTGTATTTTGAATAAAACAGTTCTTCAAAAACCTGTAAAAAGCACTTCTAATATTTTGTTCAATCCCCAAACTCCAATATCCAATGAACACAATAAGTTTCTTAACATTTGCCAACTCAAATCCACAATAATTTTCCAGTATTTTCAAAAGCTGAGATAAAAGAAATATACCACCATATTTACAAGCCAAAATAATTTGCAAATTTAGTTTACAACTTCAATGTACAATTTTAATTTACAACTGTTCAAAACCAAGAACAATATATACATACAGTGAACATACATTACAATACAAAATGCAAAATATGGTATACTCAATATACCCGATGAACTCTCAATGTAGCACTAGCAGCCTAGTCTGCTGCCCTGTCAGTCTGTCTACCTGCGATAGCAATGAAAAGCTATCGTTGAGCCAATTTCTCAGTGGTGCACAACGTTAACAAAATGCAACTTTAAATCAAAAATCAAAAGTCATATAAATAGTGGATACTTAAAATCATAGTTAAATTCAAAAGACAGTGAATGTCATAAAGAATTTAAACTCCATTTCACAATATCATAATAAATATCAATAAATCACACACAGCGCTTAATCATGATGCCAAAGTCCAATTCGTACCAAAAGCCAATGGCTAGTGAGGAATAACATAGCTAGCTAGCAATAATATGAGTACTCATTCTATTCGTCCTCAACAGGCACACACCTCATCAGTGTTGCCAGAGAGGGAATTCAAAGTCAATTCGTCCCACTAGACAAGCTAGTGAGGAATTCAATCAATATACATGATAGCTGTGGTTTCAAACCATTTACAATATTTTTCAAGCAATAAGTATCCATCAAATATCATTCAAACCAATTTTCACAATTTAAACAATAGTAGACAATTTATGATAATTCCCTACTAGCCTTGCCTTATAGGTCTCTACCTTTCCATCAGAACCAATTTTCTTCTTGAAAACCCATTTGTTCCATATGGGTACAATACTTTCAGGTGGGTCAACAAGATGCCAAACTTGATTCTTATACATGGAATCAATCTCGGATTTCATAGCATCAATCCATTTTAAAGAGTCTATATCTGATATAGCTTCTTCATAAGTAAGTGGATCATCTCCATGATCTACTTCTTCATGAGTAGATAACTCTTGTTCTTCTTCATGAAGAAAACCATATCTCACTGGTGGGTGAGATACCCTGGTTGTTCTACGAGGAACAGCTGTAGATGTTTCATCAACGGGTATAGGTTGACTAGATGGATCTATATCCATCGATGCATTGGTTGGTCAGAATTCTCCAATTCTAACTCTATTTGCCTTCCTTTGCCTCCTTCTTGAACAAACTGTTGTTCAAGAAATGTGGCATCTCTACTTATCACAACCTTTTGTGAAGTAGGCAAATAAAAATAATATCCAAAACTATCTTTTGGATATCCAACACATCGACCTTTTTCTGATTTGGTCTCCAATTTATCAGTGTTCAGCTTTTTGATATAAGCTGGACAACCCCAAATATTAACATGCTTAAGACTTGGTTTTCTTCCATACCATATCTCATAAGGTGTGGAAGAAACTTATTTTGATGGAATCCTATTCAGAATATACAAAGCTGATTCTAATGCAAATCCCCAAAAGAAGATTGGCATATCAGTATAGCTCATCATACTACGTACCATATCCAATAGGGTACGATTTCTCCTTTCAGATACACCATTCAGTTGTGGCGTTCTTGGAGGAGTCAGCTGAGAAACAATGCCATGCTCTCTCAAGTATTCATCAAATTCAGTACTCAAATATTCACCTCCACGATCTGATCGAAGAGTTTTAATACTCTTTCCTATTTGATTTTCTACTTCAGATTTAAATTCTTTGAACTTTTCAAAAGATTCATGTTTGTATTTCATCAAATACAAATACCCAAACCTTGATTTATCATCAGTAAAGGTAATAAAATAATGAAAACCCCCTCTAGCCATTTCCTTAAATGGACCACATACATCACTATGTATTAGCTCCAAAATATTTTCAGCTTTTAGCCCTTATCCAACAAAGGGTGATCTAGTCATTTTGCCCTGAAGGCAAGATTCACAAGTTGGAGTAGGCTCAGAGCCCAATGAGGATAGAATCCCCATTTTCTCCAGTTTTGCAATCCTATCTTCTGCAACATGACATAACCTTAAGTGCCAAATATATTTTGAACTTGAGTTGGTTTTCACCATGGCATTGCATTCTTTTAGATCACTTGCATTCAATTTGTGTTTGTCATTATTATCCAAATAATAAAGACCATCATTCATATAACCTGAACCAACATATTTATTTCCAAAATAAATATTACAAACATCATCTGTGAACTGAAATTCAAAGCCATTTCTAGTCAAACTAGATATAGAAATGATGTTCTTAAAAGCATCAGGTACATATAAAATATTATCTAAACATAAAACATGTCCAAACATGTAAAAAGATTTAGATCCTATGGCTAAAGCTTCAACAATTGAGCCATTGCCAATCCGGTCTCTAATATCTTGAGAACGCAAGCTGCTACTATTTGCTAGTTCCTGCATATCATTAGAAATGTGAGAACTGGCACCAGTATCTAAAACCCAAGCTGTAGTTGAACTATGAGTATCATCATAATCTAAATAACAAGATATGAACATACCTTCCGAAGGTGTATCCTTCTTGTCCTTAAGAGAAGCAAGATACTCTGGGCAGTTCCTTTTCCAATGCCCATCCTTTTGGCAGTGGAAAAACTTTCCTTTGCCTCCATCAGCTTTAGTCTTCCTTTTCTGTTTAGCTATTTTCTTGGAAGGACCAGGAATCTGAGGTTTCTTTTTCTTATTGCCCTTCTTCTTGTTGGACTTTCCAGCAGAAGAAGATGCAACCAAAGCTACCTCTTTTCCTTTATTGCCTGGCATATTCTTTTGGGCAATAACCAGCATGTTGAGTAAACCAGCTAAGGTGCATTCCTGTTTAGTCATATGGAAATTTGTCACAAAATTCCCAAAAGACTCAGGAAGGGACTGAAGGATCAAATCCGTTTGTAGTTGGAAATCCATGTTGAAGTCAAGATGTTCCAACTGCTCAATCAGCCAAATCATCTTGTGGACATGATCCCCAATATTCTGTCCCTCAGACATCTTCATACGGAATAGCTGTCTAGATATCTCATACCTAGCATTCCTATTGTGCTCACCATACAACTCTTGTAGGTGATGGAGGATCTCACTCGCACTCTGCATGTTCTCATGTTGCTTCTGTAACTCATTACTCATGGAAGCAAGCATGTAACACTTAGCTCTCATATCATGCTCCTTCCACTTATCCAAAGTTTCATGTTCCTCTTGTGTGGCCTTTGGAGGTAAGGGACCAGGAATATTTGAATCTAGAACATATCCTATATGTTCAAGGTTCAGGATAAGTTTCAAATTTCTTAGCCAATCAGACAAATTAGGTCCTGTCAACCTATTGTGATCAAGTATGCTTGCAAGGATATTGGATGGTGGTGGTTGTTTTGTGCTCATTTTTATCAGAAAATTAACTGCAGAAAATAACCAGATTAATTAGTAAATGTATCATGTAATTAACCAAAATGATTATGGTCTTTTAATCAAATTGGTCCTCCCACTAACTTAGCGAATCCTACACTTCCAAAGTAGAAAACGGAAATCCTAGTTGGATGGATTTCTAGTGGGTGATTGAATTCTTATAATTCTATTGATCATCCTCAGGTACATCCATTATTGGAATTACAATAAACTATAAGTGAGCAACTCCTTGCCCATCACATCTCATGTGAGGTTCAATCCTTTACCTAGCCCCTAATGCTCAAAATCTCAGGTACATCCATTATTGACTTATCTTGCATTAGTTAAGTTGATCCTATTGAGCCAGTAATTATGCAAATAATTTTAATGTCCTCAGGTACATCCAATATTGGCCACTAAACCATTTACATATTTACAACATCTAATGCTTAACAATTATTCTTAAGAAAATCTCTTAAATTAATTGCATCTTATGCAACTATTTAAAATTTCTTAAAATAATTGCCCCAATGGAGGGCCTATGTTGTAATTACTTTAATTATAGCATTTCTAACTTAATCATTTGTTTGGAAGATTTTATGGTCATTCTAATTACTATTAAGGTCTCACTTTGCACATTATCCAATTAGCATGCATATATCATATAATAGCATACATTCTCATACATCTCGTGCATTCATGGATAAGCAATAAATATGGTATGATCATGGACTTTCTAAGGGATTCAATTCTGAGCCACCAAGAATTGAATCAGGGCATTCCTAGGTGCATTTCATTCATTCATTCATTTTACAAGAGTTACTGAAGGAGTAAATAATCAACACTTGATCTTGAATTCCTCCCACTGGTCCCACCAATGCTCTTGACCTCCTTGAACTTCTTGCAATCCAATATTACATGGTAATCCTTGGCATACCAAGGCGAATTTACAAGAACTTAAATAAATGAAATTACAACCCAAAAATTATTACAAACTTAATAATACATGTGACACCCCGTACCCGTGTACAGTATACCCAAGTAAGTAATGCCACACGGTGTACCGGCACACTCTAATATACCTTAATTAATTTTCATCATAACTTTGAATATAACTTGTAAAATATAACTCATTTAAGTCATTTATTGAAATCATAATTTATTTGAGGTTCCGAAAATTTTAAAGAAAATCCTAAGAGTATCTGGCTAAAAATGGAGAAAACAGTTCTTCGGAACCTGTGAAAAACACTTCCAATAAACAAATTCATTCATTCTCAACTCCAATATCATCACAAAACTCAATATCAAGATCTCAACATTTCAATTTCAATTCTCATTCATCCATCACATGTGATGATCACATATAAATCACAAATAAACATTTACTTTTCCATTCACAAATACAATTTTCATAATTTACATAAACATCAATATACATTACACAAGTTTAATTTCATATGAGAAAATCAAAATTTAGTTACAAAATGTCAAAATGACACCTAGTGTCCTACCAATGCACTGCAGAAGTTGAGGTGACACGGACACTGAGCAGAACTGCAGGATAGACTCACCCAGTCTGCGGTCTACTGGGCTCACGATCTGTATCTCCAGTACCTACGCGTGGCAAAAGCAACGCGCTAAGCAATAATGCTTAGTGGTGCAATAATAAAATAAAAGAAAATAGCAAGAAAACAAATATGTAGTGAATGTGTATGATTCATTTGTTTAGTATGGGTATATACATTAATTCATTAACTTTGTTCACTTTCATTCATTTGGTTGCCCAAGTAACCTACACTAGGCGATCGGATCGATAAATGGGTAACCGCCTTTGGGTATCGAGTACCTCGGGCCGTCACACCATCAGTCACATATGTATCTCCCGGTGTGCAACAGAACAGCTAACAAGCTGTAAATAATATCAGGCACAAGGCCAAGTCTCAATGCAAGGTCAGAATGGCTAAAAGCCATAAAATCACGGAATGGCATATTGCCATGCGCAGTACTGCTAACTGAACCCTATTGGCATGCCAAACTATCCAAACCAATCTTGTTAGGTATACTAGGGCATCGATACTTTAAAATTCTTCAATCTTTGAATTTCAAGTTTCGGTGTTACTATTCACCTCTATGGTCAACTAAAATGTTGACTTTTAGGTAGAAATTAGGTACATTGGTTTTGGCACTCCCAACATACCACATTTTGCTTTTAAAACTTGTTGGAATTGGTCACCATTACCATTTCTAACTTAAAACCAAGAGGGCAGAAAATTTCAGTTTTTGAAGCATATGTTTACTGTTCCATTAAGCATTGTTTTAGTTAGAATTTGAAGAAATGAAAAACATGAAAGTTGTTCCTTATTTTGTCTAGTTGAATTTCCTTTTTTGAATCACTCCATTTGGAGTTTTGTAGCTCCAGATATGGCTCAAAAACCACAGCTGGCCGGATTGCCAATCTGCAGAATTGACCATATCTACAGTAACATGAATAGTAACTGTGATTGCATTTTTGAATTGGTTCTGGCCATAATTTTGGGTAGGTTTCTTCATGAAAGTTGTTTGTCTATTTCTTAACTTGTTGCTGTAAAAATTTCAGGTCAATTGACCAAATCTACAGTGAGTTATGGCCAAATGAACAGTTACTGTTCATTTGGTCATTCTGCAGAATCAGTTGCAGGGTGTCCGGATTGGGGCCAACTTTTGGTCCTCTTGCTTTGGTCTTTTGGGCATGGTTTCTTCAGAAAAAATGTGCCATTATAAGCCTAGTTTCATGTCCAATTGGCCAAACACAAATTGGACTAACACAGCCAAAGTTATGGCTGTGTAATTGGACTGAAATCTCAGTCACCATTACTGCTGTCCCTAGGCAGCATAGTCATTCTCTTTGCCAAGCTATTTTTCAGTCCATATTATGGTCAACATACCTCAAATGGTCACTAATTGACCATTAGAGTGTTCTTTAACAGTTTCATAAGCCAAGTAAATTTTTACTTCTCAAAACCCTAATGTCCAATTCAATTTACCCATAAAACTCAATTAGCACACTAGTTCAACATCCATGCATATTCATACCTTAAACATCATTTCTAGCCACTCTAAATTCATTAAAACAATCAAAATCATCCTTCCTTAGGGCTGCCGAAAATTGAAGATACTCTAACATATATGATTTACTTCAAATTCTTACAATTTCTTAACTTAAAATGATGCTCTAGCAAGGATTAAAGGAGTGAGAGTGAAAGTATAGCACTAACCTTTTAGTGGCAGAATTTTCAGCCACCTAAACTCCTTTCTTTCTTCCTCTTTTGGCTGCCTAAAGCTTCCTTAGGGTGTGTAGATAAATTTTAGTGAAGATGACTTAGGGTTTTGGGGTGAGGTTTGAGAGGTTTTTCAAGCTTGAAAATGAAGAAAATGGAGGTTTAGGGCAAGGCTTGATTTCGGCTGCAATTGTGGAGGATGATGGCTGCTGGATTTTTAATTATTTTGGTCTTTGTTTTGTCTCTTTTAAGTATTTAAGAAAGCTTATTAGCTTGTGATTGGTTGGTAATTTATAAATGACATCATTATGATGTCACAAATTGCTTTATTTTGATTTTTCTTTTCTTTTCATCACTACTCAATTTCAATTCAATTTTTAGTAATGTTTCTTCATATTTTATGTCATATTAATTATTTACTTAGCTGGACAAGTCAGCCAAAAATCACCTCTAAAGGTGAAATGACCAAAATGCCCTCCGTTTGGCTTAACGGGTCAAAATTGTCTGTACCGATTGAAAAATTTTTCTAGGTATTTTCTTGGCATTCTAATGCCATAGGAACCTCAGTAATCCTTCTCTGGAGTCCCAAAAATTATTTTATAATTTTTCCCCCGGGTCTAGGGCTCCTCGTTGCGAGAACCGCAACTTCCCTCTGGTTTACCCCTCGCTAGGGCACCGGCTCGTTTAACTTGGTTGTATTTTATTTCTAAAATTTTTACCAAATTTTTCTTATTAATATTTGAGTTAATTATGGTTCTTGAATTTAGTTTAAATATTTTTCCGGACATTCTAGCTATCCGGACCGACACTGGTCACCGGAACAGTTGGATGTACGGAGTGGTTACCGGGAGGGTGTTACAACTCTTCCCCTCTAATTTAAATTTCGTCCTCGAAATTTACCTGATGCAAACAGTTTAGGGAACTATTGCCTCATCGTTTCTTCACTTTCCCAAGTTGCCTCCTCGGTGTTGTGGTGCCTCCAAAGCACTTTCACCAGTGGAATCTGCTTGTTCCTTAATTCTTTTACTTCCCGAGCTAGGATCCGTAGAGGTTCTTCTTCATATGTCAAATCCGGTTGTATTTCAATTTCTTCTCTGGAGATGACATGTGAAGGGTCTGAGCGGTATCTTCTAAGCATGGACTTGTGGAACACATTATGGATCTTGTCCAGCTCTGGTGGTAAAGCTAGCCTATAGGCCACTGGACCCACACGTTCAATGACTTCATATGGGCCAATGAACCTAGGGCTCAACTTACCTTTCCTTCCAAACCTCAATACCTTCTTCCATGGTGACACCTTGAGGAACACTTTGTCGCCAACCACATATTCTATTTCTTTTCTCTTCAGGTCGGCATAAGATTTCTGTCTGTCTGAGGCAACCTTCAAGTTGGCTTTGATTGATTTTACCTTCTCCTCAGCCTGTTTCACCAGGTCTGGCCCTACCAGTTTGTCTTTGCCCAATTCAGTCCAGCACACTGGAGTTCTACATTTTCTCCCATACAGTGCTTCATATAGGGCCATTTGGATGCTAGCTTGGTAGCTATTGTTGTATGCAAATTCTGCCAGTGGGAGGTATCTATCCCAACTTCCCTCAAATTCAACGACACAACTCCTCAGCATATCCTCAAGGACCTGACATATATTTCATGTTATTGTTATCATTTCAGTTCAATATTTGTATTAATTCAATTGGTTCAATTGTTTACCTGGATTACTCTTTCTGATTGCCCATCCGTCTGAGGATGGAAAGCTGTGCTGAAGTAGAGTTGTGTACCCAATGACTCATGCAACTTCTTCCAAAATCTCGATGTGAACCTTGGGTCTCGATCAGATATGATGGAAAGTGGAATTCCATGCAGTCTAACTATCTCACTGATATACAATTCTGCTAACTTTTCCAGTGAGTAGTCAGTCCTAACTGGCAGAAAGTGTGCTGAATTCGTCAATCGGTCCACTATCACCCATGCTGCATCATGTTTCTTCCGGGTGAGAGGTAGACCACTTACAAAATCCATGGTGACCCGATCCCATTTCCATTCAGGTATGCGTATAGGCTGTAGCAAACCTGATGGAACTTGATGTTCTGCCTTCACTTGCTGACATGTCAAGCATTTAGTCACATAGTCAGCTATGTCCTTCTTCATACTAGGCCACCAATACTGAAGCTTCAGATCATGATACATCTTTTTAATTCCTGGGTGCATAGCATATACACTGGTGTGTGCCTCTTTTAGAATACTGGCCTTCAATTCCCCATTATCTGGTACACACAGTCTTCCTTTGTAATACAGACACCCATCTGCTTTCACCTCATGGTCAGTTGCTTTTCCCTCTGGGATTTTGCTCATAATAGCCAGTAACTTTTCATCTACTTTTTGCCCATCTAAAATCTACTGTAGCAGGTTTGGCCTCACTTGCAACTCAGCCAAAATAGCTCCATCTCGAATCAAAGATAGACGGGCATTCAATGATCTCAAAGCTGTGATGGACTTTCTGCTCAAAGCATCAGCAACTACATTTGCCTTCCCAGGATGGTAGTCAATCACACAATCATAATCCTTCAGGAACTCAATCCATCGCCTCTGTCTAAGGTTGAGCTCCCTCTGAGTTGGCAAATATTTCAGGCTTTTGTGGTCTGTGTAAATGTAGCACTTTTCACCATACAAGTAATGCCTCCATATCTTCAGTGCGAAGATAATTGCTGCAAGCTCTAGATCATGGGTAGGGTAATTCTGTTCATGTGGCCTTAGCTGCCTGGAAGCATAAGCGACCACCTTTCCCTCTTGCATCAATACACACCCTAGCCCATTATGTGAGGCATCACTGTAGACCACAAAGTCTTTTCCTGACACTGGCTGTGTTAACACTGGTGCCTCTGTCAACATAGCCTTCAACTTCTCAAAACTGGTCTGACACTTGTCATTCCAGTCAAATCTGACATTCTTGTGTAACAACTTGGTCATTGGAGCAGCTATTAAAGAAAATCCCTTCACAAATCTTCTGTAATACCCAGCTAGCCCCAAGAAGCTTCTGACCTCAGTTGTATTTCTGGGAGGCTTCCATTCCATCACTGCTTCTATTTTCTTGGGATCCACCCTAATCCCATCAGCTGACACTATGTGTCCAAGGAATGCAATCTCATTCAGCCAAAAGTCACACTTGGACAACTTAGCATACAGCTTCTTTTCCTTCAGGGTTTGCAGAACAATCCTCAAATGCTCATCATGTTCTTCACTGGTCTTGGAATACACCAAAATATCGTCAATAAAGACCACTACGAACCGATCTAGGTATGGATGGAAGATACGGTTCATAAGGTCCATAAATGCTGCTGGTACATTTGTTAGGCCAAAGGGCATCACCAGAAACTCATAATGCCCATACCGGGTCCTGAATGCAGTCTTTGGCACATCTACATCCTTCACCCTCAACTGATGATACCCTGATCTGAGATCAATCTTAGAAAATACTCCTGCTCCCTTCAACTGATCAAACAGATCATCAATTCTAGGCAACGGATATTTGTTCTTCACAGTCACTTTATTCAACTGTCGGTAATCAATGCAAAGCCTCAAAGTCCCATCCTTCTTCTTTACAAACAGCACTGGAGCTCCCCATGGTGACACACTGGGCCGTATGGACCCCTTAACAAGCAACTCTTGCAACTGAGTTTTCAACTCCCTCAATTCCGTGGGTGCCATCCTATAAGGAGCAATGGAAATGGGTGCTGTACCCGGCAGTGTCTCAATAGCAAATTCAACTTCCCTTTCTGGTGGCAAACCAGGTAACTCTTCGGGAAATACCTCTGGGAAATCTCTTACTGTGGGTATGTCACCCAGGTTTGGCTTAGCCTGCCTAGTATCCACCACATGTGCTAGGTAGGCTTCACAGCCTTTTCTCATCATTCTTCTTGCAATTGTGGCTGAGATGACATTGGACAAGAAATCTGTCCTTTCACCCACAACTGTAATCTCATTACCCTCAGGAGTTTTCAGAGAAATTCTCTTCAATTTGCAATCAACTATTGCCTGATGACGTGACAACCAGTCCATTCCAAAAATCATGTCAAACTCGTGGAAGGGCAACTCAATCAGGTTTGCCAAGAATTCATACCCCTGAATCCTTAACGGGCAACCCTTGTATACCTTGTTCACCACTACACTGTGACCCAATGGATTAGTGACCAGAATGTCTTGGTCACTCTCCCCTATTAATATCCCCCTTTCTACGGGTAAGTTGATGCAAATGTAGGAATGAGTGGATCCTGGATCCACCAATGCATGCACAGGAGTATTGTAAAGGAAGAACGTACCCCTGATGACGTCCGGGGCATCTTGCTCCTCCTGAGCTCTCAGGGCATAATTTCTGGCAGGTGGTCTGTTATCTGGCCTCTCTGCTGGATCAGATGCAGGCCTCTGTGATGGTCCCACTGCGTCAGACTTACCAGATTTTCTACCTCTGTAGTGCGGGAGGCAGTGCATGCGCTTGTGTTGGAGTAGGCGTAGTAGTTCTACGTGGGCGGTTCCTCGGTGATGCTCTGTCGACCCACATCTTAAACAGCACCGATTACTCTCCAACACTCTCCCTTGTGCCATTTCGCATGGTGTGGACATGCGAGAAGATGTTGGGGCTGGTCCCCTGAACCCCATCCACTGGAGGCGCCCTTGATGGTGTGGACCGACCTCTCCTAGGGGTGAATCGTGGCGGATTGCCAATCTGCATTGACCATATCTCTGATAACATGAACAGTGACTGTGTTTGCATTTTTGAATTGGTTCTGGCCATAATTTGGGATAGGTTTCTTCATGAAAGTTGTTTTTGTATGTCTTAACTTGTTTCTGTAAAAATTTCAGGTCAATTGACCAAATCTACAGTGAGTTATGGCCAAATGAGCGATTCTTGTTCATTTGGTCATTCTGAAATCAGTTGTAGGGTGTCCGGATTGGGGCCAACTTTTGGTCCTCTTGCTTTGGTCTTTTGGGCATGATTTCTTCAGAAAAAATGTGCCATTATAAGCCTAGTTTCATGTCCAATTGGCCAAACACCAATTGGACCAACACAGCCAAAGTTATGGCTGTGTAATTAGACTGAAATCTCAGTCACCATTATCTTGTCCTAGGCAGCATAGTCATTCTCTTTGCCAAGCTATTTTTCAGTCCATATTATGGTCAACATACCTCAAATGGTCACTAATTGACCATTAGAGTGTTCTTTAACAGTTTCATAAGCCAAGTAAATTTTTACTTCTCAAAACCCTAATGTCCAATTCAATTTACCCATAAACCTCAATTAGCACACTAGTTCAACATCCATGCATATTCATACCTTAAACATCATTTCTAGCCACTCTAAATTCATTAAAACAATCAAACTCATCCTTCATTAGGGCTGCCGAAAATTGAAGACACTCTAACATATATGATTTACTTCAAATTCTTACAATTTCTTAGCTTAAAATGATGCTCTAGCAAGGATTAAAGGAGTGAGAGTGAAAGTATAGCACTAACCTTTAAGTGGCAGAATTTTCAGCCACCCAAACTCCTTTCTTTCTTCCTCTTTTGGCTGCCTAAAGCTTCCTTAGGGTGTGTAGATAAATTTTAGTGAAGATGACTTAGGGTTTTGGGGTGAGGTTTGAGAGGTTTTTCAAGCTTGAAAATGAAGAAAATGGTGGTTTAGGGCAAGGCTTGATTTCGGCTGCAATTGGGGAGGATGATGGCTGCTGGATTTTTAATTATTTTGGTCTTTGTTTTGTCTCTTTTAAGTATTTAAGAAAGCTTATTAGCTTGTGATTGGTTGGTAATTTATAAATGACATCATTATGATGTCACAAATTGCTTTATTTTGATTTTTCTTTTCTTTTCATCACTACTCAATTTCAATTAAATTTTTAGTAATGTTTCTTCATATTTTATGTCATATTAATTATTTACTTAGCTGGACAAGTCGGCCAAAAATCACCTCTGAAGGCGAAATGACCAAAATGCCCTCCGTTTGGCTTAACGGGTCAAAATTGTCTGTACCGATTGAAAAATTTTTGTAGGTATTTTCTTGGAATTCTAATGCCATAGGAACCTCAGTAATCCTTCTCTGGAGTCCCAAAAATTATTTTATAATTTTTCCCCCGGGTCTAGGGCTCCTCGTTGCGAGAACCGCAACTTCCCTCTGGTTTACCCCTCTCTAAGGCACCGGCTCGTTTAACTTGGTTGTATTTTATTTCTAAAATTTTTACCAAATTTTTCTTATTAATATTTGAGTTAATTATGGTTCCTGACTTTAGTTTAAATATTTTTCCGGACATTTTAGCTGTCCGGACCGACACTGGTCACCGGAACAGTAGGATGTACGGAGTGGTTACCGGGAGGGTGTTACAATGCATGACCAAAATAAATTAAAATAAATTAATTAATTTACAATCCCAAAGAAACATAAAAGAAATAAATTCAATCACATTGGTCTTTTATAGTCCATGATCATCCATCATGCATATCACTATTTAACAATTAAATAAAACATACATACTTAAATTAAATTGAATATCTCATATTCAACTTAAAAATCCAGATTTGAATATGATTTAAATAAATTTAAAAATTCAGATTTAAATCTCATTCAAACAAATTTAAAAATTCAGATTTGAATCACATTCAAACAACTTTAAAAATTCAGATTTGAATCACATTCAAACATTTTTTAAAAAATCAGATTTGAATCACATTCAAACATTTTTTAAAAAATCATATCTGAATTTTATTCAATCAATTTTAAAAAATCAGATTTAAATATGATTCAAACAACTTTAAAAATTCAGATTTGAATCACATTCAAACAACTTTTAAATTTCAGATTTGAATCACATTCAAACAATTTTTAAAATTCTGATTTGAATCATAATTTAATTGTGTGATTAAAATTACTAATTAAACACTTTAATTAGTCAAAGAATAGGCCTTAGATCATATAACAATTGCAGAATTAAAAGCCAAACCTTGAACCACCCATGGTAGCCAAACCATGCGCACCATTGCAGAATTTAATGGTATACACTTTGTCACGCCACTTTGCTTTGCAACCAGCAATGATCTTTTGATCTCATGATCAAACACACAATTAAATCATATAATCAACAATCTAAATGGCAAATATAGTTGCTCTGATACCAATTGAAAGAGCGGAAGTGTGAAAAACTCGAGTTTATACCATTGAATTCAAAAAATTTTCACCTAGGGTCACATGCATCATGCAAGATTTATTTTTATCTATTTGATTTCAATGATAAACAACATATTAAAACTCTTTTAATATGTTTTTGGATCTGTATTTGCCATTTAAGATTTTAAAATTAATCAGATTAATTTTAGAACCCTAGATTAAATCAAGAACGATTACACTAACCTCTTGATGCACTGTAGCACGTCTGCGCCTTTGAGATTCGTCTTCAGGACACCAGATGTTGTCCCTCTAGCTTGTCCACACCAAGAACACCTATGGCAGCCCTTGAACAGCTTCTAAAGCTCTTTCTATTAATTAGAAATTCAAGTTCAGCCTTTTAAGAGATTAGAGATGTAAACAGGACACTAGAAATAATTTCTAGCATTCTTAATTCAAGAGACTGATGGCTAATCTCTTTGAATTGATGAGAGATGAAGAAGTGTAACACCCCGAACCTCCGAGTTATGAATAGTACCATTTTTGATCCGTGACTAATACTATTCAAAGACACCTTGAGGACCAAAAATAAATAGAAATTTATTGAGATAGACACAATAAAAAATTCTAGTGAACAAAAAAAAAAAAAAACTAAGGACTCATCGGGTATTATAAAAAGAAGGATTATGACCCGATGAGGGGCATTTTGGTCAATTCACCTCAATAGTTGACTTTTGACCAAAATGTCAATTAAATTAAATAAAATTAATGAATTGAATTATGGGGTAAAAATTGAAGAAAAATTCAAGTAGAAATATGTAAGGGAAAATTTAAGAAATGAAAACTTAAACTTTCATTTCCATTATGACAAAATTAAAATGAAAGACTTATGGGCTTTTGATAGTTAAATTTAATTATTTAAGTAAAAGGAAAAATTAAGTGAAAAAAAAGGGGAATAAAAATTTAAGTTTAATTATCCTTATGGCACAATTAAAATTTATAATTTTAATAAGCTAATTTTGGGGATAAATATATACATATATATATATATATATATATATATATATATATATATATATATATATATATATATATATAAATAAGAAGACAAATGTCTTCTTCATTTCTTTTTTTCATAAGAGGCCACCACCCTCTCCTCTCTCTTTCTCTCTCTCTCTTTTTCTCTTCTTCTTCCACTTCTTCCTCTCATTGATTTCCCCTCCCAAGTTTTAATTCCCTTAAATTCCCTTCATAAATTCCATAGCCCACTGAAACAAAACATCAAAGAGATCTTTGATTGAGAGATTAAAAGCAAGGAGAACAAGAATTGGAAGAAAAGTAAAGTTGGAAAGAAATCAACAAGAGGTAATTTTCTTTTCATTTTAGATTAGTTGTATAAGCTTTGAATGAAGTTAATTTATGATGAAATTTCATAAGAAAATGAAAGAAAACATATATGGAACCTAAACTAGGGTTTTGGCTAAATGGGAGAAAAATTAGGGTTTTGAACATTAGGGTTTAGAGACCAAAAATGTGAAGAAGTGCTAAATAATGTCTTTGACATAGTTTAAGGAAAGAAATGGCCATTTGTGACCTAATTAAGTGTGTGAGAAGTGTTTAAATCAAAGCCAAATTCGGATTGGGTATGAAGCATGACCAAAAGTCAACTTTGAGGGACCAAAAATGAAATTTTACAAGTACAATTGGTATGTGACCAATTGAGACTGAAAATAGGCACTAAATGACACAATTTTCATTTAGGAAGCATGCCCAAAAAGTGACAAAAACCTAGTGAACAAACTGACCAAACTTGAAAAATTGTAGTATGAACAGTACACATGAACAGTAATCGTGTTTGGGTCATAACTCCAGCTACGCAGGTCAAAATGACCTGAAATTTTACCAGTAGTTAGATGAGATATAGACCTAAAACTTTTATGAAGAACACAAACCCAAATTATGCCATTAACCCAATCAAATTATTGAGCAAAGTTGAGTTACTGAATCTGCAAAACTGCAGAATTGCCAAATGAACAGTAAACTTTGCAAGGCTATAACACTGTCTAGAAAACTCCGATTTAGGCGATTCTTAAACCGATGGAAACATAAGACATAGTAGAATATTTCATATGAAGAATGTTAGGCCAAATTATGAACTTAACTCAATCAAATTGCGAAACGAATTCGGGTCACCGAATCTGCCAGAATCTGGGCACCTAAAATTGACCAAATAAACAGTAAACTTTGCAAGGCTATAACTCTCTCTAGAAAACTCCAATTTAGGCGATTCTTAAACCGATGGAAACCTAAGACATAGTAGAATATTTCATGTGAAGAACATTAGACCAAATTATGGACTTAACTTGGTCAAATTGCTAAACGAAGTTGGATCGATAAATCTGCCAGAACAAAATCTGCAGCATGAACAGTGACGTGAACAGTAATGGTGTTTTGGGCATAACTTGAGCTACACAGCTCCGAATTAGGCGATTGAAAAAGGAAAATAAAGTTAAGACCTAAATAAACAATTTTCATGAAGAACACCTCACCAAATTATGATCGAAACTAGGTAAAAATTGGGTTCAAAGATTGGGGCACCAAGTTGTCCCAAAACCAAAATATTCTAAAATTTTCAAAGCTAACTTGGGTTGCATTAGACATGCATATAATGAGTTCTTGGCAGCAATTGAGATTGGTATTGAGGTATTCTATTTGTGCATTTTCAGTAGAAAAAGAAGTTGGAACGGACAAGGAGAAGTAGGTAACAATAAAGGAGAGCATTGAAGGTTTGTGCACAACTAACATTTTCTTCATTTTTAAATTTGTAAATTGCTTGGAATGTGTTAAATTGAATAAGTTTGCTTTGAACAAGTTTACTTTGACTGAAATATGGTTTTTCTCTTGCATTTAAGAAATTTAGGTGTTGCTACCTTTATTTGGATATTATGATGAATTTAAATGTATTTATTGGTTTATAAATGTGATTGTTGAATGGAAAATTTTTGGAAACTGTTTTGGAAACCACAGTTAGCATGACAGTCCCTTTCGGAACTCCCCAGTAGTAATGGCTACTTGGGGTTGGTAATTGACATTGATTATGTCTCCCATTAATAACGGCTAGTGGGGTAAGACTATATGAGTACTCATTAGCTAGCTAGCCCTTCCCTCATTAATAACGGTTAGTGAGGTTGAGATTGCTTTGTCGTGGTGTACAACACGGCACTGATCGTGAAATTTTGTGTCAT
Source organism: Hevea brasiliensis (assembly GCF_030052815.1). NCBI lineage: Eukaryota > Viridiplantae > Streptophyta > Magnoliopsida > Malpighiales > Euphorbiaceae > Hevea > Hevea brasiliensis. The sequence continues at coordinate 52,366,076 of NC_079498.1, forward strand.
GGCCTGAACTGTGTGTTGATGTTGGCAACACTAATGCTTTGTGAATTGTGATTTATGAAGTGTGATTTCTCATTTGAAATGTTATTCCAATAAATGGCTCTTATGAACTAAGAACTATTGTGAAGTTTTCATGCTTAAGAAAAATGTGATTTATTATGCTTTGACAAATTATGTTTTACTTTAAGTTTTAAAGTTATTAGTTGTGCACCACTGAGTGATATACACAGCGATAGCTTCTTTATGCTGTCGCAGGTAAGGGAAAGGAGAAGGCTGCCGAGTGAGAGACTTGAAAGCAGCATTTTGGTATTGTTTGTGGGTATATATTGTAGTCATACCCCTGTAATTTCCTTTTGATGTATTTTGTACTTATATGCATGGATGTACGGATGTTGAGCAGTTTGTATTTAAAAACCTTGCATTGCTATCACATTTTGAGTTTGTAATTATTTTGTATTTTACTTTGAGACTTATGAAAATGTAACTTTTGCAATATTTAGTCTATCATTATTTCCAATGAATGTTTGCATGGAATTTTAACTATTCTCATACATTTTTCCGCAAAAGAATTGATAAGATAAAAAGCTATGGTTTGTTTTAAAATCCTTTATAGCATAACTAATGGGTTATCGGTAGGTGGAGTTCGGTGATTCATTAGGCATGCTACGGGAACATGTCATGCCTTACAAGGGATAAGGTGTGACATGTTTTAGTGGTATCAGAGCTTTGGTTTTTATACAAGTTTTGAAATTGCATGTTTGAAAATTTTTGATAAGTACAACTGCTCAATTGTCATTATTGATACATATAGTGCATTACATCATAAATATGGACTAATGGAAGGAAATCTCCTTGTGTTGGTTGCTCAGGGAGTAGAATTCATTGTGATTCAATATGGAAGAGGGTGATCACACAGTAAAGCAATCAGTAGCAGCTGAGGTACAAGGGGAAGCCCCAGCTCCTCAGAATGCCAGTGGATCGATTGCACCCATCCCACCCATGCAGTTTTCTGCTCAGTTCGCTCAGCAGATGGCTGCACTATTTCAGCAAATGGCTGGCAATATACTAGTCCAAGCTCCTGTGCAAGCACCTCCAGTGCAACCACCATCCCCAGCCAGACAATATGACAAGTTAATGAAGTATGGGACAACAGAGTTCAAGGGTACAGTGGACCCATTGGAAGCTGAGCAATGGTTAGAACGGATGGAGAGGGTTTTCAAGAAATTGCATTGCACAGATGGGTTGAAGTTTGAATATTCAATTTCCTTACTGCATGGAGATGCATATGAGTGGTGGAAGACTGTAACACCCTCCCTGTAACAACTCTGTACATTCTACTGTTCCGGTGACCAGTGTTGGTCCGGACAGCTAGAACGATCGGAAAAATATTTAAACTAAAGTGAGGGACCATAATTAACTCAAATATTAATAAGAAAAATTTAGTAAAAATTTTAGAAATAAAATACAACCAAGTTAAATGAGCCGGTGCCCAAGCGATGGGTAACCCAGAGGGAAGTTGCGGTTCTCGCAACTAGGAGCCCTAGACCCGGGGAAAAATTCATAAAATAATTTTTGGGACTCCAGAGAAGGGTCATTGAGGTCCCTATGGCATTAGAATGCCAAGAAAATATTTAGCAAAATTTTTCAATCAGTACAGACAATTTTGACCCGTTAAGCCAAACGGAGGGCATTTTGGTCATTTCGCCTTCAGAGGCAATTTTTGGCCGACTTGTCCAGTTGAGTAAATAATTATTATGACAAAAAATATGAATTAATGTTGATGAAAAATTAATTTAAAGTTAGTAGAAAAGAAAAGAAAAGAAAAATCAATATAATGCAAATAATGACATCATTATGATGTCATTTAAAAGTTCCCACCAATCACAATTAAACAACCATTTAATTAACTAATAAAAGAGACAATTGGGACCAAAGAAATTAAAAAAACCTATCAGCTATCTTCTTCCCCATTCCAGCCGCACCACCATGGAAGCCCTCATCTCCTTCTTCATTCAATCTTGAAAAATCTCTCTAACCTTACCCCAAAACCTTTAACTCCCTTCACAAAAATTGGTCACCCAACCTTTCTAAAGTGTTTGGCAGCCTAGAAAGGAAAGAAAGTGAAGTTTAAGCTTGGAAAATTCTGCCCTACAAGAGGTTTCATTTTGGTATTTTGTAACTAACTTTTATTTTCTTTTGTGTAAATGAAACTTATGTAATGTATTTTGATGTTCATGTAAATAATGAAAATTGTGATTATGAATGGAAAATTTTGAGTATTTACTTATTGCTTATATATGAGTACCATGAGAAATGAATGATTGAGAAATGGAGATGTTGAAAATAAAAATTATATTGAGATTTTGATATTGGAGTTTGAGAATGATTGAAAATGATTATTGAAAGTGTTTTTCACAGGTTCTGAAGAACTGTTTTCTCTATTTTTAGCCGGTACTCTGCCGGATTTTCTATAAAATTTTTGGAACCTCAAATAAATTATAATTTCAATAAATGACTTAAATGAATTATATTTCACAAGTTATATTCAAAACTATGATAAAAATTAATTAAGGAAGAATAAAACTAATTAAGATAAAATGGAGTGTTCTGGTACACCGTGTGACATAGCTTACTCGTATATACTGTAGACGGGTAAGGGGTGTCACAAAGACCATTCCCCACAGTTTGGCTGAGCCGCCAGTGCTGACATGGGATGACTTTCTAAGGGAGTTTAGACAGAAGTATGTTCCTGATGCCTATGTGGATATGAAGCTACAGGAGTTTCTTGGTTTGAAGCAAGGGAACAAGACTGTAGCCGAGTATGAGAGAGACTTTTCTCGCCTCAGCCACTATGCTGGAAGCCTACTCACTACCAGTAGAGATAGATGCAAACGGTTTGAGGCCTAGTTTGAGATTACAAGTGGTTGGGTTTCGACATGACAACTTCTCTGGGTTGATATCACAGGCCCTTGAATTGGAAAGGATAGAACTGGAAGGGGCATTTGAAAAGGTAATCACTAAAAAAGAGAAAAGAAGTAAACCTACAGGTCAAAGTCCAAGTAACAATTTGGGTAGGAGGAAGAGCTTTGGGGGACCAAGTAACTGAGGATCTAGTAGGGGAAGATTCTCAGGGCAGAGGCCACCTAGATCCGGACAGCAGACATCTAGGGGTTCCTTTCCTACCCGTGCTTGTGAAACTTGTGGCAGGACTCATGGAGGAGTATGTTATAAGGCCATAGGAGCCTGTTACTACTGTGGTGGAAGTGGGCATTTTGTTAGAGATTGCACTAGTGCCCGTAGATCTGGACCGCCTACTACCACTCAGGGATCTGTTCAAGGTTCTGCTTCTAGAGGACAACAGACAACTAGTAGAGGCAGAGGCAGGGGTAGAGGTAACACTTCTTGTAGTTAGGGCACAGTGAGCCAACCAGAGCAGAGTGGTGCACCAGTCAGGGTGTACACCATGTGCCAGAGGGATGAAACTGAGACATCAGATGCTGTGGCTGGTACTTTCTCCATTTTTGATAGAGATGTATATGTGCTGTTTGACCCTGGTTCTACACATTCTTATGCTAGTGCCAGTATTGCATGCTCTATTGCTATTCCTTATGTGAAATTGGATTATGATGTGCTAGTGACTATTCCTTTAGGACAAGAGGTTAGGGTGAACAAATTGTATATCATCTTGGGCATGGATTGGTTAGCCAGGCATCACGCCATGATCGACTGTAGACTGAAGACAGTCAGTTTTGGTCTTCCCGAGTATGCAGATCTAGTGATACATGGGGAGAGGCAGTTATTGCCATCCAACATCATTTCAGCTGCACTTGCTAGAAAGATGATTAGAAAGGGATGTGAAGCTTATCTAGCTCATGTGATAGACACCCAGGTGGGGAGTCCAGATCTTAAAGATATTCCTACAGTATGGGATTTTCCGGATGTTTTTTCGAAAGAATTACCGGGATTGCCTCCGGAAAGAGAGGTGCAGTTTGAAATTGAGACTATGCCTGGTGTGGAGCCAATCTCCATCACTCCTTATAGGATGGCACCTGCTGAGTTGAAAGGCTGAAGGTACAATTGCAGGAATTGTTAGATAAGGGTTTCATCCGCCCTAGCGTGTCACCTTGGGGAGCACCAGCATTATTTGTGAAGAAAAAGGATGGTACTCTTCGCCTATGCATAGACTACAGACAGTTGAATAAGGTGACCATAAAGAATAGATATCCTCTGCCACGGATTGATGATTTGTTTGACCAGTTGAAAGATGCAACTGTATTCTCCAAAATTGACTTGAGATCGAGCTACTACTAGTTGAGGGTGCAGGAGCAAAGTATTCCTAAAACTGCCTTTAGGACTCGGTATGGCCACTATGAGTTCTTGGTAATGCCATTCGGGTTGACTAATGCTCCAGCTGCTTTTATGGGCCTAATGAACACTATCTTCAGGCCATATTTGGACCAGTTTGTTGTGGCGTTCACTGATGATATTTTGGTGTACTCAAAGAATACGGAGGAACACGATAAGCACTTAAGGATAGTATTGCAGACTTTGAGGGAGAAGCAGTTGTATGCCAAACTGTCGAAATGTGAGTTTTGGCTAAAGGAGATTTCATTTTTGGGGCATATTGTATCTGCAGAGGGTATCCAAGTGGATCTTAGCAAAGTAGAAGCCATTCTTAATTGGAAGCCACCTAGAAATGTCACGGAAGTTCGGAGTTTCCTTGGTTTAGCTGGGTATTATCGAAGGTTTGTGAAGGGATTCTCCATACTAGCATCTCCACTGACCAAGCTACTTAGAAAGGATGTAAAATTTCAGTGGACTGATCGATGCCAGGAAAGTTTTGATGAGTTAAAGAGGCATTTAACTGAAGCTCCAGTCTTAACCTTGCCCACTTTGGGTAAGGAGTATACCATATACAGTGATGCTTCTCATAACGGATTAGGCTGTGTGTTGATGCAAGATAGAAACGTCAATGCCTATGCTTCACGCCAGCTTAAACCGCATGAGAGGAATTATCCTACACATGACTTGGAGCTAGCAGCCATTGTCTTTACCTTGAAGATCTAGAGACATTACTTGTATGGGGAGAGATGTTATATATACACAGATCATAAAAGTTTGAAGTACTTGGGCACACAAAAGGAGTTAAATTTGAGGCAAAGGAGATGGTTAGAGCTGATAAAAGATTATGATTGTTTGATAGACTATCAGCCTGGAAAAGCTAATGTTGTAGTTGATTCTTTAAGTCGCAAGACTATGGCTGGTTTGAGGGTTTCTCCTTTGTCCATGGTGCATGAATTAAGGGCATTGCATGCTAATTTGGATATTAATGAAGATGGGCAGATGGTAGCTACTTGGCAAGTGAAGCCACGTCGCGTAACAAATTAAAGCAATTACGTAGGATGATAAGTATGTGAAGTTGATGGAAGAGGCTCGGGATGACAATAAACCAGAATTATCAGTAAATGATGAGAGCTTGTTATTATATAAGGGCAGAATGTGCATTCCTGAGAATGTTGAACTGAGGCAGACTATTTTAAAGGAAGCATATGATTCACCTTTTGCAATGCACCCTGGTGGAACCAAAATGTATAGAAGTGTGAAAGAGCACTATTGGTGGAGAGGAATGAAGAAAGACATTGCAGAATATGTTGCCAAATGCCTAACTTGTCAGCAAGTAAAGGCAGAACACCAAGTGCCTGCAGGGTTGCTACAGCCATTGCCAATTCCCGAATGGAAATGGGAAAGAATCACTATGGATTTCGTGACAGGACTTCCACGTACACAAAAGAATCATGATGCAGTTTGGGTTATTGTTGATAGATTGACCAAGTCTGCACACTTTTTGCCAGTGAGAATGGATTACAACCTGGAAAGATTGGCCAAACTATACATTGACGAAGTGGTGAGGTTGCATGGAGTGCCAATGTCTATTGTGTCTGATAGAGATCCTAGGTTCACTTCTAGATTCTGGGGTAGTCTCCAAAAAGCCCTAGGGAGTAGATTGAACTTTAGTACAAAGATTCCATCCACGCATGACGGCCACCGAAAGGATCATTCAGATTTTGGAGGATATGCTTCGGGCTTGTGTGATTGAGTTTGAAGGGAGTTGGGACACACACTTGCCTTTAATTGAATTTGCCTACAACAACAGTTATCAGTCAAGCATCGGAATGCCTCCATACGAAGCACTTTACGGTAGGAAGTGTAGAACTCCTTTGCGTTGGGATGAAGTGGGCGAGAGGAAGTTGATTGGTCCAGAATTAGTGCAACAGACAAAAGAAAAGGTTAAGCTCATTAGAGACAGACTCAAAGTTGCAACGGATAAACAGAAGTCCTACATTGACCTAAAGAGAAGAGATATTCGGTATAGTGTGGGTGACAAGGTGTTCCTGAAAGTTTCCCCATGGAAGAGGATCATGAGGTTTGGTAGAAAGGGAAAACTAAGTCCTCGCTTCATTGGGCCGTATGAGGTTCTGGAAAGAGTGAGTCCATTGGCATATAGACTTGCATTGCCTCCAGAGTTGGAAAAGATTCACAATGTCTTCCATGTCTCCATGTTGAGGAGGTACAGATCAGACCCCTCTCACATTTTGCCAATAGAGGAGATTGAGGTGAATCCAGACCTGACATATGATGAAGAGCCCATAAAGATCTTGGCACATGAGGTGAAGCAGCTGAGGAACAAACATATACCTCTAGTCAAAGTGCTGTGGAACCATCATTCAGGCCAAGAGGCTACATGGGAGCGTGAGGAGGACATGAGGAGACAGCACCCACAGCTATTTAGAGACTGAGATCAGGTAAATTTCGAGGACGAAATTTATTTCTAAGGAGGGGAGATTGTAACACCCTGAACCTCCGAGCTATGAATAGTACCATTTTTTATCCGTGACTAATACTATTAAAAGACACCTTGAGGACCAAAAATAAATAGAAATTAATTGAGATAGACACAATAAAAAATTCTAGTGAACAAAAAAAAAAAAACTAAGGACTCATCGGGTATTATAAAAAGAAGGATTATGACCCGATGAGGGGCATTTTGGTCAATTCACCTCAAGAGTTGACTTTTGACCAAAATGTCAATTAAATTAAATAAAATTAATGACATGAATTATGGGGTAAAAATTGAAGAAAAATTCAAGTAAAAATATGTAAGGGAAAATTTAAGAAATGAAAACTTGAACTTTCATTTCCATTATGACAAAATTAAAATGAAAGACTTATGGGCTTTTGATAGTTAAATTTAATTATTTAATTAAAAGGAAAAATTAAGTAAAAAAAAAAGAGAATAAAAATTTAAGTTTAATAATCCTTATGGCACAATTAAAATTTATAATTTTAATAAGCTAATTCTTCATTTCTTTTTTTCATAAGAGGCCACTACTCTCTCCTCTCTCTTTCTCTCTCTCTCTTTTTCTCTTCTTCTTCCACTTCTTCCCCTCATTGATTTCCCCTTCCAAGTTTTAATTCCCTTAAATTCCCTTCATAAATTCCATAGCCCACTAAAAGAAAACATCAAAGAGATCTTTGATTGAGAGATTAAAAGTAAGGAGAACAAGAATTGGAAGAAAAGTGAAGTTGGAAAGAAATCAATAAGAGGTAATTTTCTTTTCATTTTAGATTAGTTGTATAAGCTTTGAATGAAGTTAATTTGTGATGAAATTTCATAAGAAAATGAAAGAAAACATATATGGAACCTAAACTAGGGTTTTGGCTAAATGGGAGAAAAATTAAGGTTTTGAACATTAGGGTTTAGAGACCAAAAATGTGAAGAAGTGCTAAATGATGTCTTTGACATAGTTTAAGGAAAGAAATGGCCATTTGTGACCTAATTAATTGTGTGAGAAGTGTTTAAATCAAAGCCAAATTCGGATTGGGTATGAAGCATGACCAAAAGTCAACTTTGAGGGACCAAAAATAAAATTTTACAAGTGCAATTGGTATGGGACCAATTGAGACTGAAAATAGGCACTAAATGACACAATTTTCATTTAGGAAGCATGCCCAAAAAGTGACCAAAACCTAGTGAACAAACTGACCAAACTTGAAAAATTACAGTATGAACAGTACACATGAACAGTAATCGTGTTGGGTCATAACTCGAGCTAGGCAAATCAAAATGACCTAAAATTTTACCAGTAGTTAGATGAGATATAGACCTAAAACTTTCATGAAGAACACAAACCTAAATTATGCCATTAACCCAATTAAATTATTGAGCAAAGTTGAGTTATTGAATCTGCAAAACTGCAGAATTGCCAAATGAACAGTAAACTTTGCAAGGCTATAACACTCTCTAGAAAACTCCGATTTAGGCGATTCTTAAACCGATGGAAACCTAAGAAATAGTAGAATATTTCATTTGAAGAATGTTAGGCCAAATTATCAACTTAACTCAATCAAATTGCAAAACGAATTCAGGTCACCGAATCTGCCAGAATCTGGGCACCTAAAATTGACCAAATAAACAGTAAAATTTGCAAGGCTATAACTCTCTCTAGAAAACTCCGATTTAGGCGATTCTTAAACCGATGGAAACCTAAGACATAGTTGAATATTTCATATGAAGAATATTAGACCAAATTATGGACTTAACTTGGTCAAATTGCTGAACGAAGTTAGATCGATAAATCTGCCAGAACAAAAATCTGCAACATGAACAGTGACGTGAACAGTAATGGTGTTTTGGGCATAACTTGAGCTACACAGCTCCGAATTAGGTGATTCAAAAAGGAAAATAAAGTTAAGACCTAAATGAACAATTTTCATGAAGAACACCTAACCAAATTATGATCGAAACTAGGTAAAAATTGGGTTCAAAGATTGGGGCACCAAGCTGTCCCAAAACCAAAATATTCAAAAATTTTCAAAGCTAACTTGGGATGCATTAGACATGCATATAATGAGTTCTTGGTAGCAATTGAGATTGGTATTGAGGTATTCTATTTGTGTATTTTTAGTAGAAAAAGAAGTTGGAACGGACAAGGAGAAGTAGGTAACAATAAAGGAGAGCATTGAAGGTTTGTGCACAACTAACATTTTCTTCATTTTTAAATTTGTAAATTGCTTGGAATGTGTTAAATTGAATGAGTTTGCTTTGAACAAGTTTACTTTGACTGAAATATGGTTTTTCTCTTGCATTTAAGAAATTTAGGTGTTGCTACCTTTATTTGGATATTATGATGAATTTAAATGTATTTATTGGTTTATAAATGTGATTGTTGAATGGAAAATTTTTGGAAACTGTTTTGGAAACCACAGTTAGCATGACAGTCCCTTTGAACTCCCAAAGAGTAACGGCTACTTGGGGTTGGTAATTGATATTGATTATGTCTCCCATTAATAACGGTTAGTGGGGTAAGACTATATGAGTACTCATTAGCTAGCTAGCCCTTCCCTCATTAATAACAGTTAGTGAGGTTGAGATTGCTTTGTCGTGGTGTACAACACGGCACTGATCGTGAAATTTTGTATCATGGCCTGAACTGTGTGTTGATGTTGGCAACACTAATGCTTTGTGAATTGTGATTTATGAAGTGTGATTTCTCATTTGAAATGTTATTCCAATAAATGGCTCTTATGAACTTAGAACTATTGTGAAGTTTTCATGCTTAAGAAAAATGTGATTTATTATGCTTTGACAAATTATGTTTTACTTTAAGTTTTAAAGTTATTAGTTGTGCACCACTGAGTGATATACACAGCGATAGCTTCTTTATGCTGTCGCAGGTAAGGGAAAGGAGAAGGCTGCCGAGTGAGAGACTTGAAAGCAGCATTTTGGTATTGTTTGTGGGTATATATTGTAGTCATACCCCTGTAATTTCCTTTTGATGTATTTTGTACTTATATGCATGGATGTACGGACGTTGAGCAATTTGTATTTAAAAACCTTGCATTGCTATCACATTTTGAGTTTGTAATTATTTTGTATTTTACTTTGAGACTTATGAAAATGTAACTTTTGCAATATTTAGTCTATCATTATTTCCAAAGAATGTTTGCATGGAATTTTAACTATTCTCATACAGTTTTCCGCAAAAGAATTGATAAGATAAAAAGCTATGGTTTATTTTAAAATCCTTTGTTGCATAACTAATGGGTTATCGGTAGGTGGAGTTCGGTGATTCATTAGGCATTCTAGGGGAACATGTGATGCCTTACAAGGGATAAGGTGTGACAAGAAGAATAGATGAAAAGCCTCAAAGTAGCGTGACAAAGGAGAGGAGTGGCTGCTGGTTATTTTTCTTTTCATAACCACACTTAAATAGCTAGGTTAACACATTAAACCCTTGCCACATGTCACCCTTTGATTAGCTCTAGGTTTAAGTGACCCAATCACATTGTGTCAAGTGTCAAACTTATATTTAATCTTGATTTTAATCATCTTACATGATTAAAAAACATTTGGCAAGCTTATGTGCAATCCCATGTGTCACCATCTCATGGTGCCACGTGTCACACTGTGAAATGACCAAAATACCCCTGTGTCTTAATTTTGAGTTCTTAACCCAAAATAATTATTTTTCTTCTTCTAATTAATTTATATCAAATATAAATTACTTAATTAATCTCTATTAATTAATTTCTCATTAATTAAATTTATATTTAAACACTTTAAATATAAATTTAACTTATATTATACATCCAATAATCTAGATTTGGTTTTTAGTCATGCTAGGGACTTTACAATTTAATTGCAAACCAAACCTATTTAATTAATCAATTAAACTCTTTAATTAATTAATTAAATCATATTTAAATAGGTGATAACTTGTGTATGTGTGTGACTTACTAGGCTCATCACTAATTGGCAATGAGACATGATATCAACTCTTACTATCATCAGAACTTTTTCTTACCATAAATGATTTCATTAAATCATTTTATGCACCTCATAGACCATGGTTAACACCTAGCATAGCATGGCATGGCCACTCAATTAGTAATAAGGTTTACCTTAAATGAACCCATAATCATATGTTACCATGCACTAGAATCTCTCTGTTACAAAATCCCAACTCAAGTTGGAGTCATGGTTTATGTCAAACTCCATTTGCTATGACTACTATGTTCTCTTTTAATTCCAGTTCTTGATTAAAAAGATTTTCTCATCAGAAACTCTTTTCTGAATAAATCTATCTGTCCTGGCCAGGAACTTGAAACATCAAGAACAATTAAATGAACATAGGATTTTATCTCTATTTACTTAGAGGAACAGATTCCATCTTGATCAACACCTACCTCCATATATAACTAGTAGGAGCCAACACATGCCCATATACCCATACGTAGTACAAGTATGAAAGCAGTATCAAACTCAAGCTACCTATATATAAGATAACTGTGCTATCTCAAGTCTAAAGATTATATGCACTGATATGATTTATGACAAAACATTGACAAGAGTAAACTTCATGTGCTTGTCATAAGTGTCACTGGTTCGGCCTACTTATCATTTATAAGTGCCTATCATGTTTGTTATATGGCATGAGACTCACCATTCAATCTTATTTATATCTCATATAAATAACTTGGGAACAAACATGAATACAATCTTTCTGGATAAGTCATGTCCTTATTATGAAGTATCCTCGATTGTGAACCTATTTATGATACTTTGTGCTAGAAATATTATCACTCATATTCTTAACAACTTAAGAATAATATTTCTAACAAAATATCAATGGACCTTTTCTATTACACATAAATATATTATGTAAACTGAAAAGTAGAAATGCCTTTTTTTAATAAAAATATGTACAAGATACATACTAAATGATATGCTCTAGGGCATACTACTAACAATCTCCCACTAGCACTAGAGCCATTCATTACAATATCTTAGACCTATCTTCTCAAGATGTCGGTCTAACTGAGTCTGTGACATAGGCTTAGTGAATGGATCAGCTGGATTTTCAGCTGATGCTATTTTCTGCATGGCTACATCGCCTCGCCCAACTATTTCTCTGATAATGTGGTAGCGCCTTTCTATGTGTTTGGATTTCTAGTGAGACCTTGGTTTCTTAGCCTGTATGACTGCTCCATTATTGTCACAGTGTAGTGGAACTGTTGACTCAATGGAAGGAACTACTGTAAGTTCTGTCACGAACTTCTTTATCCAAACAGCTTCCTTTGCAGCATCTGATGCAGTAATATACTCAGCCTCTGTAGTGGAATCTGCAGTCGTGCTCTGTTTGGAACTCTTCCAACTGACTACACCTCCATTACAAAATGAACACATATCCAGAGGTAGACTTTCTATCATCGATATCTGATTGGAAATCAGAATCAATATAACCATCCAATTGCAAGTCTCCACCTCCATAAATCAAGAATAAATCCTTAGTTCTTCTCAAGTACTTAAGGATATTCTGACAGTTATCCAGTGTTCCAAACCTGGATTGGATTGATACCTGCTAGTCAAACTAACAGTATATGAGATATCCGGCCTAGTACACAACATTGCATACATTAAACTTCCAATAGCCGAAGCATATGGAATCCTGGCCATCTTATCTCTTTCTTCAGGTGTCTTTGGAGACATCTCTTTAGAAAGATGGATACCATGTCTCACTGGTAACAATCCTCTCTTGGAATCAAGCATGTTAAACCTCTTTAACACCTTTTCCAAGTATAGACTTTGAGATAAACCAATTATTCTTTTTGCTCTATCTCTATAGATGCAAATCCCAAGAATATAGGTTGCCTCCCCTAAGTATTTCATGGAGAATGTATTTGACAACCATACCTTTATAATCGTCAACATACCTGTGTCATTACCCATCAACAGTATGTCATCCACATATAAGACAAGGAAGTGATAGCACTGTCACTAACCTTCTTATATACACATGGCTCAGCCTCATTTTTTATAAAACCAAAGGATTTAATGGCTTCATCAAAACGGATGTTCCAACTCCTCGAAGCTTGTTTCAACCCATAAATGGATCGCTTTAGCTTGCATACCTTGGAACCATCTTGGGATTCAAAACCCCAAGGTTGTTCCATGAAAATGTTTTCTTCTAGGTATCCATTGAGAAAAGCTATTTTGACATCCATCTGCCAAATCTCATAATCATAGTATGCAGCTATCGCTAATAAAATCCTAATTGATTTAAGCATGACAACAGGCGATAAAGTCTCCTCATAGTCGATTCCTTGCCTTTGGCAAAACCCTTTCGCTATTAGCCTTGCCTTATAGGTCTCTACCTTTCCATCAGAACCAATTTTCTTCTTAAAAACCCATTTGTTCCCTATAGGTACAATACCTTCAGGTGGGTTAACAAGATCCCAAACTTGATTCTTATACATGGAATCAATCTCGGATTTCATAGCATCAATCCATTTTGAAGAGTCTATATCTGATATAGCTTCTTCATAAGTAAGTGGATCATCTCCATGATCTACTTCTTCATGAGTAGACAACTCTTGTTCTTCTTCATGAAGAAAACCATATCTCACTAGTGGGTGAGATACCCTGGTTGTTCTACGAGGAACAGCTGTAGATGTTTCATCAACGGGTATAGGTTGACTAGATGGATCTATATCCATCGATGCATTGGTTGGTCAGAATTCTCCAATTCTAACTCTATTTGCCTTCCTTTGCCTCCTTCTTGAACAAACTGTTGTTCAAGAAATGTGGCATCTCTACTTATCACAACCTTTTGTGAAGTAGGCAAATAAAAATAATATCCAAAACTATCTTTTGGATATCCAACAAATCGACCTTTTTCTGATTTGGTCTCCAATTTATTAGTGTTCAGCTTTTTGATATAAGCTGGACAACCCCAAATCTTAACATGCTTAAGACTTGGTTTTCTTCCATGCCATATCTCATAAGGTGTGGAAGAAACTGATTTTAATGGAATCCTATTCAGAATATACAAAGCTGATTCTAATGCAAATCCCCAAAAGAAGATTAGCATATCAGTATAGCTCATCATACTACGTACCATATCCAATAGGGTACGATTTCTCCTTTCAGATACACCATTCAGTTGTGGCGTTCCTGGAGGAGTCAGCTGAGAAACAATGCCATGCTCTCTCAAGTATTCATCAAATTCAGTACTCAAATATTCACCTCTATGATTTGATCGAAGAGTTTTAATACTCTTTCCTATTTAATTTCTACTTCAGATTTAAATTCTCTGAACTTTTCAAAAGATTCAAGTTTGTATTTCATCAAATACAAATACCCAAACCTTGATTTATCATCAGTAAAGGTAATAAAATAATGAAAGCCCCCTCTAGCCATATCCTTAAATGGACCACATACATCACTATGTATTAGCTCCAAAATATTTTTAGCTTTTAGCCCTTATCCAACAAAGGGTGATCTAGTCATTTTGCCCTGAAGGCAAGATTCACAAGTTGGAGTAGGCTTAGAGCCCAATGAGGATAGAATCCCCATTTTCTCCAGTTTTGCAATCCTATCTTCTGCAACATGACATAACCTCAAGTGCCAAATATATTTTGAACTTGAGTTGGTTTTCACCATGCCATTGCATTCTTTTAGATCACTTGCATTCAATTTGTGTTTGTCATTATTATCCAAATAATAAAGACCATCATTCATATAACCTGAACCAACATATTTATTTCCAAAATAAATATTACAAACATCATCTGTGAACTGAAATTCATAGCCATTTCTAGTCAAACTAGATATAGAAATGATATTTTTAAAAGCATCAGGTACATATAAAATATTATCTAAACATAAAACATGTCCAAACATGTAAAAAGATTTAGATCCTATGGCTAAAGCTTCAACAGTTGAGCCATTGCCAATCCGGTCTCTAATATCTTGAGAACGCAAGCTGCTACTATTTGCTAGTTCCTGCATATCATTAGAAATGTGAGAACTCGCACCAGTATCTAAAACCCAAGCTGTAGACAAACTATGAGTATCATCAGAATCTAAATAACAAGATATGGACATACCTTCCGAAGGTGTATCCTTCTTATCCTTCAGAGAAGCAAGATACTCTGGGCAGTTCCTTTTCCAATGCCCATCCTTTTGGCAGTGGAAACACTTTCCTTTGCCTCCATCAGCTTTAGTCTTCCTTTTCTGTTTAGCTATTTTCCTGGAAGGACCAGGAATCTGAGGTTTCTTTTTCTTATTGCCCTTCTTCTTGTTGGACTTTCCAGCAGAAGAAGATGCAACCAAAGCTACCTCTTTTCCTTTATTGCCTGGCATATTCTTTTGGGCAATAACTAGCATGTTGAGTAAACCAGCTAAGGTGCATTCCTATTTAGTCATATGGAAATTTGTCACAAAATTCCCAAAAGACTCAGGAAGGGACTGAAGGATCAAATGCATTTGTAGTTGGAAATCCATGTTGAAGTCAAGATGTTCCAACTGCTCAATCAGCCGAATCATCTTGTGGACATGATCCCTAACATTCTGTCCCTTAGACATCCTCATACGGAATAGCTGTCTAGATATCTCATATCTAGCATTCTTGCTGTGCTCACCATACAACTCTTGTAGGTGATGGAGGATCTCGCTCGCACTCTGCATGTTCTCATGTTGCTTCTGTAACTCATTAATCATGGAAGCAAGTATGGAACACTTAGCTCTCATATCATGCTCCTTCCACTTGTCCAAAGTTTCATGTTCCTCTTATGTGGCCTCTGGAGGTAAGGCACCAGGAACATTTGAATCTAGAACATATCCTATATGTTCAAGGTTCAGGATAAGTTTCAAATTTCTTAGCCAATCAGACAGATTAGGTCCTGTCAACCTATTGTGATCAAGTATGCTTGCAAGGATATTGGATGGTAGTGGTTGTTTTGTGCTCATTTTTATCAGAAAATTAACTGCAGAAAATAACCAGATTAATTAGTAAATGTATCATGTAACTAACCAAAATGATTATGGTCTTTTAATCAAATTGGTCCTCCCACTAACTTAGCGAATCCTAAACTTCCAAAGTAGAAAACGGAAATCCTAGTTGGATGGATTTCTAGTGGGTGATTGAATTCTTATAATTCTATTGATCATCCTCAGGTACATCCATTATTGGAATTACAATAAACTATAAGTGGGCAACTCCTTGCCCATCACATCTCATGTGAGGTTCAATCCTTTACCTAGCCCCTAATGCTCAAAATCTCAGGTACATCCATTATTGACTTATCTTGCATTAGTTAAGTTGATCCTATTGAGCCAGTAATTATGCAAATAATTTTAATGTCCTCAGGTACATCCAATATTGGCCACTAAACCATTTACATATTTACAACATCTAATGCTTAACAATTATTCTTAAGAAAACCTCTTAAATTAATTGCATCTTATGCAACAATTTAAAATTTCTTAAAATAATTGCCCCAATGGAGGGCCTATGTTGTAATTACTTTAATTATAGCATTTCCAACTTAATCATTTGTTTGAAAGATTTTATGGTCATTCTAATTACTATTAAGGTCTCACTTTGCACATTATCCAATTAGCATGCATATATCATATAATAGCATACATTCTCATACATCTCGTGCATTCATGGATAAGTAATAAATGTGGTATGATCATGGACTTTCTAAGGGATTCAATTCTGAGCCACCAAGAATTGAATCAGGGCATTCCTAGGTGCATTTCATTCATTCATTCATTTTACAAGAGTTACTGAAGGAGTACATAATCAACACTTGATGTTGAATTCCTCCCACTAGTCCCACCAATGCTCTTGACCTCCTTGAACTTCTTGCAATCCAATATTACATGGTAATCCTTGGCATACCAAGGTGAATTTACAAGAACTTAAATAAATGAAATTACAACCCAAAAATTATTACAAACTTAATAATATATGCCCAAAATAAATTAAAATAAATTAATTAATTTACAGTCCCAAAGAAACATAAAAGAAATAAATTCAATCACATTGGTCTTTTATAGTCCATGATCATCCATCATGCATATCACTATTTAACAATTAAATAAAACATACATACTTAAATTAAATTGAATATCTCATATTCAACTTAAAAATCCAGATTTGAATATGATTCAAATAAATTTCAAAATTCAGATTTGAATATCATTCAAACAAATTTAAAAATTCAGATTTGAATCACATTCAAACAACTTTAAAAGTTCAGATTTGAATCACATTCAAACATTTTTTAAAAAATTAGATTTCAATCACATTCAAACATTTTTTAAAAAATCATATCTGAATTTTATTCAATCAATTTTAAAAAATCATATTTAAATATGATTCAAACAACTTAAAAAATTCAGATTTGAATCACATTCAAACAACTTTTAAAATTCAGATTTGAATCACATTCAAACAATTTTTAAAATTCTGATTTGAATCATAATTTAATTGTGTGATTAAAATTACTAATTAAACACTTTAATTAGTCAAAGAATAGGCCTTAGATCATACAACAATTGCAGAATTAAAAGCCAAACCTTGAACCACCCATGGTAGCCAAACCATGCGCACCATTGCAGAATTTAATGGTATACACTTTGTCACGCCACTTTGCTTTGCAACCAGCAATGATCTTTTGATCTCATGATCAAACACACAATTAAATTATATAATCAACAATCTAAATGGCAAATATAGTTGCTCTGATACCAATTGATAGAGCGGAAGCGTGAAAAACTCGAGTTTATACCATTGAATTCAAAAAATTTTCACCTATGGTCACATGCATCATGCAAGATTTATTTTTATCTATTTGATTTCAATGATAAACAAAATATTAAAACTCTTTTAATATGTTTTTGGATCTGTATTTGCTATTTAAGATTTTAAAATTAATCAGATTAATTTTAGAACCCTAGATTAAATCAAGAACGATTACACTAACCTCTTGATGCACTGCAGCATGTGTGCGCCTTTGAGATTCGTCTTTAGGACACCAGATGTTGTCCCTCTAGCTTGTCCACGCCAAGAGCACCTATGGCAGCCCTTGAACAGCTTCCAAAGCTCTTTCTATTAATTAGAAATTCAAGTTCTGCCTTTTGAGAGATTAGAGATGTAAATAGGACACTAGAAACAATTTCTAGCGTTCTTAAATCAAGAGATTGATGGCTAATCTCTTTGAATTGATGAGAGATGAAGAAGAATAGATGAAAAGCCTCAAAGTGGCGTGACAAAGGAGAGGAGTGGCTGCTGGTTATTTTTTCTTTTCATAGCCACACTTAAATAGCTAGGTTAACACATTAAACCCTTGCCACATGTCACCCTTTGATTAGCTCTAGGTTTAAGTGACCCAATCACATTGTGCCAAGTGTTAAACCTATATTTAATCTTGATTTTAATCATCTTACAAGATTAAAAAAACATTTGGCAAGCTTATGTGTAATCCCATGTGTCACCATCTCATGGTGCCACGTGTCACACTGTGAAATGACCAAAATGCCCCTGTGCCTTAATTTTGAGTTCTTAACCCAAAATAATTATTTTTCTTCTTCTAATTAATTTATATCAAATATAAATTACTTAATTAATCTCTATTAATTAATTTCTCATTAATTAAATTTATATTTAAACACTTTAAATATAAATTTAACTTATATTATACGTCCAATAATCTAGATTTGGTTTCAAGTCATGCTAGGGACTTTACAATTTAATTGAAAACTAAACCTATTTAATTAATCAATTAAACTCTTTAATTAATTAATTAAATCATATTTAAATAGGTGATAACTTGTGTATGTGTGTGACTTACTAGGCTCATCACTAATTGGCAATGAGACATGATATCAACTCTTAATATCATCAGAACTCTTTCTTACCGTAAATGATTTCTCTAAATCATTTTATGCACCTCATAGACCATGGTTAACACCTAGCATAGCATGCCATGGCCACCCAATTAGTAATAAGGTTTACCTTAAATAAACCCATAATCATATGTTACCATGCACTAGAATCTCTCTGTTACAAAATCCAAACTCAAGTTGGAGTCATGGTTTATGTCAAACTCCATTTGCTATGAATATTATATTCACTTTTATTTCCAGTTCTTGATTAAAAAGATTTTCTCATCAGAAACTCTTTTCTGAATAAATCTATATGTCCTGGACAAGAACTTGAAACATCAAGAACAATTAAATGAACATAGGATTTTATCTCTATTTACTTAGAGGAACAGATTCCATCTTGATCAACACCTACCTCCATATATAACTAGTAGGAGCCAACACATGCCCATATACCCATACATAGTACAAGTATGAAAGCAGTATCAAACTCAAACTATCTATATATAAGATAACTGTGCTATCTCAGGTCTAAAGATTATATGCACTGATATGATTTATGACAAAACATTAACAAGAGTAAACTTCATGTGCTTGTCATAAGTGTCACTGGTTCGGCCTACTTATCATTTATAAGTGCCTATCATGTTTGTTATATGGCATGAGACTCACCATTCCATCTTGTTTATATCTCATATAAATAACTTGGGAACAAACATGAATACAATCTTTCTGGATAAGTCATGTCCTTATTATGAAGTATCCTCGATTGTGAACCTATTTATGATACTTTGTGCTAGAAATATTGTCACTCATATTCTTAACAACTTAAGAATAATATTTCTAACAAAATATCAATGGACCTTTTCTATTACACATAAATATATTATGTAAACGAAAAAGTAGAAATGCCTTTTATTAATAAAAATATATACAAGATACATACTAAATGATTTGCTCTAGGGCATACTACTAGCAGGTATGGTGGTCAAGTTTAATGAAGAAAGCTAATGGAAAAAGTGGCTAAAACATGCTGGCATGGAGCTCTCACCATGGATGGCTATGGAGGTTTCCTCCCAAAGTGTTTTGACTGAATTTTCTAAAGGTTGAAGAAGATAGAATCTTCTGCCCATATGCTGATTCAAGGTCCACTTTGAAGATCTTAGTGGGGCACTAAATCAATTAAAAGATTTGTTTATTCCAACATTTCCAGTTTCCCATATTTTCCTCCTATCTTTTACTATTTAGATTATGTACCACCATTTTAATTTTTCATGACATTTTCCTATTGTAATATCATGTATTTTTAATGGAAGTTTAGGTCAAAAGGCAACTCGAGATGTCAATTAACCACAATGCTCCTATTCGGGTTGCATTCCCAATTTTTCGGTAACACCGAGTTTTGTCGTTTTCTCGATTTCTCGATTTTCTTTGTACTAATTAATTAATTTTTCTTTAATATTTCTAATGACATTTATACTTCAATAGATGTTCATTTAAGTCTTAAAAATATTTTCTAGGGTTCCTCACGGTCCAGGGCTAGTCAACGGTCCACGCAGCAACTTCTCGGTGCTGTTACCCATCGCTATGGTTCTCGGCTCGTTTAACTTGGTTGCATTTCATTGCTATTATTTTTTCTTTGTTTTTCTTGTATTTTCTTTTCTTGTATTTCATTATTTTATGTCTCCTCACTAACATTTAAATGTAGCTTTAGGTATTCTAGCTGTTCGGACAGACACTGGTCACCGAAACAGTAGAACGCACTACTGAACATAGGGGTGTTACACTAATAGTGGCTATAAATTGCCATGAAGGAAGTGAGGCCAAACAATGGCCATAAATTGCTCAATTTGATATGTAAAGTCAAAACAGTAGAACTGAACCTAAAGAATGGTTCTTGAAATATATTATTTTTGATAGGAACTTATCTTTAATAAGTCACTACATTCTAAATTACATGAAAGAGGTATGTGGGACCTACTTTCCCCACTAGACATGGACATGAAAATTCTGTTACATAATTAATAATGCTTACTTGCCTAAAGTAAACCTAGGCTTATATATATATAGTTGGATCGATTGGTATACGAATTAGGGATTACAGATAGCAGTACTACATACATGGAAAATCATGGACTGATAATATATGTTTGATATGATTGTTCTACAGGCTATATGCCTGCCCGTTGGCCATTGTGCCTAATTGAATTTTTGGCTTTAACAGCCTGCCCGCTGGCCTTGTGCTTGACATAATAGATGTATACAGGATAGAATATTCCCGTGTATCCAACCTTATAGTCTGTTATAGGTTACTTGGGCATTGTTATGGTTTTAAAAGATTGAAAATGCACTGATATGATTTTAAAAAGATAGAGAAAGAAATAAATACACAGATAAGATCCTGACAATTAGTTTATTCTCAAAGTACAATAAAATATACAATTGACTTGGAATTGTAAAATTATACATATAATTATTATTTGAATTATTTAGTTATTCTTCTTTAAATTATGCACCACTAAGCAATTAGCTTAGCGCATTGGATTTTTCCATCTCGTAGGTACTGGAGACCAGACATAGCATTAGCCACAGCAACAGCTGCCACTGTAGTGCCTACACAGACACTGATAAGATCTGCCAGAGTCTATAGTCAGCTCAGCCGTTTGCATTTTATTTTGGTAGAGCCCATGTATAGACTAGTATTTTGGTTCATTGTGTAAAAACATTATGTAATCATAGTTGTGATGTAAATAAATTTTAATTACGTTTTTTAGATTGTAAATAAAGATGTGAATTTCTGTATATGAATTTTCTTATGAATGATTTATTATATGAGAAAATGAATGATATGTTATATGGCCAGAAAAATAGATATGAAATTATTTTTAAGAAGTGAATAGTGGCATCCACTAGATGCTAATAAAATAAAGTAGCCTCTGCCCGGGTATCTACAGAATTGAATTATGAAAAAAAAAATTACCACTTATTTTCTATAAAGTTTAAAATTAACAATAAATAGGACAAGATAAGATAGGGTGCTCCAGTGCCGAATGTGGCACTCTTTACTCGGCTACACTATCGACCGGTGATGGGTGTTCCATTTAGTGGTATCAGAGCAGAGGTTTAGGAAGTCCTAGACCTAAATAGATAGAAAGAAATAGTTTGCATCACATGCATAGTCCTTTAGATAGAGTCAAGGTGACACTAATGCAGATTGTTCTTTGATTGTTTAATAGGATCGATGGCATCTGATCCTTTAGAGCATGGTTCTCTTAGACCGATTGAGGAGGAGGTGGAGAGTCACGCACTTGCACCTGCTCCTAGTAGGGAGCAAAGCAGCAGAACCGAGTCATCTATGGGTGTTGCGGGTAGAGCACAGCAGGCTTTCATGGAATAGATGACACAGCTGCTCCGTCAGATCACCGGAGCTATACCTTAGCCACAGCCACCTCCAGCTCCACAACCTTGGCCACAGCCACCGCCACTTGTATAGCCACCAGTACCCCTATAGCCACAACCCGTACAGAGGTCCCCATTAGAGTGTTAGTAGTATGCCCTAGAGCATATTATTTAGTATGTATCTTGTACATCTTTTATTAATAAAATGCATTTTCACTTTTCTGTTTACATAATATATTTATGTGTAATAGAAAAGGTCCATTGATATTTTGTTAGAAAATCTATTCTTAAGTTGTTAAGAATATGAGTGACAGTATTTCTAGTACAAAATATCATAAATAGGTTCACAATTGAGGATACTTCATAATAAGCACATGACTTATCCAGAAAGATTATATTCATGTTTGTTCCCAAGTTATTTATGCGAGATATAAATAAGATGGAATGGTGAGTCTCATGCCATATAACAAACAAGATAGGCACATATACATGATAAGTAGGCTGAACCAGTGACACTTATGACAAGCACATGGAGTTTACTCTTGTCAATGCATTATCATAAATCATATCAGTGCATATAATCTTTAGACCTGAGATAGCACAGTTATCTTGTATATAGGTGGTTTGAGTTTGATACTGCTTTCATTCTAGTACTGTGTATGGGTATATGGGAATGTGTTGGCTCCTACTAGTTATATATGGAGGTAGGTGTTGATCAAGATGGAATCTGTTCCTCTAAGTAAATAGAGATAAAATCCTATATTCATTTAATTGTTCTTGATGTTTCAAGTTCCTGGCCAGGACAGATAGATTTATTCAGAAAGATTTTCTGATGAGAAAATATTTTTAATCAATAACTGGAATTAAAAGAGAACATAATATTCATAGCAAATGGGGTTTGACATAAACCATGACTCCAGCTTGAATTGGGATTTTGTAACAGAGAGATTCTAGTGCATGATAAACCTTATTACTGATTGGGTGGCCATGGCATGCTATGCTAGGAGTTAACCATGGTCTATGAGGTGCATAAAATGATTTAGAGAAATCATTTATGGTAAAAAAGAGTTCCGATGATATTAAGAGTTGATATCATGTCTCATTGCCAATTAGTGATGAGCCTAGTAAGTCACACACATACACAAGCAATCACCAAATTAAATATTAATTAATTAATTAAAGAGTTTAATTGATTAATTAAATAGGTTTAGTTTGCAAATAGATTACAAAGTCCCTAGCATGGCTTGAAACCAAATCTATATTATTGGATGTATAGTATAAGTTAAATTTATATTTAAAGTGTTTAAATATGAATTTAATTAATGAGAAATTATTTAATAGAGAATAATTAATTAATTTATATTTGATATAAATTGATTAGAAGAAGAGAAATAATTATTTTGGGTTGAGATCTCAAAATTAAGACGCAGGGGCATTTTGGTCATTTCATAAGGTGACATGTGGCACCATGAGATGGTGACACATGGCACTACACATAAACTTGCCAAATGTTTTTAATTATGTAAGATGATTAAAATTAAGATTAAATATGGGTTTGAAACTTGGCACAATGTGATTGAGTCAATTAAACCTAGAACCAATCAGAGGGTGATATGTGGTAAGGGTTTAATGTGTTAACCTAGCTATATAAGTGCTGTTATGAAAAGAAAACAACACAACCAGCAGCTACTCTTCTTTGTGCCGCCACCCAAAGGCTCCTCTCCCTCTCTTCATCTTCATCTCTCACCAATTCTAAGAGATTAGCAAACAACCTATTCAAGTAAAAATACTAGAAATCGTTTATAGTGTCCTATTTACATCTTTAACCTCTTAAAAGGAAAAACTTGATTTTCTAATTAATAGAAAAAGCTATAGAAGCTGTTCAAGGGCTGCCATAGGTGTTATTGGTGTGGACAAGCTAGAGGGACAACATCTGGTGTCCTGAAGACGCATCCGAAAGGCACAAATACACTGCAGTCTATCAAGAGGTTAATGTATTTGTTCTTGATCTAGTCTAGGGTTCTAAAATTAATCTGATTAATTTTAAAATCTTAAATGGCAAATACAGATCTAAAAGCATATTAAAAGTGTTTTAATATGTTATTTGTCATTGAAATCAAATAGACAAAGATAAATCTTGCATGATGCATGTGACCCTAGGTGAAAATTTTTAAATTCAATAGTATAAACTTGTATTTTTCATGCTTCCGCTCCTTCAATTGGTATCAGAGCCACTATATTTGCCATTTAGATTGTTGATTATATATGATTTAATTGTGTATTTTGATCATGAGATGATTTATCCATTTCTGGTTGCAATAAATATGTGGCGGCATGCTTGAAGAACACCATTTTTGGTGCATCAATTTTGGCTTACATGGGTGGCTCAAGGTTTGGCTTTTTAATTTGCAATTATTGTATGATCTAAAAGATCATCCTGTGTCTAATTAAATTGTTTACTTAGAATTTTAATCACACAATTAAATTTTGATTCAAATCAGAATTTTAAAAATTGTTTGAATGTGATTCAAATCTGAATTTTAAAAGTTATTTGAATGTGATCCAAATCTGAATTTTTAAAGTTGTTTGAATCATATTTAAATCTGATTTTTTGAAGTTGTTTGAATAATATTCAGATCTGAATTTTTAAAAATTGTTTGAATGTGATTCAAATCTGATTTTTTAAACATTATTTGAATGTGATTCAAATCTGAATTTTTAAGGTTGTTTGAATGTAATTCAAATATGAATTTTTAAATTTGTTTGAATGAGATTCAAATCTGAATTTTTAAATTTATTTGAATCATATTCAAATCTGGATTTTTAAGTTGAATATGAGATATTCAATTCAATTTAATTATGTATGTTTTATTTAATTGTTAAATAGTGATATGTGTCACACCTTACCCCCTGTAATGCATAACATGATCCCGTAGAATACCTAATGAACTACCGAACTTTACCTACCAATAACTTATTAAGTACCCTACAAGGGATTTTAAAATAATTTTCATATTTTTTATAAGTGGTGAGCATTTTCTAATAGGTATTAAAATATTTAATTAAATTTGAAAACTAGTTAAAATTTTTAGCCCATTTTATTTTTCCGTAAATTTTATAAAAATTTTAGTAGAGTGCCGTCTGTATTTTGAGAAAACAGTTCTTTAAATACCTAAAAAAAATACTTCCAATTATTTATCTCAACCACTTCTTCAAATTCACAATCGTCCCAATCAATTTCAACATCATTTATAAACTTCAAAAAATACAAATCCACAATTTCCAATATTCAACATTTATCAAAATACCATCAATCAATTTCATTCAATTTCAAGCAAAATACTTCCATTCATACTTCATTAAAGATAAAACAATTTATACATATCATTACAATAATTTATATTAAAACAAATTCAAACTAAAATTTATTACAAACTTTATACAAACTACTCAAGACCAGTTTTACATGTCCATGCCTTTACATACATTACATACATCAAAATAAATTTTTACAGTCAGGGTATAAATTATACCCGATAGCTTCAAAGCAGGTAGCTCCTCAATCCTCAGTAACTCAATCTACTACTCCTCTAGTCTCTATATCTGAGACAGCAATAACAGCTATCGCTGGGTACTAGGACTCAGCGGTGCACAACATACTAATCTTTATACAGAATTTAAATCACATTTATTCAAAAATTGGACTGAACATGAGAATTAAATACAAAACATGAATTATGAGATTTTAATCCAAACAATTTCATTTTGAAGTATCAAAACCAATTTCATAAAACCTACAGTTATATCATGCCATTCAAAATAAATATAATCTGAATAGCCAGAGGCTAAGGAGAAGTCACATCACAAGGCTAGCTAGCTAATATATGGATATCTATTCAATTTCTTCTTCTACTGGCATACACATCAACACTTTAGCCAGTCAAAATTCGAAACTGATTACCCCCACTAGTCATGCTAGTGAGGTGTTCAAATATATGGTCATGACACTGTGGTTTCAAAACTTATCTAACAATTTACTAAGCATTGCCATTTCAAATATACACAAATAAATTTCAACAATTTAAATCAAAAGCATAATAAATATTTCATCACATTGATGTCACAATTCAATATTTCAAATTATTCCAAAATAATATGCAGAAGAAAATTTACAGAAATTCTACATTATGCACAAACCTTAAGCGAGTCGCCTCTTGGCCTTGACTCGATTCCTCGGGTTCTTTCCCGGTGTTCCTTTCCACTGAAACACACAGTTTCACAGTGTTTCAGTACCATAACTTAGCATAAATTCAAAAATAAATTCAAATTCACTTTTATCTAGCTTATGTATGCTAAACTTGACGTTCTTTAAACTTTGTGTTTTGGGATTACTATTCACGATACTATTCAAGTCAATTTGTTGACTTTCTAAGGCTTAATAGGTATGGGAATTCCAACTTCACCCACATACCACATTTTGGTTACTAAATTTGTTGGTTTTGGTTGTTTACTCAAAATCTAAGTCTTTTAGGCAAATTTGCAATTTTTCAGTTTTGGTGTCTTATGTTACACTATTCTATTAGTCATTTTTTTGTTAGAATTTGGTAAAACTTTCTTCTTAAAAAATGTTCCATATTGTCTTAACTTTGTTCTCCTTTTTGAATCACTCCATTTGGAGTTTTGTAGCTCAAGTTATAGGCATTTAAATCATGGCTGCCGGATTGGACTTAACCCAGATTTCTGGGCACCAAACTGGTTCTAGCAGTTTTAGGTCACAAAATTTGGGTGGCCAAATGACTTAGTTAAGGGCATAATTTGGGTTTGTATTCTACATGAAAGTTGTAGGTCTATATCTCAGCTGTCCACTAGTAAAATTTCAGGTCATTTAGACCTGCCTAGCCCAAGTTATCGCTAAATGAACAAATACTGTTCATTTAGTCATTTTTGTACAGGTTAGACTGCATAAATCCGGATTTGGTCAATTTGTTCACTAGGTTTTGGCCACTTTTTGGGCATGATTCCCAATGAAAAATGTTCCATTTTGTGTCTCATTCCCAAATTGTCTCATAGCAATTGGACTTGTAAATTTTCAGTTTTGGTCCCTCAAAGGGACCTTTGTCCTACAACCTGCAGCATGACCATTTTTAATCCAAATTTTAACTCACATCTAACACTTTCAACACATCTCAATTTGTCACAAATGACCATTTTTCATTTCAAACAAGGTAAAATACACCATTTGACCCATTCTCACATTTTTTTCTCAAAAACCCTAGATGTCAAACCCTAATTTACACAATTGATTAATTCACACCCAATTTACTACACTTACCACATATTCAACCTTAATGAATGTCAAATTCATGTCTAAATTAAATTGAACATATCAAAACTTCAAGTTACCATGGCTGGCTGAAATTCATATTTAGTCCTCTAACAATTGTTTTCTTTTCCATTTTCCATAATTTCTAAGTTTATTCAACCATAAGTATAATAATTAAACTAGCAATTTAAAGTTTAGATTACTAACCTTTATGCAAAAAATTTTTCACCTCTTCAACTTCTTTTCTTCTTTTTTTTGTTGTCAATAGATGAATCAAGGTTCAAGGACAATTGGATCTGGTCATTTCTGGGCATTGGTGTCTTCATAATACTTGTAGATATAGGTCTTAACTATTCATGGTCAAAATTTCAGGTCAATTGGATCTGTTTTGAGTGAGTTATGGCCTAAACACTAACTGCTGCCCAAATGGTCAGTTTTCAGGCCTCAAATGCACTAATCCGGATTTGGTCACTTTTTAAGGTCAGTTTCTAGGAAGAATTTTGGCAACCTTTCTACATGAAAGTTGGCCTATTTGGTGTCTAGTTTCACCCCATATTGGCCTCATACCAATTGGGTTCATAGTTTGGCACTTATGGCCTCATTTAGGTGCTGCCTTCAATACACAACCTGCACAAAGCTCATACACTTCCAATTTAATGTTCCTCCTCCTCCTCCTTACTATAATATTCAATCAACAACACTTCTATACATATATTGCACACAATTCCAGCAAAAATTCTGGGCAGAATACTCAAGTCCACAAGGCACACAATACACCACTAAACTTCAATATTTACATCCACCCAAATTCAACATACTTCAATGTTAATATTACACATATACTTCAACATATTCATACTTCAATATCATTTACACTTGCTGCCCACAAATTGACATTAACATATATCATTAATAACCATATATTCACACACAAATTCATGCTATTAGGGGCTACCAAACATGGCAGTTTGCTTAAGGCTTCAAGGTTCCATTTCACACCTTTAATCTAAACACTACATGTACATACTTTTGCACAAACTTACTCTAACTTTCATTTGAATCAATCAACCTTCATTTTCATTCATTAGAAGTAGAAATAACTCAAGCTCAACAAGGGTTCATGGCTGCCAAAAATGGACAAATTCATTTCTCTTCACCAAAACACTCACCTCAACCTAAACACAAGCTTTACCAAAGCAAGGGAGGGATTTTGGACACTTACAACTTTTGATGCTTATCAAAGCTTCACCAAATCTGGTTTTTCTTGTTGCCAATATCTTCCCCAAGGTAAGTAGGCAAGCTTTAATGAAGGAAAGAAGTGGAAAGGATGGCTTGATCATGCACCCATGGAGATTGCAAGTGGGGTGGCCATGGTGATTTCCATGGTGGAATTCATTACGGCAAAGTAAAATGGGCTAATGAAGAAGATGATGGTGAGTGCTATCTGCTGTCCCAAGGCTATGATAAGGGTCCCAATATCCAAGTTAGTGGAGCACTAACTTGGATTTTAATGTTAATTATTCAAAGTTTCATAAATTGGATTTTATCCCCCATTTCTTTCACTATTCTTATAATGTATCACAATTGAATTTTTTCATGACATTTTCTAAGTGTAATGTCATTTATTTTTAATGGAGATTGAGGTCAAAAGGCAACACTATGTGTCTAATGACCAAAATACCCCACTTCGGTTTATATTCCTGATTTTTCGGTAACACCGAGTTTTGTCTGTTTCTCGATTTTTCATTTTTCTTTGTACTAATTTATTAATTTTTCTTTGATATTTCTAGTGTCAATTACATTTCAATAAATCTTTATTTATGTCTCAAAATTATATTCAGAGGGTTCCCCGCGGTCCTGGGGTCGGCAATTGCCTTCCCGGTGCGGTCACCCATCGCTATGGTGCCGGCTCGTTTAACTTAGCATCATTTTCTCTCTTTCTTTTTTGTTTGATTTTTCTTGTATTTTCTTTTTATTTATTTCATCATTATATGTCTGTTCACTATCACCGAAGTGTAGTTCCAGATATACTGACTTGCCTGGGCTGTTATTTTACTACTGGAGCAATTGAACGTACAGAACACGTGCAATGGGGATGCTACAACTCTTCCCCTCTAAATAAAAATTTCGTCCTCGAAATTTACCTAATGTGAAGAGCTGAGGGAACTGTTGTCTCATTGTCTCCTCACTCTCCCATGTTGCCTCTTCCGTGTTGTGGTGTCTCCATAGGATTTTCACTAGTGGAATTGTCTTATTTCTGAGCTCTTTTACCTCTCTTGCCAAGATTTTAATTGGTTCTTCTTCATATGTCAGGTCAGGTTGTACCACAATTTCTTCTGCTGAGATGACATGTGAAGGATCTGATCTGTATCTTCTGAGCATCGAGACATGGAACACATTATGTATCTTGTCCAGCTCAGGTGGTAAGGCTAATCGGTAGGCTACTGGTCCCACACGTTCAATAACTTCATATGGGCCAATAAACCTAGGGCTTAATTTTCCCTTTTTCCCGAATCTTAACACTTTCTTCCACGGTGATACTTTGAGAAATACCTTCTCGCCAACTTCATACTCAATGTCTTTTCTCCTCAAGTCAGCATAAGATTTATGAAAGGCTGAGGCAACTTTCAAATTGGCCTTTATCAGTTTCACCTTTTCCTCTGTCTGTTTTATCAGGTCTGGCCCCACTAGCTTATCTTCACCCAATTCAGTCCAACATACAGGTGTTCTGCATTTTCTCCCATACAGTGCTTCATAGGGTGCCATTTGTATGCTAGCTTGATAGCTATTATTATATGCAAATTCTGCCAGTGGAAGGTATCTCTCCCAACTTCCCTCAAACTCAATAACACAACTTCTCAGCATATCCTCGAGGACCTATCACACATATTCAGTTATTACTATCATTATTATCAGTTTATTGTTTGCAATAACTCAGTGAGTTTCAAAATTTACCTGGATTATTCTTTCTGACTGTCCATCCGTCTGAGGATGAAAAGCCGTACTAAAATGGAGTTGTGTGCCCAAGGATTCTTGTAATTTCTTCCAAAATCTAGATGTAAACCTCGAGTCTCTATCAGATATAATGGAAAGTGGAATTCCATGAAGTCTAACTATCTCACTGATGTATAATTCTGCTAGCTTTTCCAGTGAGTAGTCAGTTCTAACTGGCAGAAAATGTGCAGATTTGGTTAACCTATCAACAATCACCCATACTGCATCATGCTTCTTCTGAGTGAGAGGTAGACCACTGACAAAGTCCATAGTGACTCGGTCCCATTTCCATTCAGGTATGTTTATGGGCTGTAACAAACCTGATGGAACTTGATGTTCTGCTTTGACTTGCTGACATGTCAAGCATCTAGTTACATAGTCAACTATGTCCTTCTTCATACCTGGCCACCAGTATCGGAGATTCAGGTCATGGTACATTTTTGTGCTTCCTGGGTGCATAGCATACACACTATTATGTGCTTCTTTCAGAATACTGGTTTTCAACTCTTTATCATCTGGAACACACACTCTTTCTTTATAATACAGGCACCCATTTTCTTTCACTTCATATTCAGTTTCCTTCCCCTCAGTGATTTTGCCCATAACAGCCATTAATTTCTCATCTGTCTTCTGCCCATCCTGTATCTGTTGTAACATATTCGGCTTCACTAGCAACTCAGCCAAAATAACTCCATCATGAGTTAAGGATAGTTGGGCATTCAGAGATCTTAATGCTACAATAGATTTTCTGCTTAAAGCATCAGCGACTACATTTGCCTTCCCAGGGTGATAGTCAATCACATAATCATAATCTTTCAGGAATTCAATCCAACGCCTCTGTCTCAAATTAAGTTCCTTCTGGGTTGGCAGATACTTCAGACTCTTATGGTCTGTGTATATGTAGCATTTTTCTCCATACAAGTAATGCCTCCATATCTTCAATGCGAAGATAATTGCTGCTAACTCTAAATCATGAGTAGGGTAATTCTTTTCATGTGGTCTTAACTGCCTGGAAGCATATGCGACCACTTTCCCTTCTTGCATCAGTACGCACCCTAACCCATTATGTGAGGCATCACTGTAGACTACAAAGTCTTTTCGGACATTGGTGTGTGCTGCTGGTGCCTCTGTCAACATAGCCTTGACCTCTCAAAGCGGCTTGACACTTGTCATTCGGTTAAATTTCATATTCTTGTGTAGTAATTTGGTCATTGGAGCGGCTATCGGGAAAATCCCTTTACAAATCTTCTATAATATCCATTAACCCCAAGAAACTTGATCTCGGTTGTATTTAGGAGGCTTCCATTCCATCATCGCTTCAATCTTCTTGGGATCCACTCTAATCCCTTCAGCTGATACTACATGTCCAAGGAATGCAATCTCATTCAACCAGAACTCACACTTGGACAATTTAGCATACAATTTCTTCTCTTTTAAAGTCTGCAGAACAATTCTCAAATGCTCATCATGTTCTGCTTTATCCTTGGAATACACCAGGATGTCATCAATGAAGACCACTATGAACCGATCTAAATATAGATGGAAGATACAGTTCATAAGGTCCATGAATGCTGCTGG
Organism: Hevea brasiliensis; assembly: GCF_030052815.1. Lineage (NCBI taxonomy): Eukaryota > Viridiplantae > Streptophyta > Magnoliopsida > Malpighiales > Euphorbiaceae > Hevea > Hevea brasiliensis. The sequence continues at coordinate 52,398,106 of NC_079498.1, forward strand.
AGCGTTTGTTAACCCAAATGGCATCACCAGGAATTCATAATGCCCATACCGGGTTCTAAATGCAGTCTTAGGCACATCTGGATCCTTAACCCTTAGCTGATGATACCCTGATCTGAGATCAATCTTAGAAAACACACCGGCTCCCTTCAACTGATCAAACAGATCATCAATTCTAGGCAACGGATACTTGTTCTTCACTGTTACTCTGTTTAACTGCTGGTAGTCAACACATAACCTCAGTGTCCCATCTTTCTTCTTTACAAACAGTACCGGAGCTCCCCACAGTGACACACTAAGGCGTATGAAACCCTTGTCTAGTAATTCTTGTAGCTGGATTTTTAACTCTTTCAATTCAGCAGGTGCCATCCTATATGGAGCAATTGAAATTGGAGCTGTACCCAGCATAATCTCAATAGCAAATTCAACTTCCCTTTCTGGTGGCAAACTAGGCAATTCCTCTGGAAACACCTCAGAGAAATCCCTTACTGTGGGTATGTCAGATAAGTTAAGTTTACCCTGCCTAGTGTCAACCACGTGTGCCAGATAGGCTTCACACCCTTTTCTCAACCATCTCCTTGCAACTGTACCTGAGATGACATTGGACAAGAAATCTGTCCTTTCACCCACAACTATTATTTCTTCATTCTCAGCAGTTTTCAGAGAGATTCTCTTCAATTTACAATCTACTATTGCCTGATGATGGGATAACCAGTCCATTCCCAAAATCACATCAAACTCATGGAAAGGCAGTTCAATTAAGTCTGCTAAGAACTCTTTCCCTTGAATCTTCAATGGACAACCCTTATACACCTTGTTTACTACCACACTGTGGCCTAGCGGATTTGTGACCAGGATGTCTTGGTTACTTTCCTCCACTGGTATTCCCTTTTCTACGGGCAGCTTGATACAAATATATGAATGAGTAGATCCAGGATCCACTAATGCATGCACAGAAGTATTATAAATAAGGAACGTACCCTTGATAACATCTGGAGCATCCTGTTCCTCCTATGCCCTTATAGCATAGGCTTTGGCTGGTTTTACGCATACGCTCTCTCCATTCTCGACACGGGTTTACGTGAAGTACCGGCCTCGGCCTTACCGACCTTCTACCCCTTGGAGCTGGAGGGGCAGGCCTATCAGTTGATACCAGAGTGGATGTAGCAGTTCTGCGTGGACAATCTCGGACTAGGTGGTCTGTAGATCCACACCGTAAACAAGCACCTGTCATCCTCCAACACTCACCCTTATGCCATTTTTGGCAATGTGGGCAAGCAACAGATACCGTTGGGGCTGGTCCCCTGTACCCTGTCCCTGGAGAGCTAGCCACTGAAGGGGTGGACTGGCCTCTCCTTGGTGCAACCGAGATTTGGGCCTCTGTGGTGACCACGACTTGGTGCTCTACTAAAACTCGAGTAGGCGAACCTCGAATTTCTTGCTAGCGTAAGATGTCAAGTCGACCACGACCTCTTTTCTTATCTGTCCCATACATTACGCTCATTCATTCTAACTTTTTCAACCTTCAGTGCAGCTTCCACTAACTTGGCAAACTCTGTAATCCCCAAGGCTGTAATCATTACTTTAATGTTATCATTGAGTCCTTCCTCAAATCTCTTGCATCTCTCTGCCTCATTAGGGACTATTTCCCGCCCATAGCGGCTCAGTCTGACAAATTCTCTTTCATATTCAGCCACCATCACTGTCTCGGCTTAGGTAATAAACTCCCTTCTCTTCTCTTCCAAGTATACACTGCCCACATACTTCTTTCTGAACTCAGTGAGAAAGAAATCCCAAGTTATCTGTTCTGGTGGCACCTCACTAGTTACCGTATCCCACCACTGGTATGCATCATCCTGCAGTAGTGATACAGCAGCTTCCAAATTCTGCTCTGGAGAACAATGAAGTTGTTTCAATACTCTTTCAGTTCTGTCCAACCAGTTTTCAGCTGTGACAGAATCATCTTCTCTTTTTCCCAGAAAGTCCACTGCTCCAAACTTCCTGAGTCTCTCCATATGAGATTTTTGATGTGGAGGTGGTGGTGGTGGCATAACTCCTGCCATCTGTCTAAAGAACTCGACCATTCTTGAAATGTGGTGATGCATTTGAACTGGTGGAACAGGTTCCCTCTGTCTCTGGTTCACCATAGATGGAGCATGACTTTCCACTTCCTCATCGACCGCTCTCTGCGATGTGGAGTCCATATTCTGATCAAAATAACAAAACAAATCAAAAGATCTGCATTAGAGTCATCTTAACACTTACAATGCAATGCATGATATGCAATCTATCTAGGTCCAGAAACACCTAAACTGTACTCTGATACCACTAAATGTAACACCCCTTACCCATCTACAGAATAGCCGAGCAAGGCATGCTACACGGCGTGTCGGAGCACCTAGTCTGTGAATATCACATTTTCTAAACTCAATTTGATTTTTAAGAAGTCATTTATGAAATATTCATATCATGTTGATACTATTGTCATACTTTGTTAAAATCAGTGTTTCAAGACTGGTAATAAAAATTTGCCAAGGTGCCGTTTATATTTAGGACTAACTGTCCTTCCAAACCTGTTGAAAACAGTTTAATATTATGATATCAAAATCTCAAATATTTCACAGTCCCTATTTCTCAGTAAAGTCAATAGACTTTTACAGTCATTAAACAGTTCCATAATACAGTCCATAATAATTTAAATATATACAGAAAATCTCCATGTTATTTAATATGTACAAAATATTACAAACTTTAAAGCTTTCATAATATTACAAAATACAAGGCTAAATTTCAAATATACAACAAAAGTACAAAATACAAGATATCCTAAGTCCTACCATATATGCAATGCAGTGCAGATGACTCTGGACTCCTGTGTAGATATGATGTTTCACCCGGTAGTAGGTCTGCTGGGCTCCCCAGCTATGTCTCCAATACCTACGTGTTACAAAAGCAATGCGCTAAGCAATTTTGCTTAGTGGTGCCAAATGTAAAGAAATATACACTAAAATAAGGTAAATAAAGTGTTTACAAATTTTTGGTGGTGCTGTATGTCAGTAGATTGGATTTAGGTATTTGAATTTAATAGTACTTGAATTACTGCCCGTGTAGCCTATATCTTGACGGCATCGATAAACGGATATACTGGCACTGGGTACCTAGTACCTCGGGCTGTCACACCATCGGTCACAAAGTGTCTCCCGGTGTGCAAATAGCGTGGCTAAAAAGCCATATAGTCAATCTGGTGATAAGCCAAAAATAAATACACAATATGTATAGCCATAGGCTATTAAAGTCACAGTGCGGCATAATAGGCCGTAAAAACACAGTATGGCATAAAGCCATTTACAGAACAACTGTCAGAATCCTATTGGCATGCCAACCTATCCATACTAGTCAACTAGGCAAACTAGGGCACATTATAAATTAATTGTTTAATTCTTCAATCTTTGGAGTTTACTAACTATTGTATAATTCACAAGTGTAATATCATTTCTTTCACTATTCTTATATTGTATCACAATTTAATTTTTTCATGACATTTTCTAAGTGTAATATCATTTATTTTTAATGGAGATTGAGGTCAAAAGGCAACACTATGTGTCTAATGACCAAAATACCCCACTTCGATTTATATTCCTGATTTTTTGGTAACACCGATTTTTGTCTGTTTCTCGATTTTTCATTTTTCTTTGTACTAATTTATTAATTTTTCTTTCATATTTCTAGTGTCAATTACATTTCAATAAATCTTTATTTATGTATCAAAATTATATTCAGAGGGTTCCCCGCGGTCCTGGGGTCGGTAATGGCCTTCCTGGTGCGGTCACCCATCGCTGTGGTGTCGGCTCGTTTAACTTAGCATCATTTTCTCTCTTTCATTTTTGTTTGATTTTTCTTGTATTTTCTTTTTATTTATTTCATCATTATATGTCTGTTCACTATCACCAAAGTGTAGTTCCAGACATACTGACTTGCCTGGACTGTTATTTGACTACTGGAGCAATTGAACGTACAGAACACGTGCAATGGGGGTGTTACATCTTTGGTATAACTGCCCATGACATGCCGCCGCTAGCCTTTTCTCATCTAGCAAATTTAATTGGTCCAACCTTGACTAGATCCATTCCGACTCATCAATCCTAATTCTTTCAGAATTCTTAAAGAAGGAATTTCTACCTCAATAGGTAGTACAGCTTCCATCCCGTAAACCAGTGAGTATGGGGTTGCCCCAGTAGATGTCCTTACAGAAGTCCGGTATGCGTGAAGGGCGTAGGGAAGCATATCATGCCAATCCTTATAAGTGACTGTCATTTTTCGGATTATTCTCTTGAGATTTTTGTTTGCAGCTTCCACTACTCCATTCATCTGGGGATGGTATGGTGAGGAATTGAGATGTCGGATTTTGTATTGATCACACAATCTTTGAATCTTTGGACCATTCAAATTCTTAGCGTTGTCAGTGACAATCTCATTGGGGAGGCCATGTCGGCAGATAATATTATTTAGAGGAACTTGAGAAATGTGTTATGTGTAATGTGAGCATATGATGTCGCCTCGACCCATTTAGAAAAATAATCGATAGCCACCAGGATAAATCTATGCCCATTGGATGCCTTAGGGTTGATGGGACCAATCACATGATGCCCCACATTGCGAAAGGCCATGGTGAGACGATGTTGAAAAATTGGTGAGGCGGAACATTTATCGAATCCGCGTAGATTTGACACTTATGGCACTTTCGGAAGTACTCGACGCAATCCTTTTCCATAGTAGTCCAAAAATATCCCCGTCTCATGATTTTCTTAGCCATCATATGCCCACTGGCATGGGTTGCATAGTTTCCCTCATGAGTCTCGAAAAGGATTCTCTTCGCTTCTTTTGCATCCACACATCTCAACAATTCGCTGTTGGAGCTCCTTTTGTATAGAATTTCTCCACTGGGGAAGAATCCCAATGCTAATCTCCGAATCATCCTCCTTTCGTTTTTGCTCGCCCCTGAGGGGAATTCTCTGGTTCTGATGTAAAGCAGGATGTCATGATACAAAGGTTTACCATCAGGTTATTCCTTGATCATGAGGCAGTATGCCGGCTCACTCCTTGCTTTAATCTTTAATACCTGAGTCGTCTGCCCTTCTTCCATTTGAGCCATAACAGCCAGGGTGGCTAAGGCATCTGCAAATTGATTCTTGTCTCGGCTAAGGTGAGTGAAAGAGATTTCTTCGAATTTCTTAATCAGCTCCAGTAAGTACTTCTGAAATGGGATTAGCTTCGGATCCTTAGTTTGCCATTCTCCCTTGACTTGATAAATGATCAGGGCTGAGTGTCCATATACCTCTAACTTCCTGACTTTCATTTCGATGGCAGCCTGTAGACCCATCACACAAGCTTCGTATTCTGCGATGTTGTTGGTGCAGTCAAATCTCAACTTAATAGCTATCGGGAAGTGTTTCCCATCCAGGGATACCAATAAAGCTCCGATTCCATTACCGGACAAATTGACAGCTCCGTCAAAATACATTTCCCATACATCAACAGATTCTTTTTCCTCGTTTTCTACTTCGTTAACATGCTCATCAGGGAATTCAAAATCCAAGGCTTCATAATCTTGGATGAGGTTTTCTGCTAGGAGATCAGCGAATATGCTACCTTTTACCGCCTTCCGGGTCCTATAGACAATGTCATATTGAGAGAGTATGACCTGTCATTTAGCTATCCTTCTCGGCACAAATGGGCTTTCGAACACGTACTTAATAGGATCCATCCTAGAGATGAGCCATGTCTTATGATTCAGCATGTAGTGTTTAAGACGATTTGCCGTCCAGGCCAACTAGCAATAAGTTTTCTCCAGGAAAGAGTACCTCGACTCGCAATCATTGAACTTCTTACTCAAGTAGTAGATGGCTCTTTCCTTTCGACCAGTATCATCATGCTGCCCTAAAATGCATCCCATTAAGCTTTGTTAGACTGCCATATACAGAATCAGATGCCTTCCCGCCATCGGTGAAACTAATACTGGTGGGTTTGATAGGTAGTGTTTAATTTTCTCGAAAGCCTCTTGACAAACGGAATCCCATTGAGTGGTGTTGTTCTTTCGGAGTAGTCTAAAAATAGGCTCAGCTTTGGCAGTGAGATTGGAAATAAATCTCGAGATGTAGTTCAATTTCCCTAGGAAACTGCGCACCTCCCTTTCTGTTTTTGGAGATGGCATCTCTTGAATAGCTCGAACTTTATCTGGATCTACTTCTATTCCCTTCTCACTCACTATGAATCCCAACAACTTTCCAGATCTAGCTCCAAATATGCATTTGGCGGGGTTTAGTTTCAGCTGGTACTTCCTGAGTCTCTCGAATACTTTCCTCAGCACGTGCACATGGCTTTCTCCTCCCCTGGACTTGATGATCATATCATCCACGTACACCTCCACTTCTCTATGCATCATATCATGGAATAATGTGACCATAGCACGTTGGTAGGTGGTGCTAGCATTCTTTAACCCAAAAGGCATGACCCAGTAGCAAAATACCCCCCGTTGAGTGATAAAAGCAGTTTTTTCCTTGTCTTCCTCATCCATTGGGATTTGGTTGTATCCAGATGCCCCATCGATACACGAACATCTGCCCAATCCCGCAGCATTGTCTACTAACAAATCTATGTGTGGAAGAGGGAAATCATCTTTCAAGCTTGATTTATTAAGATCCCTGTAATCAACGCACACCCTGACTCTTTCGTCCTTCTTCATTACCGGGACGACGTTAGCTATCCATTGAGGATATTTGACTACTTCCAGAAACCCAGCATCATATTTCTTTTTCACTTCGTCCCTAACTTTGAGCAGCGTGTCAGGGTTCATTCTTCTCAGTTTCGGCTTTACCGGGACTGTCCCCGGAATTAGGGGCATTTTGTGCATCACAATCTAGGGGTCTAAACCGGTCATATCATCATAACTCCATGAAAATACATCCAAAAATTCTTTGACCAAACTGACCATATCTTCAAACTCTCCACTCTCCACAACCTTAAGTTCCCTTTTTATTTCTTCTGTGCCTAAATTCACAGTGTGTGTTTCATCCCCGCAAGGAACTAGGAAAGGTTCATCTCTTTCATCCCTTTCTTCTACGAGTTCTCCCTCAGAATCACTTAAAGTAATGGCAGTTATGGGGATTTCAAAATAAACCAGAGGAATTTATGAGTCTACTGAATTATTAGGTGTTAATTGATGAATGGTCCTGAAGAAACGAAAATGGAATATATTATAAGAATGGATTTCAAAAAGGAAAGAAGAAGAGAATTGGATATAACATGCGCTATTAATTCATTAATATTTCTAACATAAGAAAAAGGGTCCATTTACAATATTACACTTGTTATCATGGACAAAATGATCAAGTGTTGATAACCAAAAGTACTTTACTCGAAATTGAGTAAAGGGATGTCCTCTGCCATCCAGTTGTCCAGTTCTTGTCCTTTAGCTATTGGCGAGACTAGAGCCTCATACAAGGAATCAAGATGGATGACATCGACGGATGGTTCATCGGGTGATTCTTCAATTTTCGCCGGATTTTCAATGACCGGATTGGTGAAGACCTCTGTGACTCTCGGGACTACCTTTATTTTCCCGATTTTCTGATCAAATCTTTGATCCCGAAGCATACTTCTCATCCAGAATCATCCATCCATAAGGGCGTCTTCCTCATAACCCAAACCGCAATGGCCAACCTTCTGGATAGCCGGTATAGGCTCGACAATTCCCTGCAATGTGGCGCCTAACCCCTTGCCCTTTTCATAACCACTCTTGAGCATCACCTTGGCGACCATAGCCGTAGCCCCTTCATTTCTTGAAATGGTTTCTTGTAATTCAAGAGCCTGGAAAGAGCTTTCCAATGACTCCTCAGCTGCTTCTACATAAGGAAGTAATTGCGGCTTGGTGAACAGCATGGCTTCCTCCCCTCTCACAGTGATGATTTTGTCGTCCATAATGTATTTAATCTTCTGGTGCCAAGTTGAAGGAACGGCATTTGCTGAGTGGATCCAAGGCCTCCCTAGCAACATAGTGTATGCGGGCTCAATGTTCATCACTTGGAACGTGATGTTGAAACTGCATGCGCCGATTTGGAGTAGCAAATCTATGTCTCCCAGCACCTCCCTCCTTGTACCATCAAAAGCTCTTACCACCATAGCACTTTGGCGTATGTTTGACCGATCAACCGGTAGCCTAGCCAAGGTGGCATTAGGCAGTATGTTGAGTGCGGAGCCATTATCAATAAGGACCTTGGCCACTATGCAACATTTACATTTCACCATCACATGCAGAGTCTTAGTGTGCGTTAAGCCTGCAGGGTCTATCTCTTCTTCTGAGAAAGTGACAAAACTAGACGCCTGAATTTGTCTTGCTATCTTCTTGAGCTGCCCTGGTGTGATGTGGGGGTTCATAAAGGCCTGATCCAGAATTTTCTGTAGGGCTTGACGGTGGACCTCAGAGCTCAAAATTAGGGACAATAGTGAAATTCGAGCAGGAGTCTTTCTTAACTGTTCCACCACGTTATACTCGCTTTGCTTCATTATTTGAAGCAACAGTTCCTCCTCTTCTTTTTGTCTGGCAAGTTCTTCTTTCTCTGCTTTCTTAGCCTCCTCTTTCGTATTTTCTCGTGGCTCTCCCATTTTTACTTTCCCTCTCTTCTTTTCCTTTTCCTCATTCCCGTAACACCTCCCACTTCGGGTTATAAACTCAACTTCTTGCTCATGTGGGGAGAACTTTGTGGTAGTGACTGGCTAAGGGTTAGATTAGGGAGTAGCACCGCTAAAAGGTCCAGCGTAAATCATCTTGAAGTGCTCGTGAGGAGTGAAGCACGGTTTTGGAGGTACTGAAGGTGAGGCAAGGCTAGGAGCCAGTGTACTGCTTGATGCTCCTTAGGTGAAGACTTGGAAATTATAGTTCCAAGGTACGGCATGGGTGTTTGTGACGGGGAGCTGAGGCGGGGTTCGGATAATTGTTACTGGTGGTGATGATGCTGGGGCTGAGAAGGTGATTCTGTGTTTAGAGGTGGAGGCATTTTAGCCAAATCGAGCTGTGTTTACTCCCTCCTCCATCTTCGACCTCGTTTGACATCTCAAGACTTTGAGGGACAGTAAGTTCTGAACCTCTTGCTTAAACTGTTCACAATTCTTCAGTTCGTGGTTAGCTGCCCTCCCATGATAGGGGCATCCCACCTTATCTTCAGTTTCTGGTGCTTGAAGATAGAGGTAACTTTCCTTCACTGCCATTCTAAAAATTTCCTCAAAGTGAGGAATCAGTTCATCTACCTCTGGTGTCGACCCTTCTCCTTCCAACTCTATCATGTTCACGCCATTGGCCGTATTATGATTGGGCGATGGGTTTGAGGTAACATTGGGGAAGGAACCATTCCCTTCAATCTTCAACCACCCATTCCTGATTAGGGCATGTACTCTTCCTTTAAGTGCCCCGCAATTGTCGGTCGAGTGCCCCTATGCCCCTCCATGATACTCACACCGGGCACTGGCATCATACCACCTGGGGTATGGCGGCTGAATTGGGTCAAGGGGAATTGGCACTATTTGGTTTATACCGACAAGGTATCGGTATATTTTGCTAAGTGGCAGGGGAAGAGGTGGATCAGGATTTCTTGGTGGTCTCGGATTATTTTGAGGTGGTCTGGGTTGAGTAGGTGGAGGAGGTGGTTTGGGCTGGTAGTTTGTCGGTGGTGGATACTGTGGGCATGGGTGAGGATAATTTGGGAAAGGGGGTGGAATGTTTGCAACGGTTTGGCCATGAGAAGGTGGATATGGCCAGTAGTTGTTCTGAGGAAGTGGGGAGTGATTGTTCTGCCGGGTGATGGAATGTTCATCACCCTCATTTTTCTTGCCAAAACTGGCAGTCTTCTTCACAGGATTCTCAGTCAACTCCTACAGTCGTCCCATACTTAAGTTGGTTTCTATCCTCTCACCAGCTTGGATTATGTCCGAGAAACTGTTGGAAGTGTTTCCAATCATCAGATTGAAGTAGGGAGCCTTCAATGTCTCAATGAATAAGGAGCATAGTTCATTGTCAGTCACTGGAGGATACACTTCTGTGGCCTTCTCTCTCCATCTCTGGGCATATTCTTTAAAACTTTCCCTATCTCTCTGCACCAAGTTTTGGAGGTCTCTCTTTGTGGGGGCCACATTGCAGTTGAACTTGTATTGTTTTAGGAAAATGTCAGCCAAATCTTTCTAGAAGCGGAATTTGCTTCTATCCAACTGAATGCACCATCTCAGGGCTGCCCCGGAGAGACTCTCATGGAAGAATTGGACTAGGAGTCGATCGTTTTCCGTCAGGGTTGACATTTTGGCAATATAAGTGGCTAAGTGAATGCGGGGGTCTGAGTTCCTGGTGTACTTGTCGAAGTCCGGGACCTTAAACTTAGGCAGCACTACCACATCAGGCACCAATCTCAGTGACGCCACATCAACTGAACCATACATGTTCAGTCCCTCTATCGCTCTTAATCTCTCTTCTAGAGCAGACAGCTTCTCATTTTCTCTCGTCTTATTCTCTCCTCCTACTGCATGAAATACTCCCCCAGTTGGGAGATGAGGGGTGGAATGAACCGGAGGGATTGGGACTGAAGGGTATGGTTCGGCATTCGAGATAGCCGGATAATAGGAGAAAGGTGGGTTATTATTCAGTGGGGCTAGATTGATGGTGATTGTCGGATCCGGGATCAATGGCTGGAAGGTAAAAGAGGTTGAAGCACATTAGGAATCAACCGTTGTAGGAGGTGGGGGAGGTAGTGGTAAGTTAATTTCTGAAGCAGGCTTATTTTGGGACATCTCCCTTATTAGTCTCATGAGCACTGAGACCTGGTCTTTCAGCTTGAACACTTGCCCTTATAGGTTTTGGACTTGTTCCTGGTCTTCCATTAGCCTTCTTGTTCGTGATGTTGTTAAGTACACTCACCTGGGTTGAACTGTGTGTCTAGTCAGGCTTGCTTTGTTTGAAGCAATATTGATTTTATGCAGGAAGTAAAAAAGGAAATTTTTCAGTGAATTTAAAAATTAAAAGGGTCCTGGTGTGGACAAAGGATACAGTGGCATCTGAGAGCCAAGATGAAATCTGCAGGCATCACTTTTATTATGGCATCGTTCGATAGTCCGATGGTGAATGACTGGATTGAATGCGCATTTATGGTACCTATCCACATGGCGCATCCAATTTTTCGCATAACCCTAGCGAGGGGGTTCCTACAGGAGTCATACTATTCATTCACAATTTTGCTAAACAATGGCCCAAAGTTGTTCCATTAATTGAATAATTCATACATGGCGTACTTTACATTGGCCTAGGCTCAGGAAGGTTCTTTATAATGTAATGACACTTCCTGAGATATCCATAGAGCCTTTCTTCTTGTCTGGCAGGGTCGAACATTTTCAGGGCATATTCAGATTCAGGTAAGAGTTCTTGTTTCCCTTGTGCTATCATTCTCTCCAGCTGGTTAACATTCTTTTTTAGCTCTTGATAGAGAGCGGCTTGTCTTTCTTTTTCCTTTCTTTCTTTAGCACATTGTTTCAGAATATCGTTGATAAGCTATGCCTGCTCCTTCAGTTCAAGCTTCTTCTTTTTGCTCTCTTGTTTATACTCTTCCATGAGTATCTCCTGATATTTCATTTTCTCCTGAAGCTTGCTATTCTGTACTTCTGCTTCTTTCATTGTAGCCTGGAGAGAGCTCTTTTCCCTTTCCCATCGTATTTCTTGCTCTTCAAACCCTATTTTTTCGGTCTTTGCCTCTTCCCTGAGCCTTCTCACTTTTCTTTTGAGGATCTGCTATTGGTCCTCTAACTATTTTATTTGCTCTTGTAATTGCGAGTTTTCGGTGTTTGCCTTTTGTAGGGAGTCAGCCAAACGAGTGCTAGCTTCTTTTGAAAAGATGTCTTAACGGAGGTTCTTTGCCTTGAATTTGGTTGATCCATGATTAGGTGTCCTTGATCCCTGCCAGCCCTCCATTTAAGATAATCGCTCGTGACACTTAGACCTTTAGGCGACCTTTCCACCATAGTGATACTTTCCCAGGATCTGCGAGCTATTTTTAATTCTTCCTCATTATCGAGTTCATGGTAGAAATGGCCTTGGTGGTATTCTCCTGTGTTGACTCTGGACTGGGTTGAGCCGAACTGCCTCATTACTAATGCTGGAGTGTAACTTGTGTACCCGGTCACCCCAATTAGGGATACTGATTGATTGCCCCCCGTGCTGACCAAAATGGGTTGACCCAACGTCCACAATTTCCTCCAACAGTAGTCAGGGCTGTTGAAGCTCAAGATCCGTTCTTGCCACTGCAAATCATCTTTTGGGTTGATTACTAGTCTGGTCATCTTCTCAATGAGAGGCTGGTCAAGGTACCAAGTCAATCCCTTTCTCTACAGGACATATGTGACTGATGATCCAGAGGTACAATAATTGAGAATAGCACTTAACGGATCCCTTGCCTTGTCGTTTGCAATAGGTAAGAGTCAACAAAGTCTCTGCAAGAATTGCAGGTACCGGTTTGACTTTCTGTTTTTCTACTGCCCATAATATCTCCGCAACGCCGCAAGTTATGATTCCCGAAGGTCCAGGAAATAAGATCAGGCCATATATCCCCAAAGCAAGTGCCAAGGAAGCCTGCTCCCATTCTCCCATTATTCATTTTGGATGTATTGATCCAACCACCTCTTGAGATAAGTCCAATACCAACCATGAGTGTTTCCTTTGACAGTTTCCCTCGTCTTTGCTTCTTCCGGGGGGATCCCCAATATATGTGCGAATCGTTTCCAGGTCTGTCTATGCTCCAGGTGTAGGTAAATCCGATTCTGCATCACATAAGGAATTTCTAGCAATGCCTGATATTCTTCCATAGTGGGAGCAGTATCGATATCATTGAAAGAGAACACCCCATACTTAGGATTCCAAACTGATAGCATGGCCTTTAATGCCGGGACTTGGACTTTGACTCGTATCAAGGTTGCAATCCTCCCATATTTCTTCTCAAATCGTGCCTTGACCTGATCTGGAAATGACTTCCAACCATTAGCCAGACCCTCGAGACTGTTCATTCTGACCTCAACTTTGCTCAAGCCCAATGGAGGTAATAAGCCAGTATATCCTCTGGTGACATTGCTTCGTGGGGGCACTGAACTATGAGGTGGTTCGGGCCATGATTTAGCATTCTGTTATGGTCTAAGAACTTCTTCTGCTGACTGACTCGGGGATGCCATGTTAAAAATGATGCTTATCTTTTTACAGACCTTAATTTGGTAATGCCTGCAGGAAAAACTTGTTAGCAGGGTAAATTTAGATAATTTTGAATTATACTGTTGGCAGAGCAACAACTGCACATTTATCAAAGTAGGAAAGTGTGTAGGTTTTCTTAACAGTATGATTCAAGATTATCCTCAAAAATGAAAATAAAACATAAGCAGAATAGGGTAAGAGTAAGTATGCCCCTTTTTTCCTAAAATAAGGAGAGTCCTGGTACCGGATGGGTGCTGCCTAATTGGATAGTTCTATCTTATAAGGTAGCTTGCGACGGCTTTCAGCTATCGTGATAGTTTAGCTCAAGGTCTAATTTTCTAAAAGCCACAGGTTCCCAAATTGCCCCTACTGTAAACAGTAGAGCCCTATTCTATCACCACGATACTGACGGGAGAATTCCACGGGTATCACAATGAATAGAACGAGTTTTAATTTGAGCAGAAGCCTTCACGGATACTAACGGGGTAAAACCCACGGGTACTGCTACATGACTCCCTCCTACTTCTTAAAAGGGTAAGAAAGCCCGGGTATAGGGCTGGAGTGTGTGAGGACATCGTGTGAGTGTTCAGTGTGTGAAGAGACACCTTTAGCTCTTCCCAGTACGGGGAGTTTTCTTTTTCTTTTTTTTTAGACGAAAAGTGCTGTAGGAAATAAAACAAAAATAAAGAAAGCGGTTAGCAGAAAAAGCAATCATCAATAGATTAGGGTTTTCGAATTTCGTAAATTGAACCTATCTAACTATAATTCTAGTTTATAGGAGCATAAAATTAAATCTGCTTTTGGACCTCTGGACCGAGGCTGAAGGAAAAATACAAACATATCCCCAGTGGAGTCGCCAAGCTGTCGCAAGGGTTTTGCAGTCGCCTGGACGATCCCTCACCGAAGTGGGAAGGAATGAAGAGTCGCCACTTTAATTTTGAGGGAAATTAAAGAAAACCATTTGTGAAATGCAACTTAAAATGAAACCACTTCCAATATAGAGATTCTAGGTTCGAGGTCCGTAAACGGGTGGGGAAGGTGTTAGGCATCCCACCTCATCCCTCAATGAGGGTGAGCAGATTTAACCTTACGTTCTTTATAAATTAAAATCGATAGTTAGGGGGGTTCGAATGGAAATGTTAATCCTTTTGATAAAAGGGAATATTTGATTTTTCACTAATTCGGATTTCCCAGATACGCAAGTAAATGAGACGACCTTAGTGAATTGATGGCGCGTAGCAGTTTTTCATTTATGGGATTATTTTGCATATTTGTTAAAATTTGATTTGAGAATTGGATAAGAACTCTCCTCCGATCTCTTTTTAGATTAAAATTTCGATTAGAGATCGGATAAGAACTCTCCTCCGATCTCTTTCAGATATTCCTTAGAAATTTTGATTGAGAATCGGATAAGAACTCTCCTCCGATCTCTTTTAGATATTTATTAGAATTTTTTATTGAGAATCGGATAAGAACTCTCCTCCGATCTCTTTTAGATATTCATTAAAAATTTTGATTGAGAATAGGATAAGAACTCTCCTCCGATCTCTTTTAGATATTCATTAAAAATTTTGATTGAGAATCGGATAAGAACTCTCCTCCTATCTCTTTTAGATACTTATTAGAGTTTTTTATTGAGAATCGGATAAGAACTCTCCTCCGATCTCTTTTAAATATTTATTAAAATTTTGGTTGAGAATCGGATAAGAACTCTCCTCTGATCTCTTTTACTTGAATGAGAGTCGGATAAGGACTTCTCCGACCTCTTGAATTTTGATTACAGCTACACATCATAAGAGCCTAAGACTAAGGGTTCTGGCATTCGAAGATGCCGGGGACCCGAATAAGGCTTATTTTAACTCATTGGTACCTCGTGACTAGATAGGGATACCAGACTGAATTTTACCGACCTCCTATGTGATCGACTTACCAATACCTTTCGGCAGGCAACATTTGCTCTATTTCATTTGCTATTCTGAAATTCAATTTTACTCCGACCTCCCCCACCTTTACCCAGTCATCTTCTCGAGCTAGTCTAGTGGTTCGACTTCATAACTCTCTGATTTATTATCCGAACGTTTATTTAAAAAAACTCTTATGTTAAGATACTGCTACCAACATTTTATCAAACTACCTATACGTTACCCATAAACAGAACACCTACATTAGGAGATAATAAAAGACCAAGAACAAATAAATAACATGAACTGATATCAAAGATAAACTCGAGAATAACCACCATTGTGGGACCTTCTAACATAAACAAACTTTAACGAAAATTATGAGCGTAAAAAGAAAATAAAGACGAACACTGGATAAGGCAACAGTTTAGACACTCACCTGCAGGAAGTTGAACCTATTGAACTAACTATGGAGTCACGAATGTTGCAGAGTTTCGAGCTAATAGTCTGGGGACTAATGCTTGCCTTGAAATGACGAATGCCTAGTTAGCATGTAATCGAACCGGAATGATAATGAATGAGATTGAGCTCAGAAAATAAAAGTGGATATAAAGGTGGTGAAAACTGAAACTTAAGAAAGGGTATCGCAGAGTAATGAACAAACTGAAAAGCAAGAGTTCCAGTGTCCAACACTTCTTCAAAGAAAATACTTTAGAAAACTGGTTTCTAAAGTCTTTCTAGCTTAAAAATAGCAGAGTAGCAAAATTGAATCAATTTTCAGAGCCTTTCCACTATAATCACCACCCTTTTTCTTCGTCCTCTCTCATCAACAGTTTTCATACAGGTATTTATAGGGAACGTGTGCTCCCAATGAAGGGTCAGGATTCCCCTTGAAGGAGATGGAAGGTGTGGATCTTAAAGACATGATCTGATGTTTGAGAATCAAAGAGAATCAAAATGAACGACTGAGATCCTTTTAAGAATATATGTCCTTTCTCTCTTCTAATCTGATGCCCAAAATTTTCTTGTCAAGGGCGATCCGAGGGCTGGGAATAAAAGGCGCCGGTCTTGTCGTCTTCTTCTTTGATCCAAGGGCTCTGGACTTGTCCTTATAAGTAAGATCAACGGTAGAGATTGAGATGTACAGGACTGTCATGACATACTCTGGCACTTATTAGCAATGTGGGTGATTCTGCAAATGAGGCGTGTGCAGGAGATTTGATCTCGTCTGCAACGCTTTAACTACCTCGGCTCTGATTACGACGACAGTCATGGGAAGTTGTCTTATTCTCTTTGCATTCTGATCTCCCCTCCCTTCCGATCTTTCCAATATGCTCTTTTTCCAAACTCTCATGCTCGGCCCCTCTCCCGATCTCTCTCACTCCAAAGTCTTCTCCTTTGTCCGAATCGGCTCAGTCAAGGCATTTATTCTTTCAATTTTCGAGGCGTCCGCTTCGTTTTCTGCTAGCAATAAATGCTCAGACCTTCTCTATATATATACCTTCAACAGGAAACCTTTCCGCATTTGATTTTCTCCTCTTTCTCACTTTTCCTATTCTAACTGCTTCGGTAACAATCCTGGCCATGATAGCTGCTTTTGATATTTTCTCGGATGTTCACCAACTGACAATTTTCGACCCCGGTGATCAAAAAATCATTATGGCCATATTTGATGACGGTGAGAGAACCGGACTAATTCACCGATCCAAATCGAGAATATCGATTGCGTTGACCCTGAATCGATCGACCAATGTAATCGACGAACCGATTTTGGGCGAGAAGACTGCTAATTTCCCTCCGATCTTTGGTGACTGCCCTTCAAAGTTCATTTGGCTTCTCACCACATTGGGTGTCCCGACAGCGGCTCGGTTCTGAGCGATAATATTGATGGTCATCTCTCTTATCCTCATGAGAGTCATAGTCACCCCATCTGAGCTGTACATCTATCCGATGTCGATGGCCGGTCTCCTGATCAAACACATCTTTTGATTCAGCCACGAGACTAGGTTTTGACATAGGCCTTTGCTAGATAGGATGTACTGCCGATCTCTAGAGCTCGCCCAAATGATGTAATTTCCCCTTTAATGTAATCCAATCTCTAGAGACAGCCCAAATGATGTATTCTCCCTTTTAATGTAATCCAATCTCTAGAGATTGCCCAAATGATGTAATCTCCCTTTTGGAAATGAAATACAATTATCATTTTATTATTATTGCATTGGTTATTTTCCGATCTCTGATGTGTTCATCCGATCTAATTCTTAACTGAATAGCCCTTAGCCGATCTGTCATTCCAAACAACCACCTTAATCTGCTGGTCCTTTAACCAGCTGATCTCTCCTTATTCAATTATGGAATTTTCAGAATATTCCTGAGACGTGTCAGAAAAAGCTGGCGAATCTCGCTAACCGATGCGCTGCTTGGGACATCGTGAGCATTAAATGCTCATACGGGTATAAATAGGGGATGAGTCTGCCAGTTGCTTCCTTATGTTATTTTCAGCCTCTCGCGAGCGATTCCAAAATCCTCTCATTTTTTTCGAGTTCTTCCGACACCGATCACACTCCGGTAAGGGTTTTGATCTTTCTTTCAGTTTAAATTTTCTCTTTTCTTTGAAAATGAGCGGCGAGCCCGAGGGTCGGAGAGCGGCGAGCCCCCCTTCAGTTCATATCTCGTGGTCGTCAGAAGAAGTTGAGGTGGTCGGACTGAGCGGGCGATCTGAACCTCCTACATCCTCTGTTCCAGCCCGTGGTCAAGCGGAACCCTTAAGACGAACGCATTCTTCAGGGAGAGAAAACTTCCCCATGGACGAGCTGCCATCAATCCTTCAAGAAACTGACCTGCAGTCGTTCAGCCAAGAGTATAACATTCAGCCCGATTCATACGAACTCATTAAGTGTCACAGCGATCTTCGAGCCGATCACTTCTTCGAAGAGAATGATATGATCATGGTATACAAAGAGCAATTAAAAGCCGGGCTGCGGTTCCCTCTTGATGACTTCTTCAAGGAAGTTCTAAAATTTCACCAAGTGTGCATAGCCCAAGTTCACCCGAACTCATGGCGGATCCTAGTAGCCTTCAGAGGCCTTTGCCGAGCCAAAGGACTTTGTCCTACAGCTAAGGTGTTCGCCGAACTACATAGGCTAACTCGTCGAATGGAGGACGAGTATTGGTTCTTTCAGGCGAAGCCACATTGTGGGCTTTTTACCGATCTGCCTTCCTCCCTGAAGAATTGGAAGAATCGCTTCTTTATTCTAAGGAGCAAAATTCTGAAACGGCTTCGAGGGTTTCCCACGTAGCTGGCTGCACCAAGGTCCCTTACTTCCGAAGCGCATTACCCTGAATAGGGAAGAAGGCTTAATGGTGATGGAACTGAAAGATTAGGCGGCTCGACAAAAGTTTGATTACTGGCGAACTGCAGTGACGACCGAACTGCAGTGACGGGCCGAACTGTTTAGATGCAGTGACAGCCGAACTGCATCATTGGACAATGGCTTTGATTACTAGCGAAGAACACGGGCTTCAGCTCTCTGACCTCGGCCTTGGTACTTTCTATATCTCTGATCTTTGGGCCTTAGTAATCTCACTGACCTT
This sequence comes from Hevea brasiliensis, assembly GCF_030052815.1. Taxonomy (NCBI): domain Eukaryota; kingdom Viridiplantae; phylum Streptophyta; class Magnoliopsida; order Malpighiales; family Euphorbiaceae; genus Hevea; species Hevea brasiliensis. The sequence goes on from NC_079498.1 coordinate 52,416,865, forward strand.
TTCTTTGTGCAGGTATGGTGAGCGGCGAGGCTTCCAAGGAAAGTCGAAAGCACAAGAGAGAGGTCTCCAGAAAAGTGCGGGAGATGAAGTATGCCGAGGCCTCTCAAACGCCGAGGCACAATCCGAGTGAGATACAGGGAGGTTCATCCCGACCTTCAGGACCGTCGGTTCCTGAAATAGAAGTGGTTTGGTCTCCTTCTCGGCATGAAGAGCCGCCACCACCTCCTCCGGTTACTTCAAGTGCGGAAGGGGGTCCTTCCCAACCACCTGTGAGGACCCTTTCCTGCGGCTCTCAAATCCTGATCCACTCGCTGGAGAAGAACCGGACGGTTTGAGAGAATCCGGGCTTTGCTAAGGTCTTGGGGTCCTCCATCTACCTTCGGGAGGATCGGGATAGCCTAAACCCAAACGATATTGATGATATCCTAACCCAGACTATGAGCCTGAGTGTGGAGAGTTTGGTGAACCAACATATTGTCCGGGAGAAGGCTCACTGTATGAGGCAAGAGATTGAGAAGGTGGGTCATGAAGCAGCTTCCCTCTGATCCCAACTTTCATCCGCCTAAAACTATATAGCTGAAATTGAGGGGCAGATGAAGTTCTACGAGGATAAGCTGACCGAGCAAGCCCATGTTCTTGAAGAGGTTTGGGCACTCCGAGTCGCCGATGTTGCTCGCCTCACTGACGAACTCAAGGCAAAAGAAGAAGAGGCGGTGACAAGGGAGGCCGGTGCTTATGTGAACGCCCACGGGGATCTCTTGGCCAAGAAGCGTTATCTCGAAGAGGACTTTTCCTGGATGATAGACCTGGCTCCGCAAGACGAAGAGGATAGCGAGGAGGAGGCCAAAGGTGATAGAGGGGGTGAACAAAATGTAGAATAGGCTGGGGGTGATCCTCCAGCCAAATGACTTATATAAATTTTTAATTTGAAATGAAATGAAGTTCCCCTTTTCCTTTTAATGACTGAATGAGATCATAAAGTATCTAAGTTGCATGAGCGCCCGATTGTCTGAACATATTAGAACAACTTGAAAGCAATTATTAACCTATGTATGAGAGATCGATAAAACTTTGTAGACATGAGATCGGCCTAAACCGAGAACAAACACTGAATGGAACTTAAGATTATTAAAACTGGAAACCTGATCTGAACATTTAAGATCAGAAGCACCGTTAAGCTGGATTAAAACTCTAACTTTATTGAACAGCTATCCACAATATTTACGAATGGGGAATTAGATGGCATGAAGAGTTAATGTTGGTTCAATTTCGTTTGACAAGAGAGATCGGAAATGTGATTGACCGGCCGAAAAACTTGGTAATTGATTCGAGAGATCGTATAGGACTTAAATGATATGGAGACTTAGTACTAATTTGATTCCTTTTGAAGAGAGATCAGAAATGTGATTAACTGGCAAAGAGAGGCTTGGTGTTGGGGATCGGTTTCAAAGTTTATGATTCCGGGGATCGGCCAAAATATAGTGTCGACAATTTCAACAATCAAATTTCCAGTGTTTCCAAAAACTAAGATAAGATAAATTTATCACAATACTTTTACAGGCCAAATAGCTTACAATTTTAGTTTATAACTGCTCAAGACTAAGTACAATATATACATACAGTGTACATATATTACAATAAAAAACTACACAATATGGTATACTCGATATACCCAGCGAAATCTCAAAATGTGGGACAAGCAGCCTACTCTGCTGCTCTGTCCATCTGTCTACCTGTGACAGTAATGAAAAAGCTATCGCTGAGTAAAATTTACTCATTGGTGCACAATAACAATTTAAAATGCAGTATGTAAAACTTTTATTGACAATTTACAATGCAAACAATTCATAATTTTTCAAACCTCATATAATACAAATTTGATGAAATAATTGAATAACACAGTGTTGTCAATCAATAACACAATTTAGGTCATGACACAAATTTTCCGAACATGCCGTGTTGTACAACACAATAAGGCACACTCACCCCACTAATCGAAATCAATGAGGGAGGTAGCTAGCTAGATAATGAATACTCATCGACACTCACCTCTGACTGACAAGTCAAAGATATAATCACACTCACCCCATAAATGGAGGAGGAACATAGTAATATTGTCATGCCAACTGCGAATCAAAACAATTCCAAATCACAATATTTCATACAAACAACAAATCACATCTTATCTCAAAATTTCCATTTGCAAAGTAGGCAACACAAGAATTTCTAATTAAGATTCCCAAAGGCAAAACAATAAAAAATTATTCATAACTCATTTCTCCAAATAAATTTTCTAGTAAAAAAAGTGAGTATAAAAAGTATTGTGCACAAATACAATTTAAAACTATAATGTTCTATTAAATTTTTAAGTAGAAAATGAGAAATTAAAATTATTGTGCACAAACCTTTGATATATGCCTCTTGGCCCTGACTCAGTGTTCCTTACGCTTCTCAATATCCTTTTCAACTGAAACACACAATTTAAAGTGTTTAAGTACTCAATAAATTTGTTTCTAACAATAAAATCCAATATTTAAATTTTCTTGGTACTATTCCCTTCAATTCATTTCATTAGTTAACCTATAATGTTGACCCTTGATGCACTCTAAGTGAGTCAATTCTAACATTGCCAATATATCAAATTTTATAACCCTTTAGTGTTGGTATATCTTACTAATTTCATTTTCAAGTGTATTGCATTTTATTGCAATTTACCGGATTTCGGTGTAGTATTTTGACCTAGCCGAACGACCTAGTTCCCTCTGTTTTCGGGTTCTGGTCCAAACTACAAACTTCTAGCTCTATGTCTTATTGCACGCGTGGAAAAATTTCAGGTCATTCTAAGTTGTATAGACCATGATATGGTCAATTTACCAATGCTGGATAGAATGCACTAAAATGGTAGGCTTAGGTCATTTTTAGGTCAGTTTTGGTTCGGCCAATTTTGGTACCTAAACTTATATAAGCTATTTGGCTAGTTCTGGCCATTTCTGGGCTTTGGTGTCTTCATAATAATTGTAGATCTATGTCTAAAATATTCATGGTAAAAATTCCAAGTCAATTGGACCTGTTTTGAGTAAGTTATGGTAAAAAAACAAACTGCTGCTCAAATGGTCAATTTTCAGGCCTTCAAGTCAATAATCCGGATTTGGTCATTTTTCAAGTCACCTTCTAGGCAGAATTTAGGCAAGCTTCCTTCATGAAAGTTGGCACTTTTTGTGCCTAGTTTCACCTTCAATTGGTCTCATACCAATTGGAATCACACACTTAAGGTTCTAAGCTAAAATGTACACTGCCCTGTTACACATTATTCAACACTTACCAATTACACATTCAATATTTATCAAGTTCACCTTTCATGGCAATTCTGATTTGGTACCATAACATTAACACACTTTACATCACATTTTGGTCATTTTGGGCTGCTTGTAACCACTCTCAACATGCATATTATAACTCAAAATTTTCAAAGTTCAATTACAATAATTTAACCACAAGAACATACCCCATTTTCATGTCCAAATCCAAACAATTTTTCACATGCACATGTTGCCACCATAAGCAATATAATTCAAAAATATTTCATGAACTTAAACACTTCAATCTTCTTCATGAGGCTGCCACAAGTTTACACACACCCATCAACTTCCATTTTCACTTTTCAAGCTTACAAATCAAACTTTACACATGGAATTCAACTTCAATACAATTAAACATTTAAATCAACATCCAAACAACCATTTACATGCAAGGGCAAGCTGTTCATGGTGAGTTTTCATGGCTGCCAAAATGCTCCATCACCAATAATTCATCAAACCTCAAATTTCTTCCGTAATTCAACTCACCTAAAGCTCAAAACAAGATCTAATGAAAGAAAATGGGGAGATTAAGCACTAACCTTTTTTGAGCTTGACTAAAACCTGACCAAACTTCCTTATTTTTGCTCCCAATATTCTGCCTACGATGTGTACATCACTTTTAATGAAGACACTTATAGGAATCATGACTTGATCATGGAGGAGAGGAAGCTTGCATGTGGGATGGCCATGGAGGACAATGGGAGAGCTTGAATTCGGCAAGGTTTTAAAATGGGAAGAAGATGAAGTTTTAATGCAGATTTTTATGGTCTTTATGTGGCTTATATAGTCCACTTAGTGCTCCACTAACCTTATTGAATTAATTAAATAATTCAAATTCTCCATAATTGCACTAATGCCCTCTTTTTCCTTAAATTACATTTTATACTTAATTTCATTATTCATTAAATTTTTACAATTTAACACTACTTATTTTGACATTTAGGTCAAAAGTCCACTCTAGGTGTCAAATGACCAAAATGCCCCTTCGGACTTTTTCGGTGCTACTGATTTACTCCTTGTACCGTCGATTCCTTAAATTTTCATTTTTCTTTATATTGATTTACTAAAATTTTTTTGACATTTTCAATGTCAATTACACCTCAGTAGACCTTTAATTATGTCCCAAAAATATTTTCCCGGGTTCTCCGCAGTTCAGGGCTAGTCAACGGTCATCGTCGTAACTTCCCAGTGCGGTCACCCATCGCTACGGGTTCGGTTCGTTTAACTTAGTTTCATTTCATTGCTATTATTTTTCCTTCGTTTTTCTTGTATTTTCTTTTATTGTATTTCATTATTTTATGTCTCCACACTAATATTTAAATATAATTCCAAGCATCCTAGCTGTTCGGACAGACACTGTCACCAGAATAGTAGAATGCACTACCGAACATAGGGGTGTTACAATTCTCTCCCTCTTAAAATAAATTTCGTCCGCGAAATTTTACCCAATAGCCATCTTACAATAGTCATACGTTTATTTTCTCCTTTCTATATGATCGTATAATTTTCTTTCCTTTGAATTTGTATAAGACTTTTAACAATCTAATGCAACATTTAATTTGTTTGTATAACACCAATCTTCTCTGACTATTGTTCTGTCTAATATTTCGGTTCATATTTCCTTATTGAATGACCCTTAAGGTCATGTTAGAATTATTTATCTAGTTATTGGTCCTCTAACCATTCTAGTAAACAATCTTACTCACATTCGTAACGTTTTTTTTTATATCTGAACCAACTATTCAAATTTTTTTCTTCCACAACTCTTTTATCTATTAATATTCTATGACTTACTTCCTTTTGTACTAAACTATAACCTTTCGATATTCTAACTTTTGAGTTTTAAATCCCTAAGTAGGATTTTCAAACTTATTTCCAACAATAAAATTATGTCCTGGCATAATTATACCAAAACAGATACCGTTGGCAACTATTCTCACTTTGGTGTACTATCGAGTAGTACATAGCTCTATACAATAATCTAAAGTCAATACTGTAATCTGCAGCTTACAGTACAAACATCAAGAACATTACATAGTTACTACAAAACACTCCCATAGATCAAACTTTCTTATCTTTTATCCTTTTCGAATTCACTAATATCCGAAACTTATTCTGATTACAATAACCATTGACAATTACTAACTGTAACATCTTTACCCTCATCTAGAGCAATTCCATTACTATAACTTACTTTTAGGTAAATAACAAATTTTTTTATATGAGGGACAACAGGAAAGCAAACAATACTGGCACTAACATAAAAGTATGCAGGCCCTAGGTCAAACAATACATATATATATTAGTTACTAATTTAGAGAGTACCAGCAACGATGCCAAAAGTCTCAGCCTCTTCCCTCTGTTGTATAGCGTATACTCTAGCTGAAGCATCACCCTATTCTGGCTGATTCACAGTACTCTGACTTCTAGGTGTGCCACCCCTACCTCTACCTCTAGCTCTACTAACTGATGGTGAAATCTTTGGGGTAGAAACTTAGGTTGATCGCTCTGGTGTAGTAAATGATCCAGAACGACATGGATTTATACAATCCCTAACAAAATAACCAGTCTCTCCATAATTAAAACATGCTCCTATGGCTCTATAACATACCCCACTATGTGGTTTACCACAAGTTTCACAAAGTCGATCCAACAGCGCATTTCTGGGTCTTCGCTGAGTTTGCTGATCTGATCGAGGTGGTTTCCTCCAAAGTGCTTCCTCTTTCCTGACCCACTATCAGGAACTTGATCGGTAGTCTTTCTAATTTTCACTTTTTCTTCTGCACCCATATTAACTATTTCTTCATTCTCAATTCTTTCCAGTTCCAGGGCTAGCGATATTAGCTCTGAGAAATTCTGGTGCTGGAATCCCACAACTTGCATTCATAGACTAGGCCTTAACCCTGTCTCAAAACGTTTACATCTATCTCTAGGAGTGGTAAGTAAGCTTCCTGTATAATGACTCAATCGAGAGAAGTTTCTCTCATATTCTGCCACTATTCTGTTCCTTTGCTTCAGGCTTAAGAACTCCTATAGCTTATGGTCCTAATAGGCATCTAGCACATATTTTTGTCTGAACTCTGTGAGAAAGTCGTCCCATGTCAACACTGGGGGCTCCACCAAACTATAGGGAATGGTTTTCCACCAGTCATATGCATCTCCCTATAGAAGTGAGACTAGGTATTCAAACTTCAGCTCATAGGTGCAGTTCAGCTTCCTAAAAACTCTTTCCATCCTTTCCAACCATTGTTCTGCCTCTAGCGGATCCACTGTCCCCCTTGAACTCAGTAGCCCCATACTTAATCAGCTTATCGTACTGCCTAGCTGAAGGCTATGGTTGAACCACTAGTGTCTGCAGTGGGGCTTGAGTAAGCATATTACCAGCCATCTGTTGGAACATCGTATCCATATGTTGTGCAAATTGAGCAGGGAACTGTGGTATTGAGGGAACTGGTGCAGCTGATCCACTAATATTGTGTAGGGCTGAGGCATCCCCTTGTAGTTCAGCCTCTATTGATTGATAGACTGAATAGTCCCCTTCTTCCATAGTCGATTAGAGGATATTACACCTCCTGAACAATTAACATAAGGAGATTTCCTCCCGTTAGTGCATATTTATAATGTAATGTACTGTATGTATTAAACCATGGCATTGAGCAGTTGTACTATGAAGAAAGAATATTCAAATTACAGGTCAAAAAGAATTTAAAAACCTGGCTCTGATACCACTAAAACATGTCACACCCTACCCCTCCGTAAGGCATAACATGATCCCGTAGTATACCTAATGAATTACCAACTTCGTCTACTGATAACCCATTAAATATACTACAAGGGATTTTAAAACTTTTCTTACTTCTTTTTATTGAGGTGAGCACTATTGACAGGTGTTAAAAAAAAATTTTTAACTGAAGTGAAACCAAATAACACATTTGAAGTTTTAACAATTTCTGTAAAAATTTTAGCAGAGTGCCATCTATATTTTGAATAAAACAGTTCTTCAAAAACCTGTAAAAAGCACTTCAAATCTATAATTCCTTAATCCCAAACTCAATAATTTGTTTAACACAACAAATTTCTCAACATTATCAACTCAGTTCAACAATCAATTTTCCAGTGTTTCCAAAAACTGAGATTAAGATAAATTTATCACAATACTTTTACAGGCCAAATAGTTTATAATTTTAGTTTATAACTGCTCAAGACTAAGTATAATATATACATACAGTGCACATACATTACAACAAAAAACTACACAATATGGTCTACTCGATATACCCATTGAAATCTCAAAATGTGGTACAAGCAGCCTACTCTGCTGCTTTATCCGTCTGTCTACCTGCGACAGTAATGAAAAAGCTATCGCTGAGAAAAATTTACTCAGTGGTGCACAATAACAATTTAAAATGCGGTATGTAAAACTTTTATTAACAATTTACAATCCAAACAATTCATAATTTTTCAAAGCTCATATAACACAAATTTGATCAAACAATTGAATAACACAGTATTGCCAATCAATAACACAATTTAGGTCATGACACAAATTTTCCAAACATGCCATATTGTACAACACGACAAGGCACACTCACCCCACTAATCGAAATCAATGAGGGAGGTAGCTAGCTAGATAATGAGTACTCATCCACACTCATCTCAGACTGACAAGTCAAAGATATAATCACACTCACCCCATAAATGGAGGAGGAACATAGTAATATTGTCATGCCAAGTGTGAATCAAAATAATTCCAAATCACAATATTTCATACAAACAACAAATCACATTTTATCTCAAAATTTCCATTTGCAAAGTAGGCAACACAATAATTTCCATTTAAGATTCCCAAAGCCAAAACAATAAAAAACTATTCATAACTCATTTCTCCAAATAAATTTTCTAGTAAAAGCAGTGAATATAAAAAGTATTGTGCACAAACACAATTCAAAACTATAATGTTCAATTAAATTTTTAAGTAAAAAATGAGAAATCAAAATTATTGTGCACAAACCTTTGATATATGCCTCTTGGCCCTGACTTAGTGTTCCTTATGCTTCTCAATATCCTTTTCAACTAAAACACACAATTTAAAGTGTTTCAGTACTCAATGAATTTGTTTCTAACAATAAAATCCAATATATAAATTTTCTTGGTACTATTCCCTTCAATTCATTTCATTAGTCAACCTATAATATTGACCCTTGATGCACTCTAAGTGAGTCAATTCTAATGTTACCAATATGTCACATTTAATAGCCCATTAGTGTTGGTATATGTCACCAATTTCATTTCTAAGTGTATTGCATTTTATTGCAATTTACCGGATTTCAGAGTACTATTTTGACCTAGCCGGACAACCTAGTTCCCTCGATTTTCGGGTTCTGGTCCAAACTACAAACTTCTAGCTCTATGTCTTATTGCACGCATGGCAAAATTTCAGGTCATTCTGAGTTGTATAGGCCAAGATATGGTCAATTTACCAATGCTGGATATAATGCACTAAAATGGTAGGCTTAGGTTATTTTTAGGTCACTTTTGGTTCGGTCAGTTTTGGTACCTGAACTTGTGCAAGCTATTTGGCTTAGTTCTGGCCATTTCTGGGCTTTGGTGTCTTCATAAGAATTGTGGATCTATGTCTAGACTATTCAAGGTAGAAATTTCAGGTCAATTGGACATGTTTTTTGAGTAAGTTATGATCAAAACACTAACTGCTGCTCAAATGGTCAATTTTCAAGCTTTCAAGTCACTAATCCGGATTTGGTCATTTTTCAAGTCACCTTCTAGACAGAATTTAGGTAAGCTTCCTTCATGAAAGTTGGCACTTTTTGTGCCTAGTTTCACCTCCAATTGGTCTCATACCAATTGGAGTCACACACTTAAGGTTCTAAGCTAAAATGTACACTGCCTCGTTACACATTATTCAACACTTATCAATTACACATTCAATACTTACCAAGTTTACCTTTCATGCCAATTCTGATTTGGTATGATAACATTAACACACTTTACATCACATTTTGGTCATTTTGGGCAGCTTATAACCACTCTCAACATACACATTATAGCTTAGAATTTTCAAAGTCCAATTACAATAATTTAACCACAAGAACATACCCCATTTAAATGTCCAAATCCAAACAACTATTCACATACACATGATGCCACCATAAATAACATAATTCTACAATATTTCATGAACTAAAACACTTCAATCTTCTTCATGAGGCTGCCACAAGTTTACACATACCCATCAACTTCCATTTTCACTTTTCAAGCTTACAAATCAAACTTTACACATGGAATTCAACTTCAATACAATTAAACATTTAAATCAACATCTAAACAAACATTTACATGCAAGGGCAAGCTATTCATGGTGAGGTTTCATGGCTGTCAAAATGCTCCATCACCAATAATTCATTAAACCTCAAATTTCTTCCATAATTTGACTCACCCAAAGCTCAAAACAAGATCTAATGAAAGAAAATGGGGAGATTAAGCACTAACCTTTTTTGGCTTATATAGTCCACTTAGTGCTCCACTAACCTTATTGAATTAATTAAATAATTCAAATTCTCCATAATTGCACTAATGCCCTCTTTTTCCTTAAATTACATTTTATACTTAATTTCATTTTTCATTAAATTTTTACAATTTAATACAACTTATTTTTAATGGATATTTAGGTATAAAGTCCACTCTAGGTGTCAAATCACCAAAATGCCCCCTTGGACTTTTTTGGTGCTACTAATTTATTCCTTGTACCGCCGATTCCTTAAATTTTCATTTTTATTTATATTGACTTACTAAATTTTCTTTGACATTTCCAATGTCAATTGCACCTCAGTAGACCTTTAATTATGTCCCAAAAATATTTTCCCGAGTTCCCCACGGTCCAGTGCTAGTCAACGGTCATCACCATAACTTCCTAGTGCGGTCACCCATCGCTACGTGTACGGCTCGTTTAACTTAGTTTCATTTCATTGCTATTATTTTTGCTTCATTTTTCTTGTATTTTCTTTTCTTGTATTTTATTATTTTATGTCTCCACACCAATATTTAAATATAATTCCAAGCATCCTAGTTGTTCGGACAGACACTGTCACCGGAACAGTAGAACACACTATCGAACATAGTGTTGTTACACGGTATGCTGGAAATTAGAGTTGGGTGAACCTTGTCCACCCGATGATATCGAGTGGCCCATTAATTTCATTCTGTAGCCCGATTTGCTCTAGCAGCGGAAAGTCCATGTATTTGGTGGAGCTTATTTTATGGGTGTGAAGCCGGGTGCACATTGCCTTGTGGGCATCATCACAGAATCCCCAAAGAATGGAGATTTCGGGTTGTGGAGCGACTTGTGGTTGGGGTTGCGGTGGAGGATGGGCTGGTTGAGATAGTTGGGGAGAGGCTACCCTTGTTCTTGGGCGTTGGGGTGGCGGCTAAGGTGGAGAAGATGAGGATTCTCCTCTTTACCTCAAGGAAGAGCCGATTCTTCTTGCAATCGCTTTGCAGGAGCCATTAATGAGTTTTTGGGAAGGATAAGAGTAGGGTTTGGTGATGGGAGATGAGATTTGAGGGGTTTTTATAGGTTAGAAGGGGTAGAGATGAAGGGTTTTGTCTTTATGAATGGTTTTAATGCGAGGGGTGCATTTAAAGAGCCGTTAGACTCTTCGTTTTGCTCATTTCGGGCCCCAGTAGTCACGTCTATGACATGATACACAGGTCGTGTATCACTACACGGGTCCCGACATGTAGGGCCGTGTAAATTTCTGCCTGAAATTTTGAAATTCTGTTGTAGTACACGGCGCGTAAAATATCCCTGTTTGAGATTTCTACTTGACCTCTAGTTTGAGGATGATAAGGTGTGGCCACCTTGTGAGTCACTCCATACTTTTTCAGTAGTGTTTCGAATTATTGGTTGCAGAAGTGACTTCCTCCATCACTGATTATTACTGGTGATGTGCCAAACCTTATGAAAATATTATTCTTAAGGAACTTTGTAACAACTCTAGCATCATTGGTTGGTGTTGCAATTGCTTCTACGCATTTTGACATATAATCAACTCCAACCAGAATATACTTGTTTCCACGGGAAGAGGGAAATGGGCCCATGAAGTCTATTCCGCATAGATCAAACAATTCTATCTCAAGCATACTGATACACTTGAATTGTATTGATGTTTTTAAGCATGTTTGTATACTATCTCATAGCATTTAAGCAAGTATTTTCATGCATAGTAGTTGATTTCATTAGTCTTTGTAATTTCTATTGTGAAGCCCTTAATTCCATGCTTTTTGCATCGTTTCAGGTGTTTGGGTAAAGCCCCACAGTATACGAGTGCAAAAGGAAGTTTGGAGAGGTCAAGAGACTGAGTATTGCTGCTGATACAAAATACACGGGTCGTGTAAGCCAAGCCCCAGACCCGTGTAACTTTCTGCCAGAAGAAAGCCAGATAGCCAATGGAGAAATAAAAGTACACGGGTCGTGTAATTAGACCCATGTAATCTGCACGGACCCGTGTAAGTCTCTGTCAGGCACAAGCTTGAAGAACCTTATGGGACCAATAGTACATTTCCCATGTAGTTAGCGCAGACCCGTGTAACTCTTTGTGCCAATGCAAGACTCCGCAGTTCCACTCCAGCAAGTTACACGGCCCTGGATCGTGTAGTGACACATGGGCTGTATACTATGAGGCAGCCAGTTTTATAACTCGAATTCTTGCCCTTGTTTTCTTATTCAAATGAGACTCCTAAAGCCTTTTGAACTCAAAATGACCTAACCCTAGAGCAACCAATATAAATAAAAGAGAAAACATCAGAAAAAGTGCTGGCTCTCTCTCTTTTATCTTTCAACAGCGCTTTTAGGAGTTTTAGAGAAACTCACATTCTGCACTCTCTCCAGTTGTCTTGAGGAGAAGAATATCAGTATCAAGGGGAGTTCTTCAGCTGAAGCTCCACAAGATCAAAGCTGCATACTCCCTTCGGTTCCTTCATTTCATCTCCCTAGAGAGATTTTTATTGTTTTATTTCTTCTACATGATTTTCTTTTTACTGCTTTTACCTTTTATCATGATGTTTGCTGAACTCACCATGAGTGAGTAGTTTTCTTATTTTGGATTTAGAAGAGTAATGCTTATAATTATTATTATGGATGAACGATAAGTTTTACTTATTGGATTTGAGATTCATTCCTTGATTTAATTTCTTGTGATCTTAATGCATGCTACGTGCTGGTACCCACTTAGCCATGATTGTAAATGTTAATTGAAGGATTGAAAGGTGAAGATTAATATTAGACAATCAAGATCATGAACCTAGGAATTCTGACCTAGACATAGGCTGATACCTTTGTGTAACTTCAAAATTGGTCAAAAATCTTAAAGGATTTTAATTAATTTGATCACACTGAAAGTTGGGTTTGAGTTAATTAGAATACACCCTAAGTGCCTTGAGAGAGGATTTAGGATAACTTAGGACTGATTTCCGTCAAGGAAAACGATCCTCAATTTAGTAAATAAATGAGATAACATCCCTAGTAAGATTCAAGTGTGAAATCTTAATTCCAGAATTGTTTCAAATAAATTAGTTCGTTTTAAGTTTACCATTCTAGTGTTTAAGGTTAACAAACTTCATTCCCTAAGTATTCGATAGCCTAGACAGTCAAAATAACTGTGTAGATTGATACTTGCTAATCAAATTCCTCATGGGAACAGTACTCTAATCATCACTTTATTACTTGTTAGTGATCTGTGCACTTGCGGGGTTATAAAACCAGCAAACAAGTTTTTGGTGCCATTGCCAGGGATTTTTGGTTTTAGTAATATAAAGCGATAGGCAATTTAGCTGATTTAGGCAATTTTATTTATTATCTAATTTTATTTTACTGGCTGTATTTCTCTTCTTTTCTCTCAAGTGCCCGATCTGGTATATGAGCAGAATAAGGCCAGAAGAAGAAATTTTGGACTGTGTTCCAGAGATAGATAGAACTCTGAGAGCCATCAGGAGGGAAAGGAAACATCAAAAGCACAGTCAAGGAGATCCTAAAATTCTAACCATAGCCGATAATAATGACAGACCAAGACTCTTGAGAGATTACAGAGCTCCATCTGTCCAATGATTTCAGCCCAGTGTCACTAGACCCACAATGGAAGCCAACAACATTGAATTAAAACCAGCATGGCTCCAAATGATTCAATAAACCTAGTTTGCAGGTTTACCAATAGAAGACCCACACTATCACCTCCAGTGCTTTCTTGCCTTATGTGACACATTCAAGATGAATGGAGTGTCTGATCAAGCAGTAAGACTTAGAGCATTCCCTTTCTCCCTTCGGGACAGAGCAAGGAAGTGGTTACTTTCTCAACTGGCTGGAACATTCACCACTTGGGGAAACCTCTCTCAAGCTTTTCTAGCAAGGTATTTTCCATCTGCAAAGACTACAAAACTGAGGCTTGAGCTCAACACCTTCAGACTAAAGGAAGGAGAATTACTCTATGACGCGTGGGAAAGATGTAAAGACCTGCAGAGGGAATATCCACACCATGGCATAGAAGATTGGCTATTAGTGCAAAATTTCTATAATGGATTACTACCCTCTATAAGGAGCACAGTTGATTCAGCTGCAAAGGGTGATCTAATGGAGAAAACAGTGACACAAGCACTTGAACTTCTAGAAAGGGCTGCATACGATAATTATGAGTGGTCAAATGAAAGAGGAAATGCAAGGAGAACTGCAGGGGTCCTGGAAGTAGACGCCCTGAGCATGATAATTATTCAATTTGATAAGCTCACAAAGAGACTCGAAAGAATGCAAGCCAACGTAGTTGGTACAAACAGTCAACATGAGGACAGCTATGGAGGAGGATACATGAGTTCAGAATACAACAATTTCAATGAACCCTCCACATAACAGATGAATTATGTGAATAATAGAGGAAACTTCAACTAGAGGCATCCCAACAATCCATATTCAAATACTTATAACCCCAGATGGAGGAACCACCCAAATTTCTCATAGTCCAATCAGTAGAACTAGCCAATCAGAAAGCAAGAAGGGTACAAACCACCAGCACCCCCTAGATTTCAAAACAAAGGTCAAAACTTTGCTCAGCCATTACTACCTCTCCGGCCTAAACTGAAAATGAGCATGGAAACCATGATGGTTTATATATGATGAATGCTTCAAGGTTTACATAATTGACGAACAAGTTGAAAAGGAATTTCATAAGACACATTCTAAAGATCCTCTTGAAGCATGTATTATGCACAGCCACATAGTGGATGATCAAAATACAGAAATAGCAGCTTGCGCACAATAGTTAGCAGCTCATCCACCCCTACCTTTAGCTAAGGCTTCCGAGATGGAAAAGTTGAAGGAGGAACAAACCAAAGGTAAGCTCCAGGAAAACGCTAAACAGGTAGAGCGTAAACCTCTTCCCTCCTTGCTAAGGTATGCATTTCTAGACTCAAATTCTAAATACCCTGTTATAATCAATGCTAGCCTGTCTAAGTTAGAAGTGGAAAATTTGTTAAGAGAACTTAGGATCCATGGCAAAGCCATAGAGTATAAAATAGAAGACCTGAAGGGAATCAACCCTTCAATTTACATGCATAGGATATCTATGGAAGAAAACAGTAAACCCACGATTGAATACCAAAGAAGACTTAACCCAAACATGAAAAAAGTAGTCAAGAAAGAAATTTTAAAAATATTACATACAGGTATCATATACCTAATATCTGATAGTAAATGGGTTAGTCCAGTACATGTAGTTCTTAAAAAAGGTGGGACAACTTTTATCCAAAATGCAAACAATGAACTAATCCCTAGTAGAGTAGTCACTGGTTGGCGAATGTGCATAGATTATAGGAAATTGAACAGTGTTACTGTGACACCCCTTACCCGTGTACAGTATACCCGAGTAAGTAATGCCACACGGTGTACTGGCACTCTCTAATATACCTTACTTAATTTGTGTCATGCTTTTGAAGTTAATTTATGAAATATGATTTGTTTTAACCATTTATCAAAAGTATTATTCATTTGAGGTTCCGAAGATTTTAAGGAAAATCCGGCGGAGTACCTGCTAAAAATGGAGAAAACAGTTCTTCGGAACCTGTTAAAAACACTTCCAATATACAATTTCATTCATACTCAACTCCAATATTATCAACAAAACTCAATATCAATATCTCAATAATTTGTCAATTTCAGGTCTCAACAACCTTTTCATTTCTCAAAACATCCCTTTCTTAGGGTTCTCATATATAAACAACCATTAAATACTCAAATTAATACCATACATGACCATAAATCTTTATTATTTACATAAACCTCAAAATACTTTACATAAATCCCAAATACATATGAGAAATTAAAAAGTTAATTACAAGATGACAAAATGACATCTAGTGTCCTACCAATGCACTGCAGGTGACGAGGTGACACGGACATCGAAGCGAATCGCGGATGGACTCACCCATGGTGGTCTACTGGGCTCGCGATCGGGATCTCCAGTACCTACGCGTGGCAAAAGCAACGCGCTAAGCAATAATGCTTAGTGGTGCAATAATAAAATAAAAGAAAATAGCAGATATAAATATGTATTGCATGTGCATGTTTTGTTTGTCATGTATTTGTATATTCATTCCTTTATTTCTTCTACATTGCTCATTTTTATTCATTTGATTGCCCAAGTAACCTACACTAGACGACTGGACTGGATAACGGGTAAACTGGCACTGGGTACCTAGTACCTCGGGCCGTCACACCATCGGTCACATATGTATCTCCCGGTGCAAAATGAGCGGCTAACAAGTCAGTAAATAATATCAGGCACAAGGCCAAGTGTCAATACAAAGTCAGAATGGCTAAAAGCCATGAAATCACAGAATGGCATTTTTGCCATGTGCAGTACTGCTAACTGAACCCTATTGGCATGCCAAACTATCCAAACCAATCTTGTTAGGTATACTAGGGCATTTGAAACTCTTCAATTCGTCAATTTGTGAATTTCAACTTTTTTGGTGTTACTATTCATCATTGGTCAACAAAAATGTTGACTTTTGGAATAAAAATATGTACATTGCCTTTGGCACTTCCAACATACCACATTTGGTGTTTAAAACTTGTTGGCATTAAGTGTTAATGCAATTTCAAAGTGTAACCCACACAAGCAGAAAATTTCAGTTTTGGTGAGTCAACTTTACTGTTCCATTGGACACTGTTACTGTTGGAATTTGAAGAAATGCAAAACATGAAAGTTGTTCCTTATTTTGTCTAGTTGAATTTCCTTTTTTGAATCACTCCATTTGGAGTTTTGTAGCTCCAGATATGGCTCAAAAACCCAGGCTGTCCGGATATGCAGTCTGCAGAAATTTACCATATCTACAGTGCATAAACAGTGATTTGAGTCACTTGGTTGAATGGGTTCTGGCCATAATTGGGGGTAGGTTCCTTCATGAAAGTTGTTTGTCTATGTCTTAACTTGTTGCTGTAAAAATTTCAGACCAATTGACCAAATCTACAGTGAGTTATGGCCAAATGAACAGTTACTGTTCATTTGGCAAATTCTGCAGCATTCAGTGCAGGGCATCCGGATTGTGGCTGAGTTTTGACCCTTTTGCTTTGGTCTTTTGGGCATGGTTTCTTCAGCAAAAATGTGCCATTATAAGCCTAGTTTCATGTCCAATTGGCCAAACTTCAATTGGACTACCACTGCCCAAGTTATGGCAGTGCAAAGGGACTGAAATTTCAGTCCCTATGCTGCTGTCCATAGGGCAGTTTATACTTTCACTTTACCATCCCATTTTTCAGTTCTAATTAGGGTCAACCTACCTAAATTGGTCACTAATTGACCATTAAAAAGTTCTCTAACCATTTCCAAAGCTAAGTCACCATTTCACCTTCCCAAACCCTAATGTTCAACTAAGTTTACTCATAAACCTTGTCTAACAAACTTAGTTCAATCTTCATGCATTTTAATACCTTAACCATGATTTCCAACCACTCTAAGTTTGTTAAACAATCAACCTCATACTCTCATAGGGCTGCTGAAAATTTAAAGTACCATAACACATGTAATTTACTTCAATTCCTTGCAATTTCTTAGCTCAAATGATGTTCTAACTAAGTTTAAAAGAAGAAGAATGAAATTTGTAGCACTAACCTTAATTTAGCCAAGTCTCTTTCTTGCCAACTTCAAGATTCTTGCTTCCTTTTTACTTCCAAGCACTCTAGCTAGGGTAGATATTCAGTTTTTATGAAGCTAATTATGGGAAATATGGTGAGATTTTAAGGAAATTTAAGCTTAAAGTGAGTAACAATGGTGGAAGGCTTTGGGAAAGAAAGGGCTACGGCTGAAATGAGTAAGAAGCTACTGGAATTTGTGGTTATTTAGTCTTCATTTTGTCTTTTTATTTATTAGTCAATTGATGGCTTAATTTGTGATTGGTCAAAATTTTTAAATGATGTCATTTTTGCTTTATTTTGGATTTTCTTTTTCTTTTCTTTCACTACTCATTTCAAATTTAATTTCTAGCAATGTTTCTTCATATTTTATGTTATATTAATTATTTACTCAACTGGACAAGTCGGCCAAAAATCACCTCGGAAGGCGAAATGACCAAAATGCCCTCCGTTTGGCTTAACGGGTCAAAATTGTCTGCACTGATTGAAAATTTTTCTAGGTATTTTCTTGGCATTCTAATGCCATAGGAACCTCAATAACTCTTCTCTGGAGTCTCAAAAATTATTTTATAATTTTTCCCTGTCTAGGGCTCCTCGTTATAGAACCGAACTTCCTTCTGCTACCCATTGCTTGGGCACCTACTGCTTAACTTGATTGTATTTTATTTCTAAAATTTTTACTAAATTTTTCTTGTTAATATTTGAGTTAATTATGGTTCCTGACTTTAGTTTGAATATTTTTCCGACATTCTAGCCGTCCGACCGACACCTGGCCACCGAATAAAGAGGATGTACTTGAGTGGTTATCGGGAGGGTGTTACAACTCTTCCTCTAATTTAAATTTCGTCTTGAAATTTACCGATGCAAACAGTTGAGGGAACTGTTGCCTCATCGACTCTTCACTTTCCCAAGTTGCCTCCTCGGTGTTGTGGTGCCTCCAAAGCACTTTCACCAATGGAATTTGCTTGTTTCTCAACTCTTTTACTTCCGAGCTAGGATTCGTAGAGGTTCTTCTTCATATGTCAAATCGGGCTGTATTTCAATTTCTTCTCCGAGATGACATGTGAAGAATCGAGCGGTATCTTCTCGAGCATGGATACATGGAACACATTGTGGATCTTGTCCACTCCGTGGTAAAGCTAGCCTATAGGCCACTGGACCCACACGCTCAATGACTTCATAGGGGCCAATGAACCTAGGGCTCAACTTACCTTTTCTTCCAAACCTCAACACTTTCTTCCATGGTGACACCTTGAGGAACACTTTGTCGCCAACCACATATTCTATTTCTTTCTCTTCTTGGTCGGCATAAGATTTCATGCATGCGAGGCAACCTTCAAGTTGGCTTTGATTATTTTCACTTTTTCCTCAGCCTGTTTCACCAGGTCTGGCCCTACCAGTTTGTCTTCTCCCAATTCAGTCCAGCACACTAGAGTTCTACATTTTCTCCCATACAAAGGCTTCATACGGGGCCATTTGGATACTAGCTTGGTAGCTATTGTTGTATGCAAATTCGCGATGGAAGATATCTATCCCAACTTCCCTCAAACTCAATGACACAACTCCTCAGCATATCCTCAAGGACCTGACAAGTATTTCACGTTATTGTTATCATTTCAATTCAATATTTGTATCAATTTCATGGGTTTCAATTGTTTACCCGATTACTCTTTACGATTGCCCATCCGTCTCGAGGATGGAAAGTCAGGAAATGGAGTTGTGTACCCAAGGACTCATGTAACTTCCTCCAGAATCTCAATGTAAACCTTGGGTCTCGGTCAGATATGATGGAAAGTGGAATTCCATGCAGTCTAACTATCTCACTGATATACAATTCTGCTAACTTCTCCAAAGGAGTAGTCACCTTAATCGCAGAAAGTGTGCTGACTTTGTCAATCTATAAACTATCACCCATGCTGCATCATGTTTCTTCCTAGTGAGAGGTAGCCCACATACAAAATCCATGGAGACCCGATCCCATATCCATTCAGGAATGCGTATAGGCTGTAGCAAACCCGATGGAACTTGATGTTCTCGCCTTGACTTGGTCGACATGTCAAGCATTTAGTCACATAGTCACCGATATCTCTCTTCATACCGTGCCACCAATATCAAGCTTCGTGTCATGATACATCTTTGTACTTCCCGGTGCATAGCATATACACCGTGTGTGCCTCTCTTAGAATACTAGCTTTCAATTCCCCATCATTTGATACACACAGTCTTTCTTTGTAGTACAGACACCCATCTGCTTTCACCCCATAGTCAGTTGTTTTTCCCTCTGAGATCTTGCTCATAATAGCCATTAACTTTTCATCTGCCTTTTGCCCATCTAAAATCTGTCAGAAGCAGTTTGGCTTCACTTGCAACTCACCCAAAATAGCTCCATCTCGAACCAAGGATAGACGGGCATTCAATGATCTCAAAGTCGTGATGGATTTTCTCGCTAAAGCATCAAGAACTACATTTGCCTTCCCGTGATGGTAGTCAATTACACAATCATAATCCGTCAGAACTCAATCCATCGCCTCGTCTAAGGTTGAGCTCCTTCAGGTTGGCAAATATTTCGTGCTTTTGTGGTCGGTGTAAATATAGCACTTTTCACCATACAAGTAATGCCTCCATATCTTCAAGCATAAGATAATTGCCGCAAGCTCTAGATCATGGGTAGGGTAGTTCTGCTCATGTGGCCTTAATCGCCTAGAAGCATAGGCGACCACCTTCCTCTTGCATCAATACACACCCTAGCCCATTATGTGAGGCATCACTATAGACCACAAAGTCCTTTCCGACACCGGCCGTTAACACCGGTGCCTCTGTCAACATAGCCTTCAATTTCTCAAACTGTCCGACACTTGTCATTCCAACAAATCGACATTCTTGTGTAACAACTTGGTCATTGGAGCAATATTAGGGAAAATCCTTCACAAATCTTCAGAATACCCACTAGCCCCAAGAAACTTCTCGACCTCGCTTGTATTTCTGGGAGGCTTCCATTCCATCACTGCTTCTATTTTCTTGGGATCCACCCTAATCCCATCAGCTGACACTATGTGTCCAAGGAATGCAATCTCATTCAGCCAAAAGTCACACTTGGACAACTTAGCATACAGCTTCTTTTCCCGCAGGGTTTGCAGAACAATCCTCAAATGCTCATCATGTTCTTCCCTGGTCTTGGAATACACCAAAATATCATCAATAAAGACCACTACGAACCGATCTAAGTGTGGATGGAAGATACGGTTCATAAGGTCCATGAATGCCGCTGGTGCATTTGTTAAGCCAAAGGGCATCACTAGGAACTCATAATGCCCATATCGGGTCCTGAATGCAGTCTTTGGCACATCTACATCCTTCACCCTTAGCTGATGATACCCTGATCTGAGATCAATCTTAGAAAATACTCCTGCTCCCTTCAACTGATCAAACAGATCATCAATTCTAGGCAACGGATATTTGTTCTTCACAGTCACTTTATTCAACCGCCAGAATCAATACAAAGCCTCAAAGTTCCATCCTTCTTTTCACGAACAAAGACCTTGAGCTCCCCATGGTGACACATCAGGCGTATGAACCCCTTTATCTAGCAACTCTTGCAATCGAAGTTTTCAACTCCTCAATTCAAGAGGTGCCATCCTATAAGGAGCAATGGAAATGGGTGCTGCATCTGCAGTTGTCTCAATAGCAAATTCGACTTCCCTTTCTCGTGGCAAACCAGAAACTCTTCAGAAATACTTCGGGAAGTCTCTCACTGTGTGTATGTCACTCAATTTTTGCTTAGCTCGCCTAGTATCCACCACATGTGCTAGGTAGGCTTCACACCCTTTTCTCATCATTCTTCTTGCAACAAAGGGTCGAGATGACATTGACAGAAATCATCCTTTCCCTACAATCGTGATCTCATTACCCTCGTGGGTTTTCAAAGAAATTCTCTTCAATTTGCAATCAACTATTGCCCGATGACGTGACAACCACCCATTCCCAAAATCACGCCAAACTCATGGAAGGGTAACTCAATCAAGTCCGCCAAGAATTCATACCTGAATCCTTAAAGGGCAACCCTTGTATACCTTGTTCACTACCACACTGCGTGGTTTAATGGATTAGTGACCGTAATGTCTTGGTCACTTTCCCTACCAAGATCCCCTTTCTACGGGTAGATTGATGCAAATGTATGAGTGAGTGGATCTGGATCCACCAATGCATGCACAGGAGTAGTGTAGAGGAGAACGCACTCGATGACGCCCGGCATCTTGCTCCTCCCGAGCTCTCAAGGCATAATTTCTCGCAGTGGTCCGTTATCCGCCTCTCTGGCTCGGATGTAGGCCTCGTGATGGTCCCACCGCGCCGATCCGCCGATTTTCTACCTCTCGTGGTGCAGAGCCGGTCTTTCTCGCTTGTGTTGGAGCAAATTGTAGTAGTTCTGCGGTGACGGTTCCTTAATCGATGCTCGTTGACCGACACCTCAGCGCAGCACCGCCACTCTCCAACACTCCCCTTATGCCATTTCTCGGCGGTGTGGACACACGTAAAATGCCGGGCTGGTCCCCTGAACCCCATCCCTGGAGAGCTGCCCACTGATGGTGTGGACTAACCTCTCCTAGGGGTGAACTGTGGCCTGGGCCCCTGAGACTGACCCTGGCCCTGTGGCTGAGCTGAACTTTGTATAGGAGGACCCTTAAACTTCTTCCCAAATCCAGGGGTGGAACTAGACTGACCTGGTCCCCTCTTCTGCTGTCTCTCCCTTCTGGTCTGCTCATTGATTCTCACTTTTTTAACCCTTATTGCGCCTTCCACTAGCTTGCTAAATTCTCGTGATTCCCAAGGCGTTGAGCTGTATCTTGATATTGTCATTCACCCTCTTCAAATCTCTTGCACCTTTCACCGTTAGGGACTATTTCCTTCCATAGCGGCTTAACCGAACAAACTCCTTCTCATACTCGCCACCGACAACCGTCTCGTCTCGTGTTAATGAATTCCTTCTTCTCTCTTCCGTATACAAGACCCACATATTTCTTCTTGAACTCAGAGAGGAAGAAGTCCCAAGTTACTGACTTCTGCTGCACTTCATCGACACGTTGTCCCACCATCCGTAGGCATCATCTTGTAACAAGGATATAGCAGCCTTCTAAGTTCTCGCCTGGGTGCAAGTGGAGTTGTTTTAAGACTCGCCATTCTGCTCAACCAATTTCTACCGCAACAGAGTCATCTTCTCTCTTGCCATAGAAGTCCACACCCAAACTTCCTTAGCCTTCCAGTGTGATTACTGTGGAACCGTGGTGGTGGTGGTGGTGCCGCATTACCCCGCCATTTGTCCAAGAAGTCGGCCATTTGTTGGAACATGGCTCGTGGAGGCCGAGGTGCTCGCTTGAGCTGGTGGAGCAGATTCTCTCATGCCCCAGCCTCACCGCCGCAGTGGAGCATGACTCTCCACTTCCTCCTCAACGGCTCGAGATGAAGGGTCCATATCCTATTCAAAATAAGAAAGATAAACAGATCTGCGTTAGTGTCACCTCGACTCTTACAAATGCAATGCATGGTATGGGATCAATCTAGGCCCAGAAACGCCTAAACCGTGCTCTGATACCACTAAATGTGACACCCCTTACCCGTACAAGATACCCGAGTAAGTAATGCCACACGTGTAATCGCACTCTCTAATATCCCTTACTTAATTTGTGTCATGCTTTTGAAGTTAATTTATGAAATATGATTTGTTTTAACCATTTATCAAAAGTATTATTCATTTGAGGTTCCGAAGATTTTAAGGAAAATCCGGCGGAGTACCGGCTAAAAATGGAGAAAACAGTTCTTCGGAACCTGTTAAAAACACTTCCAATATACAATTTCATTCATACTCAACTCCAATATTATCAACAAAACTCAATATCAATATCTCAATAATTTGTCAATTTCAGGTCTCAACAACCTTTTCATTTCTCAAAACATCCCTTTCTCAGGGTTCTCATATATAAACAACCATTAAATACTCAAATTAATACCATGCATGACCATAAATCTTTATTATTTACATAAACCTCAAAATACTTTACATAAATCCCAAATACATATGAGAAATTAAAAAGTTAATTACAAGATGACAAAATGACATCTAGTGTCCTACCAATGCAATCGCAGTGACGAGGTGACACGGACATCGAGCGTAATCGCCGGATGGACTCACCCACCGTGGTCTACTGGGCTCGCGATCGGGATCTCCAGCACTACGCTGCGTGGCAAAAGCAACGCGCTAAGCAATAATGCTTAGTGGTGCAATAATAAAATAAAAGAAAATAGCAGATATAAATATGTATTGCATGTGCATGTTTTGTTTGTCATGTATTTGTATATTCATTCCTTTATTTCTTCTACATTGCTCATTTTTATTCATTTGATTGCCCAAGTAACCTACACTAGACGACTGGACTGGATAACGGGTAAACTGGCACTGAGTACCTAGTACCTCGGGCCGTCACACCATCGGTCACATATGTATCTCCCGGTGTGCAAATGTAACAGCTAACAAGTCAGAATAATATCGTGCACAAGGCCAAGTGTCAATACAAAGTCGAATGGCTAAAAGCCATGAAATCACGGCATTTTTGCCATGTGCGATCGCTAATCGAACCCTATTGGCATGCCAAACTATCCAAACCAATCTTGTTAGGTATACTAGGGCATTTGAAACTCTTAAATTCGTCAATTTGTGAATTTCAACTTTTTTGGTGTTACTATTCATCATTGGTCAACAAAAATGTTGACTTTTGGAATAAAAATATGTACATTGCCTTTGGCACTTCCAACATACCACATTTGGTGTTTAAAACTTGTTGGCATTAAGTGTTAATGCAATTTCAAAGTGTAACCCACACAAGCAGAAAATTTCAGTTTTGGTGAGTCAACTTCACTGTTCCATTGGACACTGTTACTGTTGGAATTTGAAGAAATGCAAAACATGAAAGTTGTTCCTTATTTTGTCTAGTTGAATTTCCTTTTTTGAATCACTCCATTTGGAGTTTTGTAGCTCCAGATATGGCTCAAAAACCCAGGCTGTCCGGATATGCAGTCTGCAGAAATTTACCATATCTACAGTGCATGAACAGTGACTTGAGTCACTTGGTTGAATGGGTTCTGGCCATAATTGGGGGTAGGTTCCTTCATGAAAGTTGTTTGTCTATGTCTTAACTTATTGCTGTAAAAATTTCAGACCAATTGACCAAATCTACAGTGAGTTATGGCCAAATGAACAGTTACTGTTCATTTGGCAAATTCTGCAGCATTCAGTGCAGGGCATCCGGATTGTGGCTGAGTTTTGACCCTTTTGCTTTGGTCTTTTGGGCATGGTTTCTTCAGCAAAAATGTGCCATTATAAGCCTAGTTTCATGTCCAATTGGCCAAACTTCAATTGGACTACCACTGCCCAAGTTATGGCAGTGCAAAGGGACTGAAATTTCAGTCCCTATGCTGCTGTCCATAGGGCAGTTTATACTTTCACTTTACCATCCCATTTTTCAGTTCTAATTAGGGTCAACCTACCTAAATTGGTCACTAATTGACCATTAAAAAGTCCTCTAACCATTTCCAAAGCTAAGTCACCATTTCACCTTCCTAAACCCTAATGTTCAACTAAGTTTACTCATAAACCTTGTCTAACAAACTTAGTTCAATCTTCATGCATTTTAATACCTTAACCATGATTTCCAACCACTCTAAGTTTGTTAAACAATCAACCTCATACTCTCATAGGGCTGCTGAAAATTTAAAGTACCATAACACATGTAATTTACTTCAATTCCTTGCAATTTCTTAGCTCAAATGATGTTCTAACTAAGTTTAAAAGAAGAAGAATGAAATTTGTAGCACTAACCTTAATTTAGCCAAGTCTCTTTCTTGCCAACTTCAAGATTCTTGCTTCCTTTTTACTTCCAAGCACTCTAGCTAGGGTAGATATTCAGTTTTTATGAAGCTAATTATGGGAAATATGGTGAGATTTTAAGGAAATTTAAGCTTAAAGTGAGTAACAATGGTGGAAGGCTTTGGGAAAGAAAGGGCTACGGCTGAAATGAGGAAGAAGCTGCTGGAATTTGTGGTTATTTAGTCTTCATTTTGTCTTTTTATTTATTAGTCAATTGATGGCTTAATTTGTGATTGGTCAAAATTTTTAAATGATGTCATTTTTGCTTTATTTTGGATTTTCTTTTTCTTTTCTTTCACTACTCATTTCAAATTTAATTTCTAGCAATGTTTCTTCATATTTTATGTTATATTAATTATTTACTCAACTGGACAAGTCGCCAAAAATCACCTCGAAGGCGAAATGACCAAAATGCCCTCCGCTTGGCTTAACGGGTCAAAATTGTCTGCATCTGATTGAAAAATTTTTCTAGGTATTTTCTTTGCAATCTAATGCCAAAGGAACCTCAATAACCCTTCTCTTGAGTCTCAAAAATAATTTTATAATTTTTCCCCCAGGTCTAGGGCTCCTCGTTGAGAGAACCGCACTTCCTCCTGCTACCCATTGCTTGGGCACCTACTGCTTAACTTGATTGTATTTTATTTCTAAAATTTTTACTAAATTTTTCTTGTTAATATTTGAGTTAATAATGGTTCCTGACTTTAGTTTGAATATTTTTCCGACATTCTAGTCGTCCTGACCGACACGATCACCAATAAAGAGGATGTACGGAGTGGTTATCGGGAGGGTGTTACAGTTACCAGAAAAGACCATTTCCCTCTCCCCTTCATCGACCAAATGTTAGAAAGGTTAGCGAAACACTCTTATTTCTGTTATCTAGATAGGTATTCGGGATTCTTTCAAATTCCTATTCACCCAGAAAACCAAGAAAAGATAACATTCACTTGTCCCTATAGAACATTTATATATAGGAGAATCCCTTTTGGTCTTCGTAATGCCCCTGCTACCTTTCAAAGATGCATGATGGCTATATTTTCTTATTATATTAAAGATATCATGGAAGTTTTTATGGATGATTTTTCTGTCTATGGAACTACTTTTGATGATTGCCTAGCTAATTTATCTAAGGTGTTGTAAAGATGTGAAGAATTAAACCTGGTCCTAAATCGAGAAAAATGCCACTTCATGGTAAGGGAAGGCATAGTTCTGGGACATTTGATATCAGAAAGAGGAATTGAAGTTGATAAGGTAAAAATTGAGATCATTGAAAACATGCCACCCCCAACATCAGTCAAGGGAGTGTGAAGCTTTTTGGGACATGTAGGATTCTATAGAAGATTCATCAAGGACTTTTTCAAAATAGCTAAGCCACTTACCAACTTGTTAAGTCAAGATGTTCCCTTTGATTTTGATGAAAATTGCCTTGTCTCCTTTAACAGGATCAAAGAGGCCCTGATATTAGCACCAATAATGCAACCATCAAATTGGGAGCTACCATTTGAGGTTACGTGCAATGCGAGTGACTTTTCAGTAGAAGCAGTGCTTGGGCAAAGAAAAGATAAAAAGCTCCATGCTATTTATTATGATAGCAAGACACTCGATGATGCGCAAATCAATTATGCCACCACAGAAAAGGAATTCCTAGCAGTGTTGTTTGCAATGGACATGTTCAGATCTTACCTCATTGGGTCAAAAGTCATTGTATTCATAGATCATGCTGCAATCTGATACCTTTTGAACAAGAAGGAAGCAAAACCAAGGCTGATTCGATGGATTCTACTTATGCAAGAATTTGACCTTGAAATCAATGATAAAAAAGGATCCAAAAATGTAGTAGCTGACCATCTTTCCAGACTAAAATTAGAGTACACAGAAGACTTTGAAGATTTGCCAATTGATGATTCATTTTCTGATGAGCAATTACTTGCATTCTCCAAGGCTCCATGGTATGCTAACTTTGTTAATTTTCTTATATGTAGGGTACTGCCTCCAAACATGACTTATCAACAAAGGAAGAAATTCTACATGATGTGAGATATTACATATGGGAGGAACCTCTACTATACAAGAGATGTAATGATGGGCTGTAAAAAGATGCATACCAAAGGAAGTTATGGAAAGTATCATTCATCACTGCCATTCATCACTACATGGAGGACACTTCGGCACCTCAAAAACTGCAGCCAAGATTTTGCAAGCAGGGTTTTGTTGGCCACATTTGTTTAAGGATGTAAGATCCTTTGTGCTAGCTTCTGATTTATTCCAAAGAACAGGTAACAGTTCAAGAAGGAATGAAATGCCACTGCATGGTATACTTGAGATAGAATTGTTTGATGTATGGGGAATAGACTTTATAGGCCCATTTCCCTATTCCCATGGAAACAAGTATATTCTGGTTAGAGTTGATTATGTGTCAAAATAGGTAGAAGCAATTGCGACACCTACCAATGATGCTAGAGTGTTCACAAGGTTCCTTAAGAAGAACATCTTCACAAGATTTGGCACAGCACAAGCAATAATCAGCAATGGAGGAAGTCACTTCTGCAACCAACAATTCGAAATACTATTGAAAAAGTATGGAGTGACTCACAAGGTGGCCACACCTTATCATCCTCAAACCAGTGGTCAAGTAGAAATCTCAAATAGGGAACTGAAGCAAATTCTAGAGAAAACTGTAAATAGATCCAGGAAGGACTGGTGCATGAAGTTAGATGATGCACTATGGGCATACCGCACTGCATATAAAAACCCAATTGGCACAACACCCTTCCGACTAGCTTATGAAAAATCATGCCATCTCCCTGTTGAACTAGAGCATAAAGCTTACTGGGCAATTCAGATCCTAAACTTTGAGCTCAAAATTGCTAGTGAGAAAAGACTCCTACAACTGAATGAGTTGGAAGAAATACGATAAGATGCGTACGAAAACGCCAAAATTTTCAAGGATAAAACCAAAAGATGGCATGAAAGGTGCATAGAAAGGAACGAAATAAAAGAAGGAGAACTCGTCCTCTTATTCAACTCTATATTGAAACTCTTTCTAGGGAAGCTAAAATCAAGATGGTCCGGACCTTGTAAGGTCACCCAAGTCTTCCCACATGGAGCAATAGAAGTGTGGAGCAAAACCTCAGGTGCACTTAAGGTCAATGGGCAGAGGTTGAAGCCTTACTTTCAGGGAGAACCCATGGAAATGGGAGTCAATTGCACCCTCAACCATCCTACCGACAGACCATAAACAAGCAAAGTCCAGCTAAAGACTATAAACAAGCACTTTTTGGGAGCCAACCCAAAAATTTTTCTAAACTTTTATTTTTTATTTTCTTTTTCATATTAATTTTTATTTCATACTCATTAGCATGTAGGATTTTTTGGGAAAGGGGAGTAGAGAACAAGAGGGGAAAGGGGAGTAGAGAACAAGAGAGGAAAGGAATCACCAAGAAAAAACCACAAAAGGGAAATTTGGACAAAACTAGGGAAGTAGCTCTATTGCTAAACTTTACATCCATTCCATGTGTTGTGATGATAAAATTTTCCATTTGATAAAAATTTGGAAAATAAGAAAATTACATGGTTTTACAAGCCCTGTGTAACTTTCTGGAAGTCCGTAAATTTCTTGCATTTTTAACTCGGAGGGAGATAGAAAATTACGCGGGTCCATAGCCCAATTTACACAAACCGTGTAATGTCTCTAGCATAATAACTTAAAGCCAAGGAGTTACACATGCCTCATTGTATTTGACACGAACTGTGTAACATATCCAGTAAAGCAACTCGGGAGACAGAACATTACACGGGTCCCAAAGCTCATTTGCACAGGTCGTGTACTACGATAGAATTTGAAATTTTCAGGCAGAAATTTACACGGCCATACATGTTGGGACCCGTGTAGTGATACATGACCCATGTATCATGTCGTAGACGTGACTCCGAGGGCACAAAATGCACAAAACGAAGAGTCCTAATGGCTCTTTAAATGCACTCCCAGCATTAAAACCATTCATAAAGGCAAAACCTTTATCTCTACCCCTCCTAGCCTATAAAAACCCTCAAATCTCATCTCCCTTCACCAAACCCTACTCTTCTCCTTCCCAAAAACACATCAGTGGCTAATGCAAAGTGATCTGTGAGAAGAATCGGCTCTTCCTCGAGGCAAAGAGGAGAATCCTCATATTCTCCACCTTAACCTCCACCCCAATGCCCAAGAATAAAGGCAGCCTCTCCCCAACCATCTCAACCAGCCCATCCTCCACCGCAACCCCAATAATAAGCCACTCCACAACCCGAAATATCCATTCATTGGGGATTCCATGATGATTCTCATAAGGCAATGTGCACCTGGCTTCACACCCGAAAAATAAGCTCCACCAAATACATGGATTTTCTGCTGCTGGAACAAATTGGGCTGCAGAATGAAATTAATGGGCATCAAGTTAGATCGAAGTAAGATAGAAGCTGTCCTTAATTGGAGACCACCCAGAAATATCACGGAGATTCACAATTTTCTGGGTGTAGCTGGATACTACCGCCAATTTGTGAAGGGATATTCCATGTTGGCATCTCCATTGACCAAATTACTTCGAAAAAATGTAAAATTTTAGTGGACGGATAAATGCCAACAGAGTTTTGATGAGTTAAAGAGATGTTTGACTGAGGCTTCAGTCCTTACTTTACCTATCGCGGGTAAATAGTATATTGTTTATAGTGATGCTTCTCACAATGGGTTAGGCTGTGTACTAATGCAAGAAGGGAACATCATTGCTTATGCATCACACCAGCTAAAATCGCATGAAAGGAACTATCCAACACATGACTTGGAGCTAGCAGATATTGT
The DNA here is from genome assembly GCF_030052815.1 of Hevea brasiliensis. Lineage (NCBI taxonomy): Eukaryota > Viridiplantae > Streptophyta > Magnoliopsida > Malpighiales > Euphorbiaceae > Hevea > Hevea brasiliensis. The sequence goes on from NC_079498.1 coordinate 52,447,161, forward strand.
GCTCGCTCTTAAGATCTGGAGACACTATTTGTATGGGGAGAAGTGCTACATTTACACAGATCATAAGAGTTTGAAGTATCTGGGTACTCAGAAGGAGTTGAATTGGAGATAGAGGAGATGGTTAGAGTTGATAAAAGACTATGATTGTGTGATAGACTATCAGCCAGGGAAAGCTAATGTGGTTGCTGACGCCTTAAGTTGTAAGACTATGGCAAGTATACGGGTTTCCCCTTTGTCTATGGTGCATGAATTGAGAGTATTGCATGCCAGCTTGGAGATTAATGATGAGGGGCAAACAACCGTTGCATGGCATGTACAGCTAGTGTTGATTAATCAAATCAGAATAGCTGCTCAGAATGATCAGAAGTATCAAAAGCTATTAGAAGAAGTCAGAATGGGCAAGAAACCATAATTCTCAGTAAGAGATGACAGTCTACTGCTTCACCAGGGCAGAATGTGTGTTCCTAATGACGTTGACTTGAGATAGATCATTTTGAAGGAACCACATGAGTCTCCTTTTGCTATGCACCCTGGTGGCACAAAAATGTGTAGAGGGCTGAAAGAGCACTACTGGTGGATGGGTATGAAAAGAAAAGTAGTAGAATTTGTTTCCAAATGCCTAACTTGTCAGCAAGTGAAGGCAGAGCATCAAGTACCAACTAGTTTGTTACATCCACTACCAGTACCAGAATGGAAATGGGAGAGAATAACTATGAATTTTGTGATGGGACTTCCAAGGACACAGAAGAGCCATGATGCAGTATGGGTCATAGTTCATAGACTGACCAAGTCTGCTCATTTTCTGCCAATCCGGATGGATTACAGTTTAGAAAGATTGGCCAAGTTGTACATAGATGAGATAGTAAGGCTGCATGGAGTGCCAGTATCCATCGTATCAGACAGAGATCCTAGGTTCACTTCTAGATTTTAGGGTAATCTTCAGAGAGCCCTAGGAACTAGATTGAACTTCAGTACCGCATTCCACCCACAGATAGATGGCTAGTCTGAGAGAGTAATTCAGATCTTGGAGGACATGCTATGGGCTTTTGTGATTAAGTTTCAGGGCAGTTGGGGCAGACACTTTCATGTGATTGAGTTTACTCACAAAAATAGCTACCAATCAAGCATTGGGATGCCTCCATATGAAGTTTTGTATGGTAGAAAATGTAGAACCCCATTGCATTGGGATGAGGTAGGCGAAAGAAATTTAATTGGGCCCGAAATTGTTAAGCAAACAGAAGAGAAAATCAGATTAGTTAAAAATTGACTTAAAGCTGCATCAGACTGTCAGAAGTCCTATATTGATATAAAGAGAAGGGATATTGAATATGCAGTGGGTGACAAAGTATTCCTCAAGGTTTCCCCTTGGAAGAGAATTATGAGATTCAGCAGGAAGGGGAAACTGAGTCCTCGTTTCATTGGGCCATATGAGGTTCTCGAGAGAGTGGGTCCTTTGGCATATTGTTTGGCACTACCTCCAGAGTGGGAGAAGATACATAACGTCTTCCATGTATCTATGTTGAGGAGGTATAAATCTGACCCATTTCATATACTACCAGTAGAAGAGATTGAGGTGAATTCAGACCTCACATATGAGGAAGAACCCATAGAGATTCTGGCTTATGAGGTGAAGCAGCTATGGAACAAGCAAATACCATTAGTGAAAGTGCTGTGGAACCATCATTCGGGCCAGGAGACTACTTGGGAATGAGAGGAGGACATGAGGAGATAACACCCACAGCTATTCAAAGACTGATACCAGGTAAAATTTCGAGACAAAATTTATTTTAAGGGGGGGAGAATTGTAACACCCCTATTTGCATAGCCTGGTATAATTCACTGTCCTGATGATCGGTGTCGGTCCGGACAAGTAAGAGAAATAGAACCACATCTAAGACACCTAGTTAAGCCCTGAACACAAATAATTAGTAATTGCTAAATAGTTAAGTACAAAGAAGAAAAATATAACACAATAAGTTAAATGAGCCAGGAGTCACAGTGATGGGTGACCTTTTCGGGAATGACTGCGAGGTCAGTCTAAACTCAAATTTTGAACCATAAAATGTGATGTTGTAGTCCTTAGGACCATTGTGAACACGATGGAATAGAGAAAATTATAAAAAAGAATTGTTAAGCAGGTCAAATAATTAGGTCAGGGATCCGAAAGAAATATTGAATTACTTAAAAACAATATCAAATCGGCGAGAGGCAATTTGGTAAATTCACCCCTAGAGCTGACTCCTGACCTAATTGTCTAATAAAATCGGAGAAAAGAAAATTTTGGGATTAAAAATTAAATTAAAGAAGTAAATGGAAAAGAAATGAAAAAGAAATGAAAAATCCAAAAATCAAAAAGTTTATAACATCATGCATGACATAAGCATGATGCAATAAATCTAATATTTAAAAATTAAATTTTGTGGGATAATTATGTATTAATAGAGTTAAATATTTAAAAGAAACAAAATTGTTTCCTTTCTTATTCTTTCACCCGTCCACACACTCTCTCTCATCTCTCTCTAATTTTTTCTTCTTCCACTATTGAAGCTCACTTTCAAAGCTTCCTTACCCCTAAAATTAACCATTAATTTTATATTTCCCTTAAGTAAAATCTTGATATTTGGTTTGGATAGAGAGTTTGGGAAAAAGAAAGATAAAAAAAATTGAAGAATTGAGGACACAAATTCTGATCAGTTAAGGTAAGAATTTGAATTTGAAAATTTTAGTTTATATGTTGTGTTTGTAGCTCAATTAAACTAGAAATCAACTTAAAATCAAACAAAAATAATTATTGAGGGACCAAAAAGAAAATTCATCTAGCTAAGGTTAGGGTTTGATATGAATGAGTTTGATTGTTTTGAATGGTTATTTGAGGTGAATTAGGTGTGTAGAACATGAATACACACTTTAAATTGTATTAGGTTGAACTTTGTGTGTAGCTAGGGTTTTGAACAAGTGAAAAATTGAAGAAAAATTTGAGAATTGGCCAAATGATGTTATTGACCTTATTTGAGTTGAGAAATGGTCAATTGTGACCATTTGTGATGTGTATGAATTGTTGGAAACAAGTTCCAATTCGAATTTGTGAGGGTCAATCTAAAGGTAGCTTGACCTAGGTCCTTTTTAGGGAACAAAAATGAAAATTTACCAACTCAATTAGTGTGAGGCTAATTGGGAATGAAACTAGACCAAAAATGACACATTTGTCATTTCGGAATCATGCTCAGAAAGTGGCCATAACTTAGTGAACAATTAGGCCAAATCTGGATTGGGCAAACTGACCTGTACATAAATGACCAAATGAATAGTAGTTACATAAATGACCATAACTTGGTTTAGGAAAGTCTAAATGACCTGAATGTTTACCAGTAGAAAGCTGAGAGATAGCCTTACAACTTTCATGAAGACAACAAACCCAAATTTTGACCATAATCTATTTGAAAAACCACCTGCAATCAATGTACAAAAACTGCCATAATCCATAATTTGCCAAGAATTCTAGGTAACACTAAATCTGGCTAGTCATGTTCAAATGGTTATAACTTGGGCTACAAAACTCCAAATGGAGTAATTCAAAAAGGGAAATAATGTTAAGACACTAAGGGACAACTTCTATGAAGAAAACTTAGCCAAATTATCATAGCAACATGACTAATGGAACAGTGAAATACTTAACACTAAAATTGAAAATTTGAAATTTGTGCCTAAGAGACTTAAAGTTTGAGAAAACAACCAAAACCAACAAATTAGGTAACTAAAATGTGAAATGTGGGTGAAATTGAAATTCCAATACCTATTAAGGATTAGAAAGTCAAGAAATTGACTTGAATAGTATCGTGAATAGTAACCCCAAAATACAAAATTTAAATAACATTAATTTAAGTACATTAGAGTTAGAAATAATTAGATGTGAAATTATTATGAAATTTATTATAAGTTATAATACTAAAATACTGTGAAATTGTGTGTTTCAGTTGAAAAGAATACCGGGATGAAGGAGCGGAAGCATGAAAAACACAAGTTTATGCCATTGAATTCAAAAATTTTCACCTAGGGTCACATGCATCATGCAAGATTTATTTTTTATCTATTTGATTTCAATGATAAACAACATATTAAAACTCTTTTAATATGTTTTTGGATATGTATTTGCCATTTAAGATTTTAGAATTCATCATATTAATTTTAGAACCCTAGATTAAATCAAGAACAAATAAACTAACCTCTTGATGTATTGTAGCGTATTTTTTCCTTTGGGATGCATCTTTAGGACACTAGATGTTATCCCTCTAGCTTGTCCACACAAAGATCACCTATGGCAGCCCTTGAACAGCTTCTAAAGCTTTTTTTATTAATTAGAAAATCAAGTTTTGCCTTTTAAGATATTAAAGATGTAAATAGGATACTAGAAACAATTTCTAGTACTTTTAATTCAAGAGATTGTTTGCTAATCTCTTATAATTGATGAGAGATGAAGAAGAAGACAGAATGGGAGCCTCAAGGGTGGTGGCACAAAGGAGGTAGGAGCTGAGTGTTTTCTTTTGTCTTTTTATAACAACACTTATATAGCTAGGTCACCACTTAAAACCCTTGTCACATGTCACATTCTGATTGGTTCGAGGTTTACTTTACCCAATCACATTGTGCTAAGTGCCAAACCTATATTTAATCTTAATTTTAATCATCTTACATGATTAAAAAACATTTGGCAAGCTTATGTGTAATGCCTTGTGTCACCATCTGATGGTGCCACATGTTACACTGTGAAATGAACAAAATGCCCCTGTGTTTTAATTTTGAGTTCTCAACCCAAAATAATTATTTCTCTTCTTCTAATCAATTTATATCAAATATAAATTAATTAATTAATTAATCTCTATTAATTAATTTCTCATTAATTAAATTCATATTTAAACACTTTAAATATAAATTTAACTTATACTATACATCCAATAATCTAGATTTGGTTTCAAGCCATGCTAAGGACTTTGCAATCTAATTACAAACCAAACCTATTTAATCAATCAATTAAACTCTTTAATTAATTAATTAAATCATATTTAATTTGATAATTACTTGTGTATTTGTGTGACTTACTAGGCTCATCACTAATAGGCAATGAGACATGATATCAACTCTTAATATCATCAGAACTCTTTCTTACCATAAATGATTTCTCTAAATCATTTTATACATCTCATAGACCATGGTTAATACCTAGTATAGCATGCCATGGCCACCCAATCAGTAATAAGGTTTACCTTAAATGAACCTATAATCATATATTACCATACACTAGAATCTCTCTGTTACAAAATCCCAATTCAAGCTGGAGTCATAGTTTATGTCAAACCCCATTTTCTATGAATATTATGTTCTCTTTTAATTCCAGTTCTTGATTAAAAAGATTTTCTCATCAGAAACTCTTTTCTGAATAAATCTATCTATCTTGGCCAGGAACTTGAAACATCAAGAACAATTAAATGAACATAGGATTTTATCACTATTTACTTAGAGGAACAGATTCCATATTGATCAACACCTACATCGAAATATAACTAGTAGGAGCCAACACATTCCCATATACCCATACACTGTACAAGTATGAAAGCAGTATCAAACACAAACCACCTATTTACAAGATAACTGTGCTATCTTAGGTCTAAAGATTATATGCACTAATATGATTTATGACATTACATTGACAAGAGTAAACTCCATGTGCTTGTCATAAGCGTCACTGGTTCAGCCTACTTATCATGTATAAGTGCCTATTATGTTTGTTATATGGCATGAGACTCACCATTCCATCTGATTTATATCTCATATAAATAACTTGGGAACAAACATGAATACAATCTTTATGGATAAGTCATGTCTTTATTATGAAGTATTCTCGATTGTGAATACTACTAACAATCTCCCACTAGCACTAGAGCGATTCATTATAATATCTTAGACCCATCTTCTTAAGATGTCGGTCTAGCTGAGTCTGTGACATAGGCTTAGTGAATGGATCAGCTGGATTTTTAGCTGATGGCTATTTTCTGCATGGCTACAATGCCTCATCCAACTATTTCTCTAATAATGTGGTAGCACCTTTCTATGTGTTTGGATTTCTGGTGAGACCGAGGTTCCTTAGCTTGTATGACTACTCCATTGTTGTCACATTGTAGTGGAACTGCTGACTAAATGGAAGAAACTACTGCAAGTTCTATCACGAACTTCTTTATCCAAACAGCTTCCTTTGTAGCATCTGATGCAGCAATACACTCAGCCTCAGCAGTGGAATCTGCAGTCGTACTCTGTTTGGAACTCTTCCAATTAACTGCACCTTTATTATAAATGAACACATACTCAGAGGTAGACTTTCTATCATCGATATCTGATTGAAAATCAGAATTAGTATAGCCATCCAATTGCAAGTCTCCACCTCCATAAATCAAGAATAAATCCTTAGTTCTTCTCAAGTACTTAAGAATATTCTTGACAGCTATCTAGTGTTTCAAACCTGGATTGGATTGATGCCTGCTAGTCAAACTAATAGCATATACGATATCTGGCCTAGTACACAACATTGCATACATTAAACTTTTAACAGCCGAAGCATATGGAATCCTAGCCATTTTATCTCTTTCTTCAGGTGTCTTTGGAGACATCTTTTTAGAAAGGTGGATACCATGTCTCACTGGTAACAATCCTCTCTTGGAATCAAGCATGTTAAACCTCTTTAACACCTTTTCCAAGTATAGACTTTGGGATAAACCAATTATTCTTTTTACTCTATCTCTATAAATGTAAATGCTAAGAATATAAGTTGCCTCCCTTAAGTCTTTCATGGAGAATGTATTTGACAACCATACCTTTACAGTTGTTAACATACCTGTATCATTTCCCATTAATAGTATGTCATCTACATATAAGACAAGGAAAGTGATAGTACTGTCACTAACCTTCTTATATACATATAGCTCATCCTCATTTTTTATAAAGCCAAATGATTTAATGGCTTCATCAAAACGGATGTTCCAACTCCTCGAAGCTTGTTTCAACCCATAAATGGATCACTTTAGATTGCATACCTTGGAGCCATCTTGGGATTCAAAACCCCTAGATTGTTCCATGCAAATGTTTTGTTCAATGTATCCATTGAGAAAAGCTGTTTTGACATCCATCTGCCAAATCTCATAATCATAGTATGCAGCTATTGCTAATAGAATCCTAATTGATTTAAGCATGGCAACAGGAGAGAAAGTCTCCTCATAGTCGATTCCTTGCCTTTGGCGAAACCCTTTCGCTACTAGCCTTGCCTTATAGGTCTCTACCTTTCCATCAGAACCAATTTTCTTCATGAAAACTCATTTGTTCCTTATACGTACAACACCTTTAGGTGGGTCAACAAGATCCCAAACTTGATTCTTATACATGGAATCAATTTCAGATTTCATAGCATCAATCCATTTTGAAGAGTCTATATCTGATGTAGCTTCTTCAAAGGTAAGTGGATCATCTCCATCATCTACTTCTTCATGAGTAGACAACTCTTATTCTTCTTTATGAAGGAAACCATTTCTCTCTAGTGAGTGAGATACCCAGGTTGTTCTTCCATGAATAGCTGTAGATGTTTCATCAATGGGTGTAGGTTGACTAGATGGATCTATATCCATCTGATCTATTGGTTGGTCAGAATTCTCCAATTCTAACTCTATTTGCCCTCCTTCTTGAATAAATTGTTGTTCAAGAAATGTGGCATCTCTACTTACCACAACCTTTTGTGAAGTAGGCAAATAAAAATAATATCCAAAACTATTTTTTGGATATCCAACAAATCGACCCTTTTTTGATCTGGTTTCCAATTTATCAGTGTTCAGCTTTTTTATATAAGCTGGACAACCCCAAATCTTAACATGCTTAAGACTTGGTTTTCTTCCATGCCATATCTCATAAGGTGTGGGAGAAACTGATTTTGATAGAATCCTATTCAGAATATACAAAGCTAATTCTAATGCAAATCCCCAAAAGGAGATTGGCATATCAGTATAGCTCATCATACTATGTACCATATCCAATAGGGTACGATTTCTCCTTTCAGATGCACCATTCAACTGTGGTGTTCCTAGAGGAGTCAGCTGAGAAACAATGTCATGTTCGCTAAAGTATTCATCAAATTCAGTATTCAAATATTCACCTCCACGATTTGATCGAAGAGCTTTAATACTCTTTCCTGTTTGATTTTCTACTTCAGATTTAAATTCTTTGAAATTTTCAAAGGATTCATGTTTGCATTTTATCAAATACAAATACCCAAACCTTGATTTATCACCAGTAAAGGTAATAAAGTAATGAAAACCACCTTTAGCCATTTCCTTAAATGGACCACATACATCACTATGTATTAGCTCAATGTCGCAAGGTGTTTTGCGGTCGCCTGGATGAACACTCACCGAAGTGGAAAAGAGTGAGGAGTCACCACTTTAATTTTGAGGGAAATTAAAGAAAACGATTTGTGAAAATAAATTAAAATGAAACCACTTCAAAAACAGAGATTCTAGGTTCGGGGTCCGTAAACGGGTGGGGAAGGTGTTAGGCATTCCACCTCGTCCCTCAATGAGGGTGAGCAGATTTAACCTTATGCTCTTTATAAATTAAAATTGATGGTTAGGGGGGGGGGGGGTTTGAATGAAGATGTTAATTCCTTTGATAAAAGGGAATATTTGATTTTTCACTAATTTGGGTTACCCAGATACATAAATAAATGAGACGACCCTTAGTGAGTTGGTGTTGCGTATCAATTTTATTTAGGGGGTTACTTTGCGTATTGTGCTGTCTTAATTTGAATTTGAGAAAATCTGGGTAAAAGTTTTTCCGATCTCTAGGGATACTCTATTTAAAGTTTGAATGCTGGATCTCTGATAAGAACTCTCCTCCGATCTCCACATATTTATTAAAATTTTGGTTGAGAATCGGATCAGAACTCTCCTCCGATCTCTTTAAATGATTATTAAAAGTTTTGATTGAAGATCGGATAAGAACTCTCCTCCGATCTTTTTTAATATTTATTAAAACTCTTAATTGAGAATCGGATAAGAACTCTCCTCCGATCCCTTTAAATATTTATTAAAACTTTTAATTGAGAATCAAATAAGAACTCTCCTCCGATCTCTTTAAATATTTATTAAAACTTTTAATTGAGAATCGGATAAGAACTCTCCTCTGATCTCTTTAAATCTTTATTAAAACTTTTAATTGAGAATCGGATAAGAACTCTCCTCCGATCTCTTTAAATATTTATTAAAATTTTGGTTGAGAATCGGATAAGAACTCTCCTCCGATCTCTTTTAATATGCAATTTTAGAGTTTTGATAAAGGATCTCGGATAAGAACTCTCCTCTGATCTCCTATTTGGTTTGGATGAGGATCAGGTAAGAACTCTTCCCCTGACCTCTTGAACTTTAATTATGTCTGTATCACGCAAGGACCTTAGGCTAAGGGTTCTAGCATCCGAAGACACTGGGAACCCGGATTAAGCTTCTTTTAACTCATCGGTATCTTGTGACTAGATAGGGGAAACCAGACTTAATTTTTACCGATCTCCTATGTGGTCGCCTTTCCAGTACCTTTCGGCAAGCCATATTTGCTCTATTCGATTTTACTCCGACTCCCCACCTTACCCAGTCACCTTCTTGAGCTAGTTTAGTGGCTCATCTTTATAATTTTCTCTGATTTATTATCCAAATTTTTATTTAAAGAAACTCTTATGTTAAGATACAGTTACCAACATTTTATCGAACTACCTATACGCTACCCGTAACAAGAATATCTACATTAAGAAATAATAAAAGACCAGGAACAAATAAATAACATGAACTGGTGTATCAAAAGATAAACTCAAGAGAATAACCACCTACGTGGGACCTTCTAACATAAGACAAACTTTAACGAAAATTATGAGTATAAAAAAAGAAAATAAAAACAAACATTAAATAGGGCAACAATTCAAACACTCACTTGTAGGAAGTTAAACCTATTGAACTAACTATGGAGTCACGAATGTTGCAGAGCTGCGTGTTAATAATCTGGGGACTAATGTTTGCCTTGGAATGAAGAACACCAAGTTAGAATGTAATCGAACCGGAATGACAATGAATGAGATTGAGCTCGGAAAATGAAAGTGGATATAAAAGTGATGAAAACAAAACTGGAACTAAGAAAGGGTATCACAAAGTAATGAATGAACTAAAAATAGAGAGTTTCAGTATTCAATACTTCTTCAAAGAAAATACTTTAGAAAACTAGTTTCTGAAGTTTTTTCTATTTTCGAAGGCTTAAAAATAGCAGAGTAGCAAAACTAAATTAAGTTTCAGAGCTTTTCCACTATAGACACTACGCTTTTCTTCTTTCTCCCGCTTTCTCAACAGTTTTCATGCAGGTATTTATAGGGACTGGGTGTTCCCAATGAAGGGTCAGGATTTTCTTTGAGGGAGACGGAAGGTTAGGATTTTAAAGGACATGATCTGATGCTTGGGAATTAAAGAGAATCAGAATGAACGGCTGATATCCTTTTAAGAATATTTGTCCTTTCTCTTTTCTAATCTGACGCCTCAAAATTTTCTTGGCAAGGGCGATCCGAGGGCTGAGAATAAAAAGTGCTGGTCTTGTCGCCTTCTTTATGATCCAAGGGCTCTGGGCTTGTCCTTACAAGTAAGATCAACGGTGGAGATTGAGATGTACAGGACTGTCATGACATACTCTGGCACCTGTCAATAATGTGGGTGATACTGCAGATGAGGCGTGTGGTGGAGATTTGATCTCGTCTGCAACACCTTAACTACCTCGGCCCTGATTATGACAACAGTTATTGGAAGTTGTCTTATTCTCTTTTCTTTATGATCTCCCCTCCCTTTCGATCTTTCTATTATGATCCTGTTCCGATCTCTCATGCCGGGCCTACCTCTCTCGATCTTTCCTACTCCAGAGTCTTCTCCTTTGTCCGGGCTTATTCAGTCAAAGCATTTATTCCTTCAGTTTCCGAGGCGTCCGCTTCATTTTCTGCTAGCAATAAATGCTTAGACCTTTCCTATATATATACTTTTAATGAGACATTTTTTTGCATTTCATTTTCTCCTCCCGCTTCTTACTTTCCTGTTCTAGCTGCTCCGGCAACAATTCCGGCCATGATAGCTGCTTTTGATCTTTTTCCGATTGTTCACCTTGTTCACCGATTGAAAATTTTCGACCCCGGTGATCGAAAAATCACTATAGCCATATTTGATGACAGTGAGAGAACCGAACTATTTTACCGATTCAGATCGAGAATATCGATCGTGTCAATCTCGAGTCGGTTGACCGATATAGTCGGCGAACTGATTTCGGGCGAGAATACTGCTAATTTCCATCCTATTATTCGTGACTGCCCTTCAAAGTTCATTTGGCTTCTTACCGCATTGGGTGTCCTGACTGCGGCTTAGTTCGGAGCGATAACATTGATGATGACCTCTCATGACAGTCATAGTCCCCCCATCTGAGCTGTACATCTATCCGATGTCGATGGCCGATCTCCTGATCAAACACATCTTTTGATTCAGCCATGAGACTAGGCTTTGACATAGGCCTTTACTATATAGGATGTACTGCCGATCTCCAGAGATCGCCCAATTGATGTAATCTGACCTTTAATGTAATCTGATCTCTTGAGATCGCCCAAATGATGTAATCCAACCTTTAATGTAATCTGATCTCTTGAGATCACCCAAATGATGTAATCTGACCTTTTGTGTAATCCGATCTCTTGAGATCCCCTAAATGATGTAATCTGACCTTTTGAAAATAAGATCTCATTTTGATAATTATCATTTTATTATTATTGCATTAATTACTTTTCGATCTCTAATGTGCATATCCGATCCGATTCCTAACTGAACATCCCTTAATCGATCTATAATTCTGAATATCTATTTTATTTCGCTGATCTTTAACTAGCCGATCTGCCCCTATTTATTTAATGAGTTTCTGGAATGTTCTTGCGACGTGTCAGAAAAGCTAGCGAATTTCGCTGCCCGATGCGTCGCTTAGGATACCGTGAGCATTGAATGCTCAGACGGGTATAAATAGGGGAAGGGACAGCCAGTTGCTCCCTTATGTCATTTTCAGCACCTCGCGAGCGATTCCAAAATTCTCTCGTTTCTTCAAGTTTTTTCGACACCGATCACACTCCGGTAAGGGTTTTGATCTTTTCTTTAGTTAAATTTCTCTTTTCTTTGAAAATGAGCAGTGCCGAGGGTGAGAGAGTGACGAGCCCCCCTTCCGTTCATGTTTCATGGTCGTCTGATGAAGTTGAGGTGGTTGAACCAAGCGGGCGATCTGGACCTCTAACATCCTCCATTCCATCCTGTGGTCAAGTGGGCCCTTCAAGGCAAACGCATTCTTTAGGGAGAGAAAGCTTTCCTTTGGACGAGCTGCTGTCAATCTTCCAAGAAACTGATCTACAGTCATTTAGCCAAGAATATAACCTTCGGCCTGATTCATACGAACTTATCCGATGCCATGGCGATCTCCGAGCTGATCACTTCTTCGAAGAAAATGATATGATCATGGTATACGAAGAACAATTAAAAGCCAGGCTACAGATCCCTCTTGATGACTTCTTCAAGGAAGTTCTGAAGTTTCACCAAGTCAGCATAGCTCAAGTTCACCCGAACTCATGGCGGATCCTGGTAGCCTTCAAAGGTCTCTGCAGAGCTAAGGGACTCAGTCCTACAGCGAAGGTATTCATCGAGCTACATAGACTGACTCGTCGAAAGGATGATGAATACTGCTTCTTTCAGGCGAAGCTGCATTACGGGCTTTTTACCGACTTGCCCTCCTCCCTGAAGAATTGGAAGAATCGCTTCTTCATTCTGAGGAGCAAGATTCCAAACGGTTTTGAGGGTTTCCCATGTAGTTGGCTGCATCTGGGCCCCTCACTTCCGAAGAGCATCACCCTGAGTAGGGAAGAGGGCATAATGGTGATGGAGTTGAAAGATCAGGCGGCTACTCAGAAATTCTCCTGTTTAGACGCGGTAACGGCCGAATTGCATCATTGGACAATGCAGCTGATTACTGGCGAAGAACGCGAGCTCTAGCTCTGTGACCTCAGCCTCGGTACTTTCTACATCTCTGACCTTTGGGCCTTAGCGAACTCACTGACTTATTCTTTGTGCAGGCATGGCGGGCAGCGAGGCTTCTAAAGAGAGCCAAAAGTGGAAGAGAGAGGTCTCCAGAAAGGTACAGGAGATCAAACTCACCAAGGCTTCTCAGACGCCCAGGCATAACTCAGTAGAGATGCTGGGAGGCTCGTCCCAGACCTCAGGACCACCGATCCATGAAGTGGAAGTGGTTTGGTCTCCTCCTCGTCAAGAAGAGCCACCACCACCCCCTCCAGTTGCTTCGAGTGCGGAAGGGGGTCCTTCCCAACCTACCTCGAGAACCCTCTCCCGCGGAGAATCCGGGTTTGGCTAAGGTTTTGGGGGCCTCCATCTGCCTTCGGGAGGATTGGGATAGGCTATCCCCGAACAGTATTGATGATATCCTGACCCAGACTATGAGCCTGAGTGTGGAGAGCTTGGTGAACCAACACATCGTCTGGGAGAAGGCACACCGCTTGAGGCAGGAGATTGAGAAGGTGGGTCAGGAAGCCGCTTCCCTCCGATCCCAACTTTCATCCGCCCAAAACTACATAGCTGAAATTGAGGGGCGAATGAAATTCTACGAGGATAAGTTGGCCGAGCAAGCTCATGTTCTTTAAGAGGTTCGAGTGCTCCGAGCCGCTGATGTCGCTCGCCTCACTGAGGAACTCAAAGCAAAAGAAGAAGAGGCAGTGACAAGGGAGGCCGGCGCTTATGTGAACGCCCATGGGGATCTCTTGGCCGACCTCAGGAAGCGTTATTCTAAGGAGGACTTTTCCTGGATGGTGGACCTGGCTCCCCAAGACGAAAAGGATATCGAGGAGGAGGCTGAAGGTGAGAGAGGGGGTGAACAAAATGTAGAACAGGCTGGGGTTGATCCTCCAGCCGAATGACTTTTATATATTTTCAATTTGAAATGAAATGAAGTTCCTTTTTTGTTCAATGACTGGATGAGATCGCAAAGTATCTAAGTTGCATAAGCGCCTGATTGTCTGAACATGTTAGAATAACTTAAGAGCAATTATCAATCTATGTATGAGAGATCGGCAAGACATTGTGAACATGAGATCGGCCTAAACCGAGAACGAACACTGAACGAAACTTTAGATTATTAAAATTGGAAACCTGATCTGAACACTTAAGATCGGAAGTACCATTAAGCCGGATTAAAACCTTAACTTTATTGAACAACTCTCTACAATATTTATGAAAAGGGGGATCACATGGCATGAAGATCTTATGTTGATTCAATTTCGTTTGATGAGAGATCGGATGTGTGATTGATTGGCTAGGAAACTTGGTAAGTGATTTGAGAGATCGGTAAGGAAGAAGATCTGGTACTGGTTTTGATTTCTTATAAGGAGTGATCGGAATTGTGATTAGTTGGCAAAGAGACTTGATTTTGGTTTGATCCCAAGGAAGAGAGATTGGAAATGAATTGAATGTCAAGGAGGCTCGGTGCTGGGGGTCGATTTTGTGGTTTATTGATTTCCGGGATCGGCCAAAATATGGTGTCGACAGCTGCCCCTCCTTACATAATTTCTATTGAAGGGAAAATTTTTCCCATGTAGGAATTATGTAAAGATTCAAACCCATATTTTGGGCGATTGGGTATTGAAATGTTGAGACTCAACATCAAGGTTAGGAAACTAAAACGAACTTAGGTCATCGACCCCAGGGCTGGTAACAGGAATTCAAATGCTAAAAAAAAACTAAAATAAACCCAGATTAAAGAACCATAAATTAATAAAATCAACTTGGATCAGGGAACCAGGAGTTAATAATAGAAAAATAAATGCTGAAAATTAAAAATCAACTTAGATCAAGGAACCAGTGGTTGATAACAGAAATTTAAATGCGAGAAATTAAAAATCAACTTAGATCAAGGAACCAGAGGTTGATAACAGAAATTTAAATGCTGGAAATTAAAAATCAACTTAGATCAAGGAACCAGAGGTTGATAACAGAAATTTAAATGCTGGAAATTAAAAAATCAACTTAGATCAAGGAACCAGAGGTTGATAACAGAAATTTAAATGCTGGAAATTAAAAATCAACTTAGATCAAGGAACCAAAGGTTGATAATGGAAATTTAAATGCTGGAAATTAAAAATCAACTTAGATCAAGGAACCAGAGGTTGATAATGGAAATATAAACGCTGGAAATTAAAAATCAACTTAGATCAAGGAACCAGAGGTTGATAACAGAAATTTAAATGCAAGAAATTAAAAAATCAACTTAGATCAAGGAACCAGAGGTTGATAACAGAAATTTAAATGCTAGAAATTAAAAATCAACTTAGATCAAGGAACCAGAGGTTGATAACAGAAATTTAAATGCTGGAAATTAAAAAATCAACTTAGATGAAGGAACCAGAGGTTGATAACAGAAATTTAAATGCTGGAAATTAAAAATCAACTTAGATCAAGGAACCAGAGGTTGATAACAGAAATTTAAATGCTGGAAATTAAAAATCAACTTAGATCAAGGAACCAGAGGTTGATAATAGAAATTTAAATGCTAAAAATTTAAAATCAACTTAGATCAAGGAACCAGAGGTTGATAACAGAAATTTAAATGCGAGAAATTAAAAAATCATCTTAAATCAAGGAACTAGAGGTTGATAACAGAAATTTAAATGCTGGAAATTAAAAATCAACTTAGATCAAGGAACCAGAGGTTGATAATAGGAATTTAAATGCTGAAAATTAAAAATCAACTTAGATCAAGGAACCAGAGGTTGATAACAGAAATTTAAATGCGAGAAATTAAAAAATCATACAAAGCAAGTCTAACCTGACACAAGAAGTTCTTCCGCGACGAAGTGTACTTAACAGGGTCCCGAAGGTCAAGGATTAATGGATAACGAGTTACAAGATTTGACCTAAAACTTCCCCGGATGACCCTTTTTTCTGTTCTCGACTTTCTTCTTGTTTTGCGGAAAGCGCCTTTACGGGTTTTCACTTTCCCTTCCGCCCATTCACCTAGAAGCGCCCTTCCGGGTTTTCACCCCTAGTTTTTTTTTTTTTCACCCATTCCCTACAAGTTTCTTAGCAAAGTACGTGAGGTTATCCACATCCAAATCCTAATCTTATAATAAAATTTTAACAAATTAATAGCGCATAGGAAACAGCATTAGAGTGTAAGTGTGTGAGAAAGATAAAGCAAAAAGATAAATTAAAATGTGAAGAAGATAGATTGAAGTGAAATGATGACTTTATTAGGCCTTTATTATGGCTAAGGAATAAAAGGCACAGTTTCAAAGAAAAACAGGATACAAGGGTAGATCTCACAAATTTCTTGTAGTTAACTTTGAAGTCTCTTAACTGCCAATATTTCAAGTATTCTACTGACGGGGATTCATGTCACGATGATTTATTTTCCTTCCCTGGTCCCATATCTTCTTCCTTATTTCTTCATTTTCTAGTTCTAAGGGCGCGCTTTTGGGTTTTCACCCTTAGATTTTTTTTTACTCACTCTTTCAGGGTGCCCTTTCGGGTTTTCACCCTTCACTCATTTTACAGACAGCGCCCTTTCGGGTTTTCGTCTTTTTTCGCACATTTTGCTTGAGGGGCCCTTTCGGGTTTTCACCCCTACCCCCCCCCCCCGTTTTTTTTCTTTTGCTAGGCATAATATCTCTGGACAGTGTCGGCATTCATGGGTTTTGGGAATTCTTCACCATTCATATAGGTCAGGATCAGGGCCCCACCAGAAAAAGCCTTTTTAACCACGTAGGGTCCCTCATATGTTGGTGTCCATTTCCTGCGGGCATCATTTTGATTCGGAAGCACCTTTTTCAGGACTAGATCCCCGGGTTGAAATTCACGTGGGCGAACGCCTTTATTAAATACCCTGGCCATTCTGCTCTGGTATAACTGCCCATGACATACTGCCGCTAGCCTCTACTCGTCCAGCAAATTTAATTGGTCCAACCTTGACTGGATCCACTCCGACTCATCAATCCCTGATTCCTTCAGAGTTCTTAGGGGAGGAATTTCCACTTCGATAGGCAGTACAGCTTCCATCCCGTAAACCAACGAGTATGGGGTTGCCCCAGTTGATGTCCTTACGGAAGTCCGGTATGCGTGAAGGGCGTAGGGAAGCATATCATGCCAATCCCTATAGGTGACTGTCATTTTTCGGATTATCTTCTTGAGATTTTTATTTGCGGCTTCCACTGCACCAGTCATCTAGGGACGGTATGGTGAGGAGTTGAGATGTCGAATCTTGTATTGATCACATAACCTCTGGATCATCAGACCATTCAAATTCTTGGCATTGTCAGTGACGATTTCACTGGGGAGGCCATGTCGGCAAATGATATTATTTCTGAGGAACTTGAGAAATGTGTTCTGCGTGATGTGGGCATATGATGTCACTTCGACCCATTTAGAAAAATAGTCAATAGCTACCAAGATAAATCTATGTCCATTGGATGCCTTGGGGTTGATGGGACCAATCACGTCGATGCCCCACATTGCGAAAGACCATGGTGAGACAAGGTTAAATAGTTGGTGAGGCGGGACGTTTATCGGATCTGCGTAGATCTAACATTTGTGACACTTCCGAAAGTATTCAATGCAATCCTTCTCCATAGTAGTTCAGAAGTATCCCCGTCGCAAGAAGTGCTTAGCCATCATATGCCCACTAGCATGGGTAGCACAGTTCCCCTCATGAGTTTCGAAAAGGATCTTCTTTGCTTCTTTTGCATCCACACATCTCAACAATTCGCCGTTTGACCTCCTTTTGTATAGGATTTCTCCACTGGGGAAATATCTTAAAGCTAATCTTCGGATCATTCTTCTTTCATTTCAACTTGCCCCTGGAGGGAATTTTCTGGTTTTGATGTAGAATTGGATGTCATGATACCAAGGTTTACCATATTTTTCTTCTTCGATCATAAAACAGTATGCTGGCTCATTTCTTGTTTTGATCTACAATTCTTGAGTCATCTGCCCTTCTTCTATCTGAGCCATGAAAGCCAGGGTGGCTAAGGCATCCGCAAATTGGTTTTTGTCCCGACTGAGGTGAGTGAAAGAAATTTCTTCAAATTTCTTGATCAACTCCAGTAGGTATTTTTGATATGGGATTATCTTCGGATCCTTGGTTTGCCATTCACCCTTGACTTGATAAATGATCAAGGCTGAATCTCCATATACGTCCAATTTCCTGACTTTCATTTCAATGGCAGCCTATAAACCCAGCACACAGGCTTCGTATTCTGCGACATTATTGGTACATTCAAACCTTAATTTGATGGCTATTGGGAAGTGTTTCCCACTGGGTGATACCAGTACTGCCCCAATTCCATTACCAGACAAATTAACAGCTTCGTCGAAATACATTTCCCACACATCAGCTGGCTCTTTTTCTTCACTTTCGACTTCATTAACATGCTCATCAGAGAATTCAAAATCCAAGGCTTCATATTCCTGGATTGGGTTATCTGCTAGGAGATCCGTGATTACGCTACCCTTTACTGCCTTCCGGGTCATATAGACAATGTCATATTAAGAGAGTATGACTTGCCACTTAGCTATCCTTCCCGGCACAAATGGGCTTTTGAACACATACTTAAGAGGATCCATGATAGAGATGAGCCATGTCTTATGATTCAACATGCAGTGTTTAAGTCGATTTGCTGTCCAGGCTAATGCGCAACAAGTTTTCTCTAGGAAAGAGTACCTTGACTCACAATCATTGAACTTCTTACTCAAATAGTAGATAGCTCTTTCCTTTCCACCAGTGTCATCATGTTGCCCCAAAACACATCACATTGAATTCTATTAGACAGCCATGCATAGAATCAACGGTCTTCCTGCCACCTGAGGAACCAATACTGGTGGGTTTGACAAGTATTACTTAATTCTCTCGAAAGCCTCTTGGCAAACTAAATCCCATTGAGCGGTGTTGTTCTTTTAGAGCAATCTAAAGATAGGTTCAGCCTTAGCAGTGAGGTTGGAAATAAATCTTGAAATGTAGTTCAGCTTTCCCAGGAAACTGCGCACCTCCCTTTCTGTCTTTGGGGATGGCATCTCTTGAATAGCTCGAACTTTGTCTGGATCTACTTCTATTCCCTTCTCACTCACTACGAATCCCAATAACTTTCCAGATTTAGCTCCGTACACACATTTGGCAAGGTTCAATTTTAGCTGATACCTCTTGAGTCTCTCGAATACTTTTCTTAGCACCTGCACATGGCTTTTTCCTTCCCTGGATTTGATGATCATATCATCCACGTACACCTCCACTTCTTTGTGCATCACATCATGGAATAATGTGACCATAGCATGTTGGTAGGTGGCGCTAGCATTCTTTAACCCAAAAGGCATGACCCGGTAGCAAAATACCCCCCATTGAGTGATAAAAGCAGTTTTTTCCTTATCTTCCTCATCCATTGGGATTTGGTTATATCCAGATGCCCCATCGATACATGAACATCTGCCCAAACCTGCAGCATTGTTTACTAACACATCTATGTGTGGAAGGGGGAAATCATCTTTCAAGCTTGCTTTATTAAGATCCCTATAAACAACGCACACCCTGACTCTTCCGTCATTCCTCATTACCGGGACGACGTTAGCTATCCATTGAGGATATTTGACTACTTCTAGAAACCCAGCATTATATTGCTTTTTGACTTCATCCCTAACTTTGAACAGCGTGTCAGGGTTAATTCTTTTTAATTTCTGCTTTATCGGGACTGTCCCTGGAATTAGGGGAATTTTGTGAGTCACAATCTGGGGGTCTAAGCCGGTCATATCATCATAACTCCATGAAAATACATCCAAAAATTCTTTGAGCAAACTGACCATATCTTCAAACTCTCCACTCTTCGCAACCTTAAGTTCCCTTTTTATTTCTTCTGTGCCCAAATTCACAGAGTGTGTTTCATCCCCGCAAGGAACTAGGGAAGGTTCATCTCTTTCATCCCTTTCTTCTACGAGTTCTCCCTCAGAATCACTTGAAGTAATGGCAGTTATGGGGATTTCAAAATTAACCAAAGGAATTTCTGAGTCTATTGAGTTATTAGGTGTTAATTGATGAAAGGTCCTGAAGAAACGAAAGCGGAATATATGATAAGAATGGATTTCAAAAGGAAAGGAAAAGAGAATTAGATATAAAATGCGCTATTAATTCATTAATACTTATATCATAAGAAAAGGGTCCATTTAAAGTATTACACTTGCCACCATGGACAAAAGGATCAAGTGTAGATAACCAAAGGTACTTTACTCGAAATTGAGTACAAGGATGTCCTCTACTGTCCAGTTGTCTAGTTCTTGCTCTTCAGTTATTGGCGAAATTAGGGCTTCATACAAGGAATCGAGATGGATGACATCAACGGATGGTTCATCGGGCGATTCTTCAGCTTCCACTAGATTCTCAATAACCGGCTTGGTGAAGACATCTGTGATTCTTGGGACTACCTTCACTTTCCCGACCTTCTGATCAAACCTCTGATCCCGAACCATATTTCTCATCCAGAATCGTCCATCTGTGAGAGCATCTTCCTCATAACCCAAGCCATAACGGCCAACCTTCTAGATGGCTGGTATAGGTTCGATAATCCCTTGCAATGTAGCGCCTAACCCCTTGCCCTTTTCATAACCACTTTTTAACATCACCTTTGCTACCATAGCCGTAGCCCCTTCATCCCTCAGGATAGTTTCTTGCAACTCTAGATCTTGAAAAGAACTCTCCAATGATTCCTCAGCTGCTTCCACATAAGGAAGTGATCACAGCTTGGTGACCAGTATGGCTTCCTCCCCTTTCACCGTGATGATTTTGCCGTCCATAATATATTTGATCTTCTGGTGTAAAGTCAAAGGAACGGCATTTGTAGAATGGATCCAAGGCCTTCCCAGCAACATAGTGTATGCAGGTTAATTGTTCATCACTTGGAACGTGACGTGAAAGTTGCATGCGCCGATTTGGAGTGGCAAGTCAATGTCTCCTAGTACCTCCCTCCTTGTGCCATCAAAAGCTCTTACCACCATAGCACTTTGACGTATGCTTGGCTGGTCGACCGGTAGCCTAGCCAAAGTGGCATTAGGCAAGACGTTGAGTGCGGATCCATTATCAATGTGGACCTTGGCAACTATGCAACCTTTACACTTTACTGTCACATGCAGAGCCTTAGTGTGCCTTATGCCCGACGGGTCTATCTCTTCTTCTGAAAAAGTGACAAAACTGGATGCCTGAATTTGCTCCACTATTTTCTCGAATTGCCCCGGTGTGATGTCGGGGTTAATGAAGGCCTTTCTCAGGATCTTTTGCAAGCCTTGGCGATGTACCTTTGTGCTCAAAATCAAGGATAATAGTGAAATTCGAGCAGGTGTCTTTCTTAACTATTCAACAACATCGTACTCACTTTGCTTCATTATTTGAAGCAACAGCTCCTCCTCTTCATTTGATCCGGCAGGTTCTCCTCTCTCCACTTTCTCAACCTCCTCTTCTGTATTCTCTTGGGGCTCTCCCATTTTTACTTTCCTCTCTTCTTTTCTTTCTCTTCACCCCCGTAACATCTCCCACTTCAGGTTATAAATTTAACCTCTTGCTCAAGTGGGGAGGATTTTGTGGTAGCGACGGGCTGGGGGTTGGATTGGGGAGTAGCATTACCAGAAGGTCTGGCGTAAGTCATCTTGAAGTGTTCGTGAGGAGCGAATCATAGTTTAGGAGGTACTGAAGGTGAGGTAAGGCTAGGAGCCAATGTACTGCTTGATGCTCCTTGGGTGAAGACTTGGAAATCATAATTCTAGGGTACAGCACGAGTGTTTGTAACTGGGAGCTGGGACGGGGTTCGGATGATTATTACTGGTGGTGTGATGCTGGGGCAGAAAAGGTCATTCTGTGATTAGAGGCATTTTGGCCGAATCGGTCTGCATTTACTCCGCCCTCCATTTTCGACCTTACTTGGCATCTTAAGACCTTGAGGGACAGTAGGTTCTGGGCCTCTTGTTTGAACTCCTCACAATTTTGTAGCTTATGGTCAGCTGCTCCTCCATGATAGGGGCATCTCGCATTATTTCCAGGCTCTGGTGTTTGAGGGTAGAGGTAACCTTCCCCCACTGCCATTGTAAAGATTTCCTCAAAGTGAGGAATTAGTTGATCTATCTCCAAAGTTGACCCTTCTCCTTCTGAGTCTATCATATTCACGCCATTACCCGTACCATGATTGGGTAATGGGTTTGAGGTGACATTGGGAAGGGAGCCATTCCCTTTGATTTTTAACCATCCGTTTCTGGTTAGGGTGTGTACTCTCCCTCTGAGTGCCCCACAATTATCAGTAGAGTGCCCCTGTGCCCCTCCATGATACTCACACCGGGCACTGGCATCATACCACCTGGGGTATGGCGGCTGAATTGGGTCAAGGGGAATCAGCACTATTTGGTTTATACCGACGAGGTATCGGTATATCTCGCTAAGTGGCAGGGGAAGAGGTGGATCAGGATTTCTTAGTGGTCTAGGGTTATCTTGAGGTGGTCTGGGTTGAGTAGGTTGAGGAGGTGGTCTGGGCTGGTAGCTTGTCGGTGGTGGATACTATGGGTGTGGATGAGGATAATTTGGGAAAGGGGGTGGAATGTTTGCGATGGTTTGGCCATGAGGGGGAGGATATGGCCGGTAGTTATTTGGAGGAAATGAAGACTGGGTGTTCTGTCGGGTAATGGAATGCACATCACCCTCTTTCTTCTTGCCAAAACTGGCGGTTTTCTTTACAGGATTCTCAGTCAACTCTTTCAGTCGTCCCATCCTTAAGTTAGCTTCTATCCTTTCACTAGCTTGGATGATGTCTGAGAAACTATTGGAAGTGTTTCCAGTCATCAGATTGAAGTATGGAGCCTTTAATGTCTTGATGAACAGGGAGCAAAGCTCATTATCAGTAACCGGAGGATATACTTCTGCCGCTTTCTCTCTTCACCTCTGGGCATATTCTTTGAAGCTTTCCCTGTCTCTCTGCACCAGGTTTTGGAGGTCTCTCCTTGTGGGGGTCACATCACAATTGAACTTGTATTGTTTCAAGAAAGCGTCAGCCAAATCCTTCTAGGAGCATAATTTGCTCCTGTCCAACTGAATACACCATCTTAGGGTTGCCCCGGAGAGACTCTCGTGAAAGAAGTGAACCAAGAGTCTATCATCTTCCATTAGGGCGGACATTTTGGCAACATAAGTGGCCAAGTGAATGCAGGGATCTGAGTTCCCGGTGTACTTGTTGAAGTCCGGGACCTTAAACTTAGGCGGTACCACCACATCAGGCACCAATCTCAGTGACGCCACATCAACTGAACCATACATGTTCAGTCCCTCTATCGCTCTTAATCTCTCTTCTAGAGTAGATAGCTTCTCATTTTCTCTCGTCTGAACCATACATGTTCAGTCCCTCAACGCCACATCAACTGAGACTTGGTCTTTCAGTTCGGACACTTGTCCCTATAGGTTTTGGACTTGTTCCTGGTCTTCCATTAGCCTTTTTGTTCGTGACCTTGTTAAGTACACTCGTCTGGGTTGAACTGTGTGTCTGGTCAGGCTTGCTTTGTTTGAAGCAATATTGATTTTCTGTAGGAAGTAAAAAGGAAATTTTTAGTGAATTTTGAATTTTGTTAAAAATTAAAAGGGTCCTGGTGTGTACAAAGGATATAGTGGCATCTGAGAGCCAAGAATAAAATCTGCAGAAGAATAATTGCATCAATTTTATCATGGCATCGTTCGATAGTCCGACAGTGAATGACTGGATTGAATGCACATCCATGATACCTGTCCATATGGCACATTAAATTTTTCGCATAACCCTAGCGAGGGGGTTCCTACGGGAGTTATACTATTCATTCACAATTTTGCTAAACAATGGCCCAAAATCGTTTCATTAATTGAATAATTCGTACATGGCATTCTTTACATCAGTCTAGGCTTAGGGAGGTTCTTTATAATGTAATGGCATTTCCTGAGATAATCATAAAGCCTTTCTTCTTGTCTAGCGGGGTTAAATATCCTCATAGCATATTCGGATTCAGGTAATAGTTCTTGTTTCCCTTGTGCTACCATTCTCTCCAGCTGGTCGACATTTTCTTTTAGCTCTTGATAGAGAGTGGTTGTCTTTCTTTTTCTTTCCTTTCTTTAGCACATTCTCTCAGGATATCATCGATAAGCTGTGCTTGCCCCTTCAGTTCAAGCTTCTTCTTTTTGCTTTCTTGTTTATACTCCTCCATGAGTATCTCCTGGTATTTCATTTTCTCTTGAAGCTTTCCATTCTGTACTTCTGCTTCTTTTATTGTAGCTTGGAGAGAGCTCTTTTCCCTTTCCCATCGTGTTTCTTGCTCTTCGAACCTTACCTTTTCGGTCCTTACGTCTTCCCTGAGCCTTCTTACTTTTCTTTTGAGGATCTGCTGTTAGTCCTCTAGCTGTTTTATTTGCTCTTATAGTTGCAAGTTTTTGGTACTTGCCTTTTGTAGAAAGTCGGCCAAATGAGCACTAGCTTCTTCTGAAAAGATGTTTTGACGAGGGTCGCTGTCTTCGAATTTGGTTGGATTTGCAGTTGAGTGTGCTTGATCCCTGCTAGCCCTCCATTTAAGATAAGCGCGTGACACTCGAACCTTTAGGCGACCTTTCCATCAAAGTGATGTTTTCCCAGGATTTGCAAACTACTTTCAATTCTTCTTCGTTATCGAGCTCATGATAGAAATAACCTCGGTGGCATTTTTCAATACTAATTGCGGACTGGGTTGAATCGAACTATCTCATTACTAATGCTGGGATGTAATTTGTGTGTCCGGTCACTCCAATTAGAGACACTGAACAATTACTCCCTGTACTAAACAAAATGGGTTGACCCGACATCCACAATTTCTTCCAACAGTAATCATGGCTGTTGAAACTCAGAATCTGTTCTTGCCACTGCAGCTCATCCTTTGGGCTGATTGCTAATCTGGTCATCTTTTCGATAAGAGGTTGATCAAGATACCAAGTTAACCCCTTTGTCTTTATAGGACACATGTGACTGATGATCCAGAGGTGTAACAATTGAGAACAACACTTGATGGACCCCTTGCCTTGTTGTTGACAATAAGTAAGGGTTAATAAAGTCTCTGCAAGAATTGCCGGTATTGGGTTGACCTTCTGCTTTTCTATTGCCCAGAATATCTCCACAACGCTGCAGGTTATAATTCCCGGAGGCCCAGGGAACAATATCAAGCCATAAATTCCTAAAGCAGGTGCTAATAAAGCTTGCTCCCATTATTCATTATGGATGTATTGATCTAACCACTTCTTGAGGTAAGTCCAATACCATCCATGCGTCTTTCCTTTGACCGTTTCTCTTGCCTTTGCTTCTTCTGGGGGAATTCCCAACATATGTTCGAATTGTTTCCAGGTCTGCCTATGCTCAAGGTTTAGGTAGATCCGATTCTGCACCGCATAAGGAATTTCTAGCAATGCCTGATATTCTTCCATAGTGGGGGTAATGTCGATATCATTGAAGGAGAATACCCCATACTTGGGATTCCAAACTGACAGCATGGCCTTTAATACCGGGACTTGAACTTTGACTCATATCAAGGTCGCAATCCTTCCATATTTTCCCTCAAATTGCGCCTTAACGTGGTTGGGAAGCAACCTCCAACTACTGGATAAACCTTTGAGGCAGGTGCTTTTGACTTCGATTTGCTCAGATCCAATGGGGGTAACAAGTTGGCATCTGCCTTTATGACATCACTTCGTGTAGGTACTGAACCCTGAGGTGATTCAGACCACGGTCTAGCATGCTATTCCGGTCTAGGAATTCCTTCTGCCGACTGACTCGAGGATGCCATGTTAAAATGATGCTTATTCTTTTACAAACCTAAATTCGGTGATGCCTGCAGGGAAATTTGTTAGCAGGATGAATTTAGGTAATTTTGAATTATACTGTTGGCAGGGTAACACCTACACATTTATCAAAGTAGGAAAGTGTATAGGTCCTACTAACAGTATGATCCAAGATTACCCTTAAAAATAAGAACATAAGAAAATACAAACAAAATAGTGCGAGAGCGTGTATGTCTCTTTTTGTCCTAAAATAAGGAGAGTCCTGTTACCAAATAGGTGCTACCTAATTGGATAGTTCTATCTTATGAGATAGTTTGCTACGGATTCCAACTATTGTGATAGTTTAGCTGAAGGTCTAAATTTCTAAAAAAAGGCCACGGTTCCCAAATTGCCCCCACTGTAAACAGTAGAGCCCCATTCTATCACCATGATACTAACGGGAGAGTTCCATGGGTATCACAGTAAATAGAACGAGTTTCAATCTGAGCAGAAGCCTTCACGGATACTAACGGGGTAAAACCCACAAGTACCGCTACATGACTCCCTCTTATTTTCCTAAAAGGGTAAGAAAGCCCTGGTATAGGGGTGGAGTGTGTGAGGACATTGCGTGAGTGTTCAGTGTGTGAAGGGACACCTTTACCTCTTCCCAGTATGGGGGAGTTTTTCCTTTTTTTTTTTTTATACAAAGAGCACTGTAAGAGATAAGACAATCAAGATAAACAAAATAATTAGTAAAAATAACAATAATTAACATATGGAATTTGTAAATTAAGCCCACCTAACTATGGTTTGAGCATAAAATTAAATCTTCTTTTGGACCTCTGAACCGGGATTGAGGTGGAAACTGTTTCCCCAGTGGAGTCGCCAAGCTGTCGCAAGGTGTTTTGCGGTCGCCTGGATGAACACTCACCGAAGTGGAAAAGAGTGAGGAGTCGCCACTTTAATTTTGAGGGAAATTAAAGAAAACCATTTGTGGAAATAAATTAAAATGAAACCACTTTAAAAACAGAGATTCTAGGATCGGGGTCCGTAAACGGGTGGGGAAGGTGTTAGGTACCCCACCTCGTCCCTCAATGAGGGTCAGCAGATTTAACCTTACGCTTTTTATAAATTAAAATCGATTGTTAGGGGGGGTTAGAATGAAGATGTTAATTCCTTTGATAAAAGGGAATATTTGATTTTTCACTATTTCGGGTTGCCCAGATACATAAATAAATGAGACGACCCTTAGTGAGTTGGTGTTGCGTATCAGTTTTATTTAGGGGGTTACTTTGCGTATTGTGCTGTCTTAATTTGAATTTGAGAAAATCCGGGTAAAAGTTTTTTTGATCTCTAGGGATACTCTATTTAAAGTTTGAATGCTGGATCTCGGATAAGAACTCTCCTCCGATCTCCACATATTTATTAAAATTTTGGCTGAGAATCGGATAAGAACTCTCCTCCGATCTCTTTAAATGATTATTAAAAGTTTTAATTGAAGATCGGATAAGAACTCTCCTTCGATCTTTTTTAATATTTATTAAAACTCTTAATTGAAAATCGGATAAGAACTCTCCTCCGATCCCTTTAAATATTTATTAAAACTTTTAATTGAGAATCGGATAAGAACTCTCCTCCGATCTCTTTAAATATTTATTAAAACTTTTAATTGAGAATCGGATAAGAACTCTCCTCTGATCTCTTTAAATATTTATTAAAAATTTTGGTTGAGAATCGGATAAGAACTCTCCTCCGATCTCTTTTAATATGCAATTTTAGAGTTTTTATAAAGGATCTCGGATAAGAACTCTCCTTCGATCTCCTATTTGGTTTGAATGAGGATCAGGTAAGAACTCTTCCCCCGACCTCTTGAACTTTAATTATGTCCGTATCACGCAAGGACCTTAGGCTAAGGGTTCTGGCATCCGAAGACACTGGGAACCCAGATTAAGCTTCTTTTAACTCATCGGTATCTTGTGACTAGATAGGGGAAACCAGACTTAATTTTTACCGATCTCCTATGTGGTCGCCTTACCAGTACCTTTCGGCAAGCCATATTTGCTCTATTCGATTTTACTCCGACTCCCCACCTTACCTAGACACCTTCTTGAGCTAGTTTAGTGGCTCGTCTTTACAATTTTCTCTTATTTATTATCCGAATTTTTATTTAAAGAAACTCTTATGTTAAGATATAGTTACCAACATTTTATCAAACTACCTATACGCTACCCATAACCACAATATCTACATTAAGAAATAATAAAACACCAGGAATAAATAAATAACATGAACTGGTGTATCAAAAGATAAACTCAAGAGAATAACCACCTACGTGGGACCTTCTAACATAAGACAAACTTTAACGAAAATTACAAGCATAAAAAAAGAAAATAAAACCAAACATTGAATAGGACAACGGTTCAGACACTCACCTATAGGAAGTTGAACCTATTGAACTAACTATGGAGTCACGAATGTTGTAGAGTTGCGTGCTAATAATCTGGGGACTAATGTTCGCCTTGGAATGAAGAATACCAAGTTAGAATGTAATCGAACCGGAATGACAATGAATGAGATTGAGATCGAAAAATGAAAGTGGATATAAAAGTGATGAAAACAGAACTGGAACTAAGAAAGGGTATCACAAAGTATTGAACGAACTGAAAATAGAGAGTTTTAGTATTCGATAATTCTTCAAAGAAAATACTTTAGAAAACTAGTTTCTGAAGTTTTTCCTATTTTCAAAGGCTTAAAAATAGCAGAGTAGCAAAACTGAATTAAGTTTCAGAGCTTTTCCACTATAGTCACCACCCTTTTCTTCTTCCTCCCCCTTTTTTAACAGTTTTCATATAGGTATTTATAGGGACCGGGTGCTCCCAATGAAGGGTCAGGATTTTCTTTGAGGGAGACGGAAGGTTAGGATTTTAAAGGACATGATCTGATGCTTGGGAATTAAAGAGAATCAGAATGAACGGCTGAGATCCTTTTCAGAATATTTGTCCTTTCTCTTTTCTAATCTGACGGCTCAAAATTTTCTTGGCAAGGGCGATCCGAGGGCTGAGAATAAAAAGCGCTGATCTTATCGCCTTCTTCTTTGATCCAAAGCCTCCGGGCTTGTCCTTACAAGTAAGATCAACGGTGGAGATTGAGATGTACAGGACTGTCATGACATACTCTGGCACCTATCAGTAATGTGGGCGATTCTGCAGATAAGGCGTGTGGTGGAGATTTGATCTCGTCTGCAATGCCTTAACTACCTCGGCCCTGATTATCACGACAATTATTGGAAGTTGCCTTCCGATCTTTCTAATATGATCCTGTTCCGATCTCTCATGCCGGGCCTACCTCTCCAGATCTTTCCTGCTCCAGAGTCTTCTCCTTTGTCCGGGCTTACTCAGTCAAAGCATTTATTCCTTCAGTTTCCGAGGCGTCCGCTTCGTTTTCTGCTAGCAATAAATGCTCAGACCTTCCCTATATATATACCTTCAACGAGATATTCTTCTGAATTTCATTTTCTCCTCCTGCTTCTTACTTTCATGTTCTAGCTGCTTCGGCAAAAATCCCGGCCATGATAGCTGCTTTTGATCTTTTTTCGGTTGTTCACCTTGTTCACCGATTGAAAATTTTCAACCCCGGTGATCAGAAAATCACTATAGCCATATTTGATGATAGTGAGAGAACCGGACTATTTTACTGATTCAGATCGAGAATATCGATCGTGTCAATGTCGAGTCGGTCGATCGATATAGTCGGCGAAATGATTTCGGGCGAGAAGACTGCTAATTTCCCTTTTATTATTGGTGACTGCCCTTCGAAGTTCATTTGGCTTCTCACCGCATTGGGTGTCCTAATAATGGCTCGGTTCAGAGCGATAACATTGACGATGACCTCTCATAAGAGTCATAGTCCCCCCATCTAAGCTGTACATCTATTCGATGTTGATGGTCAATCTCCTGATCAAACACTTCTTTTGATTCAGTCACGAGACTAGGCTTTGACATAGGCCTTTACTAGATAGGATGTACTGTCGATCTCCAAAGATCGCCCAAATGATGTAATCTGACCTTTAATGTAATCTGATCTCTTGAGATCGCCCAAATGATGTAATCCGACCTTTTGTGTAATCCGATCTCTTGAGATCGCCCAAATGATGTAATCCAACCTTTTGAAAATAATATCTCATTTTGATAATTATCATTTTATTATTATTGCATTAATTACTTTTCGATCTCTAATGTGCATATCCGATCCGATTCCTAACTGAACATCCCTTAACCGATCTATAATTCTGAACATCTATTTTAATTCACTGATCTTTAACTAGCCGATCTCCCCCTATTTATTTAATGAGTTTCTAGAATGTTCTAGCGACGTGTCAGAAAAGCTAGCGAATTTCGCTGCCCTATGCGTCGCTTGGGATACCATTAGCATTGAATGCTCAGACGGGTATAAATAGGGGAAGGGACAGCCAGTTGCTCCCTTATGTCATTTTCAGCACCTTGCGAGCAATTCCAAAATTCTCTCATTTCTTCAAGTTGTTCCGACACTGATCACACTCCGGTAAGGGTTTTGATCTTTTCTTTAGTTAAATTTCTCTATTTTCTTTGAAAATGAGCGGTGCTGAGGGTCAGAGAGCAACGAGCCCCCCTTCCATTCATATTTCATGGTCGTCTGATGAGGTTGAGGTGGTCGGACCAAGCGGGCGATCTGGACCTCCAACATCCTCCGTTCCATCCCGTGGTCAAGTGGGACCCTCGAGGCAAACGCATTCTTCAGGGAGAGAAAGCTTTCCTGTGGACGAGCTACTGTCAATATTCCAAGAAACCGATCTGCAGTCGTTTAGCCAAGAATATAACCTTCGGCCTGATTAATACGAACTTATCAGATGCCATGGCGATCTCCGAGCTGATCACTTCTTCGAAGAAAATGATATGATCATGGTATACGAAGAACAATTAAAAGTCGGGCCACAGATCCCTCTTGATGACTTCTTCAAGGAAGTTCTGAAGTTCCACCAAGTCTGCATAGCTCAAGTTCACCCGAACTCATAGCGGATCCTGGTAGCCTTCAAAGGTCTCTGCCGAGCTAAGGGACTCAGTCCTACAGCGAAGGTATTCGCCGAGCAACATAGGCTGACTCGTGGAAAGGACGATGAATACCGGTTCTTTCAGGCAAAGCCGCATTGCGGGCTTTTACCGACCTGCCCTCCTCCCTGAAGAATTGGAAGAATCGCTTCTTTATTCTGAAGAGCAAGATTCCAAACGGTTTTGAGGGTTTCCCATGTAGTTGGCTGCATCTAGGCCCCTCACTTCCAAAGTGCATCACCTTGAATAGGGAAGAGGGAATAATGGTGATGGGGTTGAAAGATCAGGCAGCTACTCAGAAATTCTCCTGTTTAGACTCGGTGACGGCCGAACTGTATCATTGGACAATGCAGCTGATTACCGGCGAAGAACATGAGTCCAGCTCTCTGACCTCGGCCTCGGTACTTTCTATATCTCTGACCTTTGGGCCTTAGCGAACTCACTGACTTATTATTTGTGCAGGCATGGCGGCAGCGAGGCTTCTAAAGAGAGCCGAAAGCGAAAGAGAGAGGTCTCCAGAAAGGTGCGGGAGATGAAACTCGCCGAGGCTTCTCAGACGCCTAGGCATGACTCAGTAGAGATGCTGGGAGGCTCATCCCAGCCCTCAGGACCGCCGATCCCTGAAGTTGAAGTGGTTCGGTCTCCTCCTAGTCAAGAAGAGCCGCCACCACCCCCTCCAGTTGCTTCCAGTGCGGAAGGGGGTCCTTCCCAACCTACCTCGAGGACCCTCTCCCGCGGCGCTCAAGTGCTGATCCATTCCCTGGAGAAGAACTGAACTGTTCGGGAGAATCCGGGTTTGGCTAAGGTTTTAGAGGCCTCCATCTGCCTTCGGGAGGATTGGGATAGGCTATCCCCGAACAATCTTGATGATATCCTGACCCAGACTGTGAGCCTGAGTGTGGAGAGCTTGGTGAACCAACACATCGTCCGGTAGAAGGCTCACTGCTTGAGGCAGGAGATTGAAAAGGTGGGTCAGGAAGCCGCTTCCCTCCGATCCCAACTTTCATCCACCCAAAACTACATAGCTGAAATTGAGGGGCGGATGAAATTCTACGAGGATAAGCTGGCCGAGCAAGCTCATGTTCTTGAAGAGGTTTGGGTGCTCCGAGCCGCTGATGTCGCTCGCCTCACTGAGGAACTCAAAGCAAAAGAAGAAGAGGCTGTGACAAGGGAGGCCGGCGCTTATGTGAACGCCCATGGGGATCTCTTGGCCGAGCTCAGGAAGCGTTATCCTGAGGAGGACTTTTCCTGGATGGTGGACCTGGCTCCCCAAGACAAAGAGGATAGTGAGGAGGAGGCTGAAGGTGAGAGAGGGGGTGAACAAAATATAGAACAGGCTGGGGGTGATCCTCCGGCCAAATGACTTATATATATTTTCAATTTGATATGAAATGAAGTTCCTTTTTTGTTCAATGATTGGATGAGATCGGAAAGTATCTAAGTTGCATAAGCGCCTGATTGTCTGAACACGTTAGAATAACTTAAGAGCAATTATTAATCTATGTATGAGAGATCGGCAAGACATTGTAAACATGAGATCGGCCTAAATCGAGAACGAACACTGAATGGAATTTTAGATTATTAAAATTGGAAACCTGATCTGAACACTTAAGATCGGAAGTACCATTAAGCCGGATTAAAACCTTAACTTTATTGAACAAGTCTCTACAATATTTATGAAAAGGGGGATCGGATGGCATGAAGATCTGATGTTGATTCAATTTCGTTTGATGAGAGATCGGATGTGTGATTGACTGGCCATGAAACTTGGTAATTGATTTGAGAGATCGGTAAGGAAGGAGATCTGGTACTGGTTTTGATTTCTTGTAAGGAGTGATCGAAAATGTGATTAGTTGGCAAAGAGACTTGACTTTGGTTTGATCCCAAGGAAGAGAGATCGGAAATGAATTGAATGTCAAGGAGGCTCGGTGCTGGGGGTCGATTTCAAGGTCTATTGATTTCGAGGATCAGCCAAAATATGGTGTAGACACTCCAGACTTTTTTCAGCCCTTAGCCCTTGTCCAATAAAGTGTGATCTAGTCATTTTGCCTTGAAGGCAAGATTCACAAGTTGGAGTAGACTCAGAGCCCAATGAGGATAGAATCCCCATTTTCTCCAATTTTACAATCCTATCTTCTGCAGCATGACATAACTTTAAGTGTCAAATATATTTTGAACTTGATTTGGTTTTCATCATGGCATTGCATTCATTTAGATCACTTACATTCATTTTGTGTTTGTCATTCTTATCTAAATAATAAAGACCATCATTCATATAACCAGAACCAACATATTTATTTCCAAAATGAATATTGCAAACATCATCTATGAACTGAAATTCATAGCCATTTCTAGTCAAACTAGAAATAGAAATGATGTTCTTAAAAGTATCAGGTACATATAAAATATTATCCAAACACAAAACATGTCCAAACATGTAAAAAGATTTAGATCCTATGGCTAAAGCTTTAATAGTTGAGCCATTGCCAATCCGAAGTCTAACATCTTAAGAACGCAAGCTGCTACTATTTTCTAGTTCTCGTATATCATAAAAAATATGAAAACTGGCACCAGTATCTAAAACCCAAGCTGTAGATGAACTATGAGTATCATCAGAATCTAAATAACAATATATGGACATACCTTCCGAAGGTCTATCCTTCTTGTCCTTCAGAGAAGCAAGATACTTTGGGCAGTTCTTTTTCCAGTGCCCATCCTTCTGGTAGTGGAAACACTTTCCTTTGCCTCCATCAGCTTTAGTCTTCCCTTTCTCTTTAGCTATTTTCTTGGAAGGACCAGGAATCTGAGGTTTATTTTTCTCATTGCCCTTCTTCTTGTTGGACTTTCTAGTAGAAGAAGATGCAATCAAAGCTACCTCTTTTCCATTATTGCCCAGCATATTCTTTTGGGCAATAACTAGCATGTTGAGTAAACCAACCAAGTTGCATTCCTGTTTAGTCATATGGAAATTTATCACAAAATTTCCAAAAGACTCAGGAAGAGACTGAAGGATCAAATCCATCTGCAGATGGAAATCCATGTTGAAGTTAAGATGTTCCAACTGCTCAATCAGTCGAATCATCTTGTGGACATGATCCCCAACATTCTGTCCCGCAGACATCCTCATGCGGAACAGCTGTCTAGATATCTCATACCTAGCATTCCTGCTGTGCTCACCAAACAACTTTTGTAGGTGAAGGAGGATCTCACTCACACTCTGCATGTTTTCATGCTACTTCTATAACTCATTACTCATAGAAGCAAGCATGTAACACTTAGCTCTCATATCATGCTCCTTCCACTAGTCTAAAGTTTCATGTTCCTTTGGAGTGGCCTCTGGAGGTAAGAGACCAAGAACATTTGAGTCTAGAACATATCCTATATGTTCAAGGTTCAGGACAAGTTTCAAATTTCTTAGCCAATCAGAGAGATTAGGTCCCGTCAACCTATTGTGATCAAGTATGCTTGCAAGGATATTAGATGGTAGTGGTTGTTTTGTACTCATTATTATTAGAAAATTAACTACATAAAATAACCAAATTAATTAGTAAATGTATCATGTAATTAACCAAAATGATTATGGTCTTTTAATGAAATTGGTCCTCCCACTAACTTAGCGAATCCTACACTTCCAAAGTAGAAAATAGAAATCCTGGTTGGATGGATTTCTAGTGGGTGATTGAATTCTTATAATTCTATTGATCATCCTCAGGTACATCCAATATTGGAATTACAATAAACTATAAGTGAACAACTCCTTGCCCATCACATCTCATGTGAGGTTCAATCCTTTACCTAGCCCCTAATGCTCAAAATCTCAGGTACATCTATTATTGACTTATCTTGCATTAGTTAAGTTGATCCCATTGAGCTAGTAATTATGCAAATAATTTTCATGTCCTCAGGTACATCCAATATTGGCCACCAAACCATTTACATATTTACAACATCTCATGATTAACAATTATTCTTAAGAAAATCTCTTAAATTAATTGCATCTTATGCAACTATTTAAAATTTCTTAAAACAATTGCCTCAATGGAGGGCTCATATTATAATTACTTTAATTATAGCATTTCCAACTTAATCATTTGTTTGGAAGATTTTATGGTCATCCTAATTACTATTAAGGTCTCACTTTACACATTATCCATTTAGCATGCATATATCGTATAATTGCATACATTCCCATACATCTCATGCATTCATGGATAAACAGTAAATATGGTATGATCATGGACTTTCTAAGGGATTCAATTCTGAGCCACCAAGAATTGAATCAGGGCACTCCTAGGTGCATTTCATTCATTCATTTTACAAGAGTTGCTGAAGGAGTACATAATCAACACTTGATCTTGAATTCCTCCCACTGGTCCCACCAATGCTCTTGACCTCCTTGAACTTCTTGCAATCCAATTACATTGTAATCCTTGGCATACCAAGGCAAATTTACAAGAACTTAAATAAATGAAATTACAACCCAAAAATTATTACAACCTTAATAATACATGCCCAAAATAAATTAAAACAAAATAATTAATTTACAATCCCAAAGAAACATAAAAAAAATAAATCCAATCATATTAGTCTTTTATAGTCCATGATCATGCATCATGCATATCACTATTTAACAATTAAATAAAACATACATACTTAAATTAAATTGAATATCTCATATTCAACTTAAAAATCCATATTTGAATATGATTCAAACAAATTTAAAAATTCGGATTTGAATCACATTCAAACAAATTTAAAAATTTAGATTTGAATCACATTCAAACAACCTTAAAAATTCAGATTTGAATCACATTCAAATAATTTTTAAAAATCAGATTTGAATAACATTCAAACAATTTTTAAAAATTTAGATTTGATTATTATTCAAAGAACTTTAAAAATTTAGATTTGAATATGATTCAAACAACTTTAAAAATTCATATTTGAATCTCATTCAAATAACTTTTAAAATTCAGATTTGAATCACATTCAAGCAATTTTTAAAATTCTAATTTGAATCAAAATTTAATCGTGTGATTAAAACTACTAATTAAACACTTTAATTAGTCATAGGATAGGCCTTAGATCATACAACAATTGCACAATTTAAAACCAAACCTTGCACCACCCATGAAGGCCAAAGATGGTGCACCAATGATAGTGTTCTTCACCCAAGCTACCACCTTTCTTGCAACCAGCAATGGATCTATCATCTCATGATCAAAACACACAATTAAATCATATAATCAACAATCTAAATAGCAAATATAGTGACTCTGATACCAATTGAAGGGGCAGAAGCATGAAAAACACAAGTTTATACCATTGAATTCAAAAATTTTCACATAGGGTCACATACATCATGTAAAATTTATTTTTTATCTATTTGATTTCAATGATAAATAACATATTAAAACTCTTTTAATATGTTTTTGGATCTGTATTTTCCATTTAAGATTTTAGAATTAATCAGATTAATTTTAGAACCCTAGATTAAATCAAGAACAAATACACTAATCTTTTGATGCACTGCAGTGCATTTGTGCCTTTGGGAGGCGTTTTTAGGACACCAGATGTTGTCCCTCTAGCTTGTCCACACCAAGATCACCTATGGTAGCCCTTGAACAGCTTCTAAAGCTTTTTCTATTAATTATAAAATAAAGTTTTTCTTTTTAAGAGATTAAAGATGTAAACAGGACACTAGAAGCAATTTCTAGTATTTTTTTTATTCAAGAGATTGTTTGCTAATCTCTTGGAATTGATGAGAGATGAAGAAGAAGAGAGAATGGGAGCCTCAAGGGTGGCTGCACAAAGGAGGCAGCAACTCAATGTTATTTTTTCTTCTTATAACAACACTTATATAGCTAGGTCACCACTTAAAACCCTTGCCACATGTCACATTCTGATTGGTTCTAGGTTTACTTGACCCAATCACATTGTGCCAAGTGTCAAACCTATATTTTCACCTACAATGCATCGAGGGTCGACATCTTAGGTTGACTAAGGAAATAATAGAATTCAATGAATTAATTATTAAGCATTATCGTTAGAGACAGTTTAAATGAGTACTGAAACACTTCAAATTGTGTTTCTCAGTTTGCAAAGACTTAGGAAAGGGGAAGGAAATACTAAGTCA
The DNA here is from genome assembly GCF_030052815.1 of Hevea brasiliensis. NCBI lineage: Eukaryota > Viridiplantae > Streptophyta > Magnoliopsida > Malpighiales > Euphorbiaceae > Hevea > Hevea brasiliensis. The sequence goes on from NC_079498.1 coordinate 52,484,325, forward strand.
GAGCCAAGAGACAGCTATCAGAGATTTGTAAATAACAGTTATTTATTTTGAATTTTTCAATTGAAATAAATTATGACTAATTGTAAATGGTTTGAAACTGTGAAAAATAGTTTGAATGGATACTTATTACTTGAAAAGCATTGTAAATGGTTTGAAACTGTGAAAAATAGTTTGAATGATACCTGATGGATACTTATTGATTGAAAAGCATTGTAAATGGTTTGAAATCACAGCTATCTTGTATAATGATTGAATTCCTCACTAGCTTGTCTAGTGGGATGAATTGAATTCCCTCTCTGGCTGAAGTGTTGAGGTGTGTGCCTATTGAGGATGAATAGAATGAGTACTCATATTTTTGCTAGCTAGCTATGTTATTCCTCATTAGCCATCAGCTTTTGGGATGAATTGAATTCCTCATTAGCCATCGATTTTTGGGACGAATTGAACTTTGGAACATGATTAAGCTGTGTGTGATTTATTGATATGTATTGTAAGATTGTGAAATGGAGTTTAAATTCTTATTGACATTCACTGTCTTTTGAATTTAACCATGTTTTGATTTATTGAGATTTATTGTGATATTATGAAATAGAGTTTAAATTCTTTATGACATTCATTGTCTTTGAATTTAACTATGGTTTAAGTATCCACTCTTTTTATAACTTATGATTTTTTATTTAAAGTTGTATTTGGTTAATGTTGTGCACCACTGAGACAATGGCTCAGCGATAGCTTTCATTCTTTATCACAGTGAAACCAGTGTGAGCGGCAGACTAGGCTGCTAGTGCTTCAGTGAGAGATCATCAGGTATATTAAGTATACCATATTCTACATTTTGTATTGTAATGTATGTTCACTGTATGTATATAGTGTTCTTGGTTTTGAGCAGTTGTAAACTAAAATTGTATATTGAAGTTGTAAAATAAATTGTGAATTACTTGGCTTGTAAAATTTGTAATATATTTCTTTTATCTCAGTCTTTGGAAATATTGAAAAATTATTGTGGATTTGAGTTGAGAAACATATTGTGTTGATTAAATGTTGGGGTTTGAGATTGAGAAATATATTTGAAGTGCTTCTTATAGGTTTTTGAAGATATGTTTTATTCAAAATACAGATGGCACTTCACCAAAATTTTTACAGAAATTACTAATAATTCAAATGGGTTAGCTGTTTCACTTAAGTTCAAAAAAATTTTTGACACCTGTAAATAGTGCTCACCACTGTAAAAAGAAGTAAGAAAAGTTTTAAAATCCCTTGTAGTATATTTAATGGGTTATCTGTAGACGAAGTTGGTAATTCATTAGGTATACTACGAGATCATATTATGCCTTACGGAGGGGTAGTGTGTGACATGTTTTTGTGGTATCAGAGCTAGTTTTAAAATTCTATTTTCACCTGTAATTTGAATACTCTTTCTTCATAGTACAACTGCTCAATGTCATTGTTTGATACATACAGTACATTACATTATAAATATGCACTAATGGGAGGAAATCTCCTTGTGTTATTTGTTCAGTAGGTCTAAGATCCTCGCATTGAATATGGAAGAGGGTGATCGTTCAGTCGATCAACCTATAGAGGCTGAGGTACAAGAGGATGCCCCAACCCTACACAATGTCAGTGGATCAGCTGCACCAGCCCCCTTAGTATTGCAGTTTCATGCACAGTTCGCTCAGCAGATGGCTACAATGTTCCAACAAATGGCTGGTAATTTGCCTACTCAAGTCCCACTATAGACACTAGTGGTACAACCACATTCTTCATGTAGGCAGTATGACAAATTAATGAAATATGGGGCTATAGAGTTCAAGGGGATAGTAGATCCTCTAGAGGCAGAACAGTGGTTAGAGAGAATGGATAGGGTGTTCAAGAAGCTACACTATACAGATGAGCTCAGGTTTGAATATTCAGTGTCTCTGCTACAGGGGGATGCATATGACTGGTGGAAAACCATTCCCCACTATCTGGTAGAACCTGCAGTGCTAACATGGAATGATTTTTTACGGGAGTTCAGACAAAAATATGTCTCTGATGCTTATGTGGACCAGAAGCTGCAAGAGTTCCTAAGTCTGAAATAGGGGAGTAGATCAGTGGCTGAATATGAAAGAGAATTTTCCAGCATGTGCCATTATACAGTAAGTCTACTTGCTACCAGCAGGGAGAGATGCAAGAGATTTGAAACCGGCTTGAAGCCCAATATCAGATTACAAGTGGTCGGATTCAAATATAACAACTTATCTGAACTTGTTTCTCAAGCACTATTGTTACAAAGAATTGAATCTGAAGCGGCCCCTAAGAAAAAGAAATCAGAGAAGACAGAGAATGAGGGAAAGTCATTAGAACAGAGTTCCAGTGGTCCTACTGGGAAGAGGAAGATCCATGGGGCACACAGCAGAGGTGGTAAGAAGTCTGGTAGGGGAAGATATTCAGGACAGAAACCTCCTCTATCTAGTTAGCAAAAGTACCAGAGGTTCCTACCCTCCCTGCTAATGTGAAACTTGTGGAAGAAATCATGGTGGGGTGTGCTATAAGGCTATTGGAGCCTATTATAACTGTGGAGGTACATGACACTTTGCCAAGGACTGCACCAGTACTCGTAGAGTTGGACCACCTCCTACTACTGCTGAAAGGTCAATTCAAAGCCCTGTCACCAGAAGTTCGCAACCACGCAGCAGAGGTAGAGGCAGAGGTAAAGGTGGCCCAGCAGGCAGCCAAGGCACAGCAAAACAATCAGAGCAAGATAGTACTATAGTCAGAGTCTATGCAATGAGATAGAGAGAAGAGGCTGAGACATCTGATGTTGTGGCTGGTACCTTCTCAACTTTTAATCAAGACGTGTTTGTATTATTTGATCCGGGTTCTACCCATTCTTATATGAGTGCTAGCATCATTAATTGCATTATTGTTCCATGTACGCAAATGGACTTTGAGGTCCTAGTAACAAGTCCATTAGGATAAGAGGTCAGGGTTAATAGAATGTATAGGGATTGTCCTTTGGTGATCCAAGGACATACTTTTCTATCTAATCTCAATAAAATGCCTTCAAAGATTATGATATCATCTTGGGCATGGATTGGTTAGCCAAGCATCACACCATGATTGACTGTAAGCTGAAGACAGTCACTTTTGGTTTCCCTCAGTACAATGATGTGGTAATACATGGGGAGAGGCAGCTATTTCCATCAAACGTTATTTTGGCTGCACTAGTTAGAAAAATGATCAGAAAGGGGTGTGAAGCATACTTGGCACATGTGGTAGACACCCAAGTGGGGAGTCCAGCATTGAGGGACATCCCTATAGTATATCACTTTCCAGATGTGTTTCCTGATGAATTACCACGATTACCTACAGAAAGAGAGGCGCAGTTTGAAATTAATGTTCTGCCTGGTGTGGATCAAAACTCCATAACACTATACAGAATGGCACCAATAGAGTTGAAGGAGTTGAAGGCACAGTTGCAAGAATTATTTGAAAAGGGTTTCATCCGCCCTTGTTTGTCATCTTGGGGAGCGCCAGTATTGTTTGTTAAGAAGAAGGATGGCACTCTTCGCTTATGTATTGACTACCAGCAATCGAATAAGGTGACAATAAAGAACAGATATCCATTTCCTCGCATTGATGATCTGTTTGATTAGTTGAAGGGTGCAGCTGTATTCTCCAAAATTGATTTGCGATCTGGTTATTATCAGTTGAAGATGCAAGAGCAGAGTATTCCAAAAACTGCTTTCAGAACTCAGTATGGCCACTATGAGTTTCTAGTAATGCCATTCGGGTTAACTAATGCTCCAGCTGCTTTTATGAATCAAATGAACACTATCTTCATACCATATCTCGACCAATTTGTGGTGGTGTTTATTGATGACATTTTGATATATTCGAGGAATGCAGAGGAGCATGACAGACATTTGCGGATTGTATTACAGACCTTAAAGGTGAAACAGTTATACGCCAAATTATCGAAATGTGAATTTTGGCTAAAAGAAATCTCCTTCTTGGGACATGTTATATCAGCTGAAAGGATCAAGGTAGATTCTAGCAAGGTAGAAGCTATCCTTAATTAGAAGCCACCCAGGAATATTACAGAAATTCACAGTTTTCTGGGTTTAGCTGGATATTACTGTCGATTTGTGAAAGGGTTTTCCATGTTATCTTCTCCACTGACCAAGCTGCTTCGAAAAGATGTAAAATTTCAGTAGACAGATAAATGCAAGCAGAGTTTTGATGAGTTGAAGAAGTGTTTGACTGAAGCTCCAGTCCTTACTTTACCTACAGTGGGTAAAGAATATACAGTTTATAGTGATGCTTCTCACAATGGGTTAGGCTGTGTACTGATGCAAGACCGGAATGTCATTGCTTATGCATCACGTCAGCTGAAACCGCATGAGAGGAACTACCCAACACATGATTTGGAGTTAGCAGCTATTGTTTTTGCTCTAAAGATCTAGAGACACTATTTACATGGGGAGAAATGCTACATTACACAGATCACAAGAGCTTGAAGTATTTGGGCACCCAGAAGGAATTGAACTTGAGGCAGAGGAGATGGTTAGAACTGATTAAAGACTACGATTGCTTAATACACTATCAGCCAGGAAAAGCAAATGTGGTGGCTAACGCCTTAAGTCGTAAGATTATGGCAAGCCTCAGAGTTTCTCCTTTGTCCATGATACATGAGTTGAAAGCACAGCATGCCAGTTTAGAAATTGATGATGAGGGACAAATAGTAGTTGCATGCCATGTACAGCCAGTGTTGATTGATCAGATCAGAATGGCTGCTCAGAGTGATAAAAAATATCAGAAGCTACTGAAAGAAGTCCAGCAGGGCAAGAAACCTGAATTCTTTATGAGAAATGATGGTTTATTGCTACATCAGGGCAGAATGTGCATTCCTAATGATGTGGAATTGAGACGAATCATTATGAAGGAAGCACATGAGTCTCCTTTTGCTATGCACCCTGGTGGAACTAAAATGTACAGAGGGCTGAAAGAGCATTACTGGTGGATGGGTATGAAGAGAGATATAGCTGAATTTGTTTCCAAATGCCTAACTTGTCAGTAAATAAAGGCCGAACATCAAGTTCCAGCTGGTTTGTTACATCCATTGCCAGTACCAGAGTGGAAATGGGAATGGATAACTATGGATTTTGTTATGGGACTTCCGAGGACACAGAATAATCATGATGCAGTATGGGTTATAGTTGACAGACTAACCAAGTCTGCTCACTTTTTGCCAGTTCTGATGGACTAAGCCTGGAAAGATTAGCCATTTTGTACATATATGAGATTGTGAAATTGCATGGAGTGCCAGTATCGATTGTATCTGACAGAGATCCTAAGTTCACTTCTAGATTCTGGGGTAGTCTACAGAGAGCCCTAGGAACTAGATTGAACTTCAGCACAGCATTCCACCCACAGACAGATGCTAGGGTTATTCAGATATTGGAGGATATGCTACGGGCTTATGTGATTGAGTTTGAAGGTAGTTGGGATACACACTTGCCTTTGATTGAGTTTGCTTATAACAACATCTACCAATCAAGCATTGGGATGCCTCCATATGAAGCTTTGTATGGCAGAAAGTGCAGAACTCCCTTATGTTGGGATGAAGTAGGTGAAAGGAAAATGATTGGGCCAAAATTTGTTCAGCAGACAGAGGAAAAGATCAGATTGATCAGAGATAGACTCAAGGCTGCATTAGACCGTCAGAAGTCCTATGTTGATTTGAAGAGAAGAGATATTGAATATGCAGTGGGTGATAAGGTATTCCTCCAAGTTTCTCCTTGGAAGAGGATTATGAGATTTGGCAAAAAGGGGAAACTGAGTCCTCGTTTCATCAAACCATATGAGGTTCTGGAAACAGTGGGTCCTTTGGCATATCGGTTAGCATTACCTCCAGAGCTAGAAAGGATACACAATGTCTTTCATTTGTCCGTGTTAAGGAGGTACAGATTTGACCCATCTCATGTACTATCTGTTGAAGAAATTGGGGCAAATCCAGACCTCTCATATGAGGAAGAACCCATAGAAATTCTGGCTTATGAGGTGAAGTAGCTAAGGAATAAACAGATACACCTTGTTAAAGTGCTGTGGAACCATCATTCAAGCCAAGAAGCTACTTGGGAACGTGAAGAGGATATGAGGAGACGGCGCCCACAGCTGTTCAGAGACTAATGCCAGATAAAATTTTCGAGACAAAATTTATTTTAAGGGGGGGAGAATTGTAACACCCCTAAGTTCGGTAGTGCGTTCTGCTGCTCCAGTGACCAGTGTTGTCCGGACAGCTAGGATGCCTAGAACCACACTTCAATGAGAGTGAGGAGACATAAAATAATGAAATAAAAGAAAAGAAAGTACAAGAAAAACAAAGGAAAAATGATTGCAAAGAAATGTGATCAAGTTAAGCAATGAAACCTAACGATGGGTGACCTTTGGGAAGTCACGGCGTGGACCGTTGGATCTACTCGAATGCGGGGAACCACGGAAAACATTTTAGGACATAAATAGAACCTTATTGAAGAATAAATATCATTAGAAAGATCAAAGAAAAATTAAATAATTAGTACAAAGAAAAGTGAGAAATCGAAAAACAGACAAAACCCGGTAATACCGAAAAATCGGGAAAGCCACCCGAACAGGGGCATTATGGTCAATTGACATCCCGAAGTGTCTTTTGACCTAAATGTCCATTAAAAATAAATAATATTACACTTAGAAAATAAAATGAAAAATTAGTTTAGTGGTACCTAATGCAAATAACCAAAAGTGGAGTGAAAATTGTGTAATTAGCACTTTAAGCTTATAATATGATTTAAATGTGGTGAGTGGACCACTAGGGAATTAATTAAGGACTAAAGGGGCAGGTGTACACCCATTATACAATCTGCCATTTCATCTTCAAGCTTGGGAATTGCCATGGCCGTATGAATTTCTCCAAAAACCTCCATGCCGCAAATTGAAAAAGCTCCATTAACCACCTTCATTTCACCTCCAATCACCTAAGTGGCTTCATTAAAAATGGTCTACACATCACAAGGAAGATATGGATACCAAATTTGAGAAGTTTGGTGAGGGTTTAGCAAGTTACAATTAAAGGTAAGTTTGCATTTTTGAGAATTTCTTTGTTAAAGTTTTTATGCATGTTATGGGTATTGGTTTGGTGAAGGAAAATTTTGAGTTTGAAGGGTTATTATTGTTGCCATTTTGGACAGCCATGGGTCACGTTTTTTATGAGGTATTTGTGTATATAATTGATGAGAAATAATGTTAATCATGGTGATTTAGTAACCTAGTGATTTAATGCATGTATATATGGTGAATGATGCACTTGGATGGGAATTGGTAACTTGGACAGCACTTTGATGTTGAAGGACAAATTTGGGCAGCCTTGGGGACACTTGAATAAATGTGTATATTCATGGGAGTGTTGGCAGAATTGTGGCATTAAGGAATGAAGGATATGTGTATGAAATTATTGTGTAAAGTGTATGTGAGAATTAGTGGTGTTTAGGTGTGTATGTAATGGTATTGAGATATTGTAAATGTGAATTATATTTGGTGTGTTGAGGGTAATGGTAATCTGCCCAAAATAATGTTAATGTAAAGTAGATTATACTGTGGTTAATGCACCAAAACAGATTGGTAGGGAAGTGAACCAAATTGCAAGGTATATGTGTGTTTGAAGTGGGGTGTGAAATGCATATTGAGGGCAGTGTACATTTTAGCCCATAACCTGAAATGTGTAACCTCAATTGGTATGAGACCAATTTGAGGTGAAACTAGGCACAAAATGTGCCAACTTTCATTGAGAAACCATACCAAAATTCTGCTTGCAAGTTGATGTGAAAAATGACCAATTCGGATTAGGTACACTTGAGACCTAAAAACTGACCATTTGGGCAGCAGTGAGTATTTAGGCCATAACTCACTCAAAACAGGTCCAATTGACCTGAAATTTTAACCATGAATAGTTAAGACCCATACCTACAAGTCTTATGAAGACACTAAAGCCCAGAAATGACCATAAGCAAGTCAAAAAGCTTGCACAAGTTCGGGTCCAAAAACTGGCCGAACCAGAGTTGACCAAATTGACCTAAAATTGACCTAAAATGGTACCATTTGACCAGCAATAGTATAATGACCATAACTTGGTCTACTTAACTCGGATTGACCTGAAATTTTGCTTCGCGTGCAATAAGACCTAGATCTACAAGTTTGTAGATTCGACCGAGACCCGAAAACCGAGGGAACTAGATCGTCCGGTTAGGTCAAACCAGTGTTCCGGAATCCAGCAATTTGCATTAAAATGCACTAAGCAAGGAAGTGACTTTGGTAAAACATACCAAATCTAAAACCTTATCGAATGTGACATATTAACGACACTAAAACCTAATTTACCTAAAACGCAATGAGGGTCGGTATATTAGGTGACTTAGTGAATAATTGAGTTCAGTGCATTATTTACCAAACCCCATCGATAGAGACGTTTAATTTGGTAATCAAACACTTCAAATTGTGTTTCGATTAACAAGGACTCAAAGAAAAGGGAAAGAAATACTGAGTCAGACCAGAGACAAATATCAGAGGTTTGTGCACAACGGCTATTGCTTTTGAATTTTTCAATTGAAATAAATATTGAATATTTGTATATTATTGTTTTAAATTGTGTTTGTGCACAACAACTGTTTCTTTTGAATTATTTTCAATGGAAATAAATATTGACTATTTGCATATCATTGTTTTAAATTGTGGAAATGTGTTTGGTGGACACTTATTGATTGAAAAATATTGTGAATGGTTTGAAATCAGAAAAATTGTTTGAATGGTATTTGATGGATACTTATTGATTGAAAAGCATCAGAAATGGTTTTTGTGGAAATTGAAGTGAATTACGAATTGTGTTGCCATTTTGTGAATGAAATTATAACTTTGGAAATTTATTGGATTCTTACGGATCATTTGAATAAAATGTTTGGAATTATTTTGACTCATAATTGGCATGACACTGATAATATGTTCCTCCTCCATTAATGGGGTGAGTGTGATTATTCCTCCCTCTTTGACTTATTAGTCTGGGGTGAGTATGATTATGTTCCTCCCTCTTTGACTTCCCAGTCTGAGGTGAGTATGGATGAGTTCTCATTATATAGCTAGCTTCCTCACTCATTGATTTCGATTATTGGGGTGAGCATGTCTTGTCGTGGTGTACAACACGGCATATATGGAAAAATTGTGTCATGGCCTAAATTGTGTTATAGATTGGCAACACTGTATTCTTCAGTTATTTGATCGAATTGTGTTATTATGTATTGTGAGATTGTGAAATTGATTTAAACTCTTATTGACATATACTGTCTATTGAATTCAACCATGATCTGACTTATTGAAAATTATTGTGATATTAACAAATGGAGTTTAAATTCTTGTTGACATTTATTGTCTTGAATTTAACTATGGTTTTAAGTATCCACTATTGATATGATTTATGAATTGTGATTTAAAATTTGTATTTGGTTAATGTTGTGCACCATCGAGACATTGTCTCAAATGATAGCTTTTATTGCCGCGCAGTAGAGAGAGCAGGCAAGCAGTTAGTCGCTAGTATCGCCAGCGAGAGATTTTTGGGTATAGTGAGTATACCACATGTGGCATTTTGTACTGTAATGTATATTCACTGTATGTATATTTTGTTCTTGGTTTTGAGCAGTTGTAAACTTTAAGTTGTACAGTAAAGTTGTAAAATAATTATGAGTTATTTGGCTTGTAAAAATTGTGTTATATCTTTGTATCTTAGTCTTTGAAAATCACTGTGGATTTGACTTGAGAAATGTGTTGTGTTGATAAAAATGTTGGAGTTGAGATTTGAAAATATATTGAAGTGCTTTTTACAGGTTTTCTGAAGAACTGTTTTGTCCAAAATACAAATGGCACCTTGCCAAAATTTTTACAGATATTCCAAATAAATCAAATGAGTTAGTTGTTTCACTTCAGTTCACCAAAGTCTTTCACACCTGTAAATAGTGCTCACCACTGTAAAAGAAGTAAGAAAAGTTTTTAAAATCCCTTGTAGTGTATTTAATGGATTATCAGTAGACGGAGTTGGTAATTCATTAGGTATACTACGGGATCATGTTATGCCTTACAGAGGGGTAGGGTGTGACATGTTTTAGTGGTATCAGAGCAATGGTTTTAAAGTGAATTTCGAACTGTGAATTTGAAATCTTTATGTCGGTAACTACAACTGCTCAAATGTTTGATACATACAGTACATTACATTATAAATATGCACTAACGGGAGGAAATCTCCTTGTATTATTGTACAGGAGGTCAGGGAAATAAATTTTGATGCATTAGTGACTAGTCCTTTAGGATAAGGATTGTGATAACAAGTGAAATTAGTTTTGGAAGAGTTTATCGGCGAAAAATATTTGCTGACACACCATAAAATTATAAGCTAATTGGCGAGCCTACTTAATGTAAGGCGAGAGGACGTAAAAGTAAGATGCAGTAATGGAATTGCTCTAGATGAGGGCAAGGAGGTTACTGTTAGAAATTGCTAATGGATATTGTAATCAGAATAAGATTCGAATATCAGTGAATTCAAAAAGAATAAAAGATAACAAAGTTTGATCTATTGGGATGTATCGTAGTAAGTATGCAATGTTCTTGATGTTTATACTGTAAGCTGCAGATTACAGTACTGACTTGAGATTATTGTGTAGAGCTACGTACTACCCGATAGTACACCTAGATAAGAATAGTTGCCAACGGCATCTGTTTTGGTATAGTTATGCCATGACAGAATTTAATTGTTAGAAATAAGTTTGAAAATCCTACTTAGGGATCTAAAACTCAAAAGTTAGAATATCGAAAGGTTACAGTTCAGTACAAAAGGAAGTAAGTTATAGAATATTGACAGATAAAAAGAGTTACGGAAGTAGAGATTTGAACAGTTGATTCATATGTAACAAAGAAATATTACGAATGTGAGGAAGACTATGGATTAGAATGGTCAGAGGACCAATGACTGATGAATGATTCTAACATGACCTCAAGGGTCATTCAGGAAGCAACGTGAACCGAAATATTAGACAACATAATAGTAAGAGGAGATTGGTGTTATCCAAACAAATCAAACATTGTATTAGATTGTTAAAAGACTTATACAAATTTGAGGAAAAGAAAATTATACGATCATATAGAAAGGAGAAAATAAACGTATGACTATTGTAAGATGACTACTGGGTAAAATTTCGTGGACGAAATTTATTTAAGGGGGGGAGAATTGTAACACCCATAAGTTCGGTAGTGCGTTCTGCTGCTCCAGTGACCAGTGTTGTCCGGACAGCTAGGATGCCTAGAACCACACTTCAATGAGAGTGAGGAGACATAAAATAATGAAATAAAAGAAAAGAAAGTACAAGAAAAACAAAGGAAAAATGATTGCAAAGAAATGTGATCAAGTTAAATGAGCCGGGAAACCTAACGATGGGTGACCGCACTGGGAAGTCACGGCGTGGACCGTTGACTGGCCCTGGACTGCGGGGAACCCTGGAAAACATTTTTAGGACATAAATAGAACCTTATTGAAGAATAAATATCATTAGAAAGATCAAAGAAAAATTAAATAATTAGTACAAAGAAAAGTGAGAAATCGAAAATGCATAAAACCCAGAATACTGAAAAATCGGAAAGCCACGAACAGTGGCATTATGGTCAATTGACATCCCGAAGTGTCTTTTGACCTAAATGTCCATTAAAAATAAATAATATTACACTTAGAAAATAAAATGAAAAATTAGTTTAGTGGTACCTAATGCAAATAACCAAAAGTGGAGTGAAAATTGTGTAATTAGCACTTTAAGCTTATAATATGATTTAAATGTGGTGAGTGGACCACTAGGGAATTAATTAAGGACTAAAGGGGCAGGTGTACACCCATTATACAATCTACCATTTCATCTTCAAGCTTGGGAATTGCCATGGCCGTATGAATTTCTCCAAAAACCTCCATGGCCGCAAATTGAAAAAGCTCCATTAACCACCTTCATTTCACCTCCAATCACCTAAGTGGCTTCATTAAAAATGGTCTACACATCACAAGGAAGATATGGATACCAAATTTGAGAAGTTTGGTGAGGGTTTAGCAAGTTACAATTAAAGGTAAGTTTGCATTTTTGAGAATTTCTTTGTTAAAGTTTTTATGCATGTTATGGGTATTGGTTTGGTGAAGGAAAATTTTGAGTTTGAAGGGTTATTGTTGTTGCCATTTTGGACAGCCATGGGTCACGTTTTTTATGAGGTATTTGTGTATATAATTGATGAGAAATAATGTTAATCATGGTGATTTAGTAACCTAGTGATTTAATGCATGTATATATGGTGAATGATGCACTTGGATGGGAATTGGTAACTTGGACAGCACTTTGATGTTGAAGGACAAATTTGGGCAGCCTTGGGGACACTTGAATAAATGTGTATATTCATGGGAGTGTTGGCAGAATTGTGGCATTAAGGAATGAAGGATATGTGTATGAAATTATTGTGTAAAGTGTATGTGAGAATTAGTGGTGTTTAGGTGTGTATGTAATGGTATTGAGATATTGTAAATGTGAATTATATTTGGTGTGTTGAGGGTAATGGTAATCTGCCCAAAATAATGTTAATGTAAAGTAGATTATACTGTGGTTAATGCACCAAAACAGATTGGTAGGGAAGTGAACCAAATTGCAAGTTATATGTGTGTTTGAAGTGGGGTGTGAAATGCATATTGAGGGCAGTGCACATTTTAGCCCATAACCTGAAATGTGTAACCTCAATTGGTATGAGACCAATTTGAGGTGAAACTAGGCACAAAATGTGCCAACTTTCATTGAGAAACCATACCAAAATTCTGCTTGCAAGTTGATGTGAAAAATGACCAATTCGGATTAGGTACACTTGAGACCTAAAAACTGACCATTTGGGCAGCAGTGAGTATTTAGGCCATAACTCACTCAAAACAGGTCCAATTGACCTGAAATTTTAACCATGAATAGTTAAGACCCATACCTACAAGTCTTATGAAGACACCAAAGCCCAGAAATGACCATAAGCAAGTCAAAAGCTTGCACAAGTTCGGGTCCAAAACTGGCCGAACCAGAGTTGACCAAATTGACCTAAAATTGACCTAAAATGGTACCATTTGACTAGCAATAGTATAATGACCATAACTTGGTCTACTTAACTCGGATTGACCTGAAATTTTGCTCCGCGTGCAATAAGACCTAGATCTACAAGTTTGTACTTTCGACCGAGACCCGAAAACCGAGGGAACTAGATCGTCCGGTTAGGTCAAACCAGGTGTTCGAATCCAAAGAATTTGCATTAAAATGCACTAAGCAAGGAAGTGACTTTGGTAAAACATACCAAATCTAAAACCTTATCGAATGTGACATATTAACGACACTAAAACCTAATTTACCTAAAACGCAATGAGGGTCGGTATATTAGGTGACTTAGTGAATAATTGAGTTCAGTGCATTATTTACCAAACCCCATCGATAGAGACGATTTAATTTGATCTGAAACACTTCAAATTGTGTTTCTCGATTAACAAGGACTCAAAGAAAAGGGAAAGAAATACTGAGTCGGGACCGGAGACAAATATCGAGGTTTGTGCACAACGGCTATTGCTTTTGAATTTTTCAATTGAAATAAATATTGAATATTTGTATATTATTGTTTTAAATTGTGTTTGTGCACAACAACTGTTTCTTTTGAACTATTTTCAATGGAAAAAAATATTGACTATTTGCATATCATTGTTTTAAATTGTGGAAATGTGTTTGGTGGACACTTATTGATTGAAAAACATTGTGAATGGTTTGAAACTGTGAAAAATTGTTTGAATGGTATTTGAGGGATACTTATTGATTCAAAAGCAATCAGTAAATGGTTTTGTGGAAATTGAAGTGAATTACGAATTGTGTTGCCATTTTGTGAATGAAATTATAACTTTGGAAATTTATTGGATTCTTACGGATCATTTGAATAAAATGTTTGGAATTGTTTTGACTCACAATTGGCATGACACTGATAATATGTTCCTCCTCCATTAATGGGGTGAGTGTGATTATTCCTCCCTCTTTGACTTATTAGTCCAGGGTGAGTATGATTATGTTCCTCCTCTTTGACTTCCCACCGAGGTGAGTATGGATGAGTTCTCATTATATAGCTAGCTTCCTCCTCATTGATTTCGATTATTGGGGTGAGCATGTCTTGTCGTGGTGTACAACACGGCATATATGGAAAAATTGTGTCATGGCCTAAATTGTGTTATAGATTGGCAACACTGTATTCTTGATTATTTGATCGAATTGTGTTATTATGTATTGTGAGATTGTGAAATTGATTTAAACTCTTATTGACATATACTGTCTATTGAATTCAACCATGATCTGACTTATTGAAAATTATTATGATATTAACAAATGGAGTTTAAATTCTTGTTGACATTTATTGTCTTGAATTTAACTATGGTTTTAAGTATCCACTATTGATATGATTTATGAATTGTGATTTAAAATTTGTATTTGGTTAATGTTGTGCACCACTGAGACATTGTCTCAAATGATAGCTTTTATTGCCGCAGTAGAGAGACAGAGCAGTGGCAGCAGTTAGGTCGCTAGTATCGCCAATGAGAGATTTTTGGGTATAGTGAGTATACCACATGTGGCATTTTGTAATCAGAATGTATATTCACTGTATGTATATTTTGTTCTTGGTTTTGAGCAGTTGTAAACTTTAAGTTGTACAGTAAAGTTGTAAAATAATTATGAGTTATTTGGCTTGTAAAAATTGTGTTATATCTTTGTATCTTAGTCTTTGAAAATCACTGTGGATTTGACTTGAGAAATGTGTTGTGTTGATAAAAATGTTGGAGTTGAGATTTGAAAATATATTGAAGTGCTTTTTACAGGTTTTCTGAAGAACTGTTTTGTCCAAAATACAAATGGCACCTTGCCAAAATTTTTACAGATATTCCAAATAAATCAAATGAGTTAGTTGTTTCACTTCAGTTCACCAAAGTCTTTCACACCTGTAAATAGTGCTCACCACTGTAAAAGAAGTAAGAAAAGTTTTTAAAATCCCTTGTAGTGTATTTAATGGATTATCAGTAGACGGAGTTGGTAATTCATTAGGTATACTACGGGATCATGTTATGCCTTACAGAGGGGTAGGGTGTGACAAGAATTGTAACACCCCCATGTTCAGTAGTGCGTTCTACTGTTCCAGTGACCAGTGTTGTCCGGACAGCTAGGATGCCTAGAACTACACTTAGATATGAGTGAGGAGACATAAAATAATGAAATGCAAGAAAAGAAAATATAAGAAAAACAAAGGAAAAATAATAGCAATGAAATGTAACCAAGTTAAATGACCCGAGAATCCTAGCAATGGATTACCGCATCGGGAAGTCGCGGCGTGCACCGTTGACTAGCCCTAGACCGTGGGGAACCCTAGAAAATATTTTTAAGACTTAAATAGACACCTATTGAAGTATAAATACCATTAGAAATATCAAAGAAAAATTAATTAATTAGTACAAAGAAAAGTGAGAAATCGAGAAAACGACAAAACTCGATGTTACCGAAAAATCGGGAATGCAACCCGAACAGGGGCATTGTAGTCATTTGACACCCTGAGTTGTCTTTTGACCTAAATATCCATTAAAAATACATGATATTACACTTGGAAAATTTCATGAAAAAGTAAATTGGTGGTACCTAATATAAATAGCAAAAATTGAGAGTTAAATGATGGAAAATGAAACTTTTGAATAAATAAACAATTAACCTTGATGTAGTGCTCCACTAACTCACCATAGTGGACCACTACATCTTCATTTTGAGGAGATTATTCATCATCTTCCTCACCTCTCAAAGACCAACCGAAAATGGAAGAATGAAAACGTCCATGGCTGCATGGTTTTGAAGCTTCATGCAAGCATGATCCAAGCCTCTTTCCTTGCACTTTCCTTCATTAAAAGTTGTCCATACACCTTGGGCAGTAGATAGGCAGCAAGAAGATCAAGTTTAGTCAAGGTTTTGAAGATTTTCCAAAGTGGTAAGTAGGTATTTTTGATGCTTGCTTCATTAAAGTTTGTGTGGATGTTATGGGTAGTTGAATTGTGGAAAGATTTTTGGAGTTTGATGTTTTAAGGGAGATGTATATTCTTGGCAGCCATGGAAGCTCCTTAAGGGCAGTTTATCCTTACATGTAAATGGTAGATTAAAGTGTTGATGAAGGGTTTATATGTGTAGGAATAAATTGGGTGATGTATACTAAATGTATATGTGAGTGTACACTTGATTTTGGAAGGTTGGAAATTAATTCAAAGAGAGGTATGAATCGGCAATGTGAAGTGTGGACCAAAATATGTTGCTTTATGGTTTGGTTTATAGAATATTATTGTTGAATTATGGTACTTGTTATGGCAGCATGTGTATGTGTATAAGAGTTTGAGTTTGGACATGTGAATGAGTTATATTATGTAGTTAAATTGTGTGTAATTTGGACTTGGTAAATTCTGTACTATAAGGTGCATATTGAGTGTGATTATAAGCTGCCAAAATGCCCAACAACGTGGATTAAAATGTGTTTATGTTATGGTACAAAACAGAAATGGCATGAATGTGTAACTTGGTAAGTGTTAAAAGTGTATTTGGTACGTGATGAAGAGTGTTGCAATAGGGCAGTTTGTATTTGGAATAGAACCTTAAGTGTGCGGCTCCAATTGGTATGAGACCAATTGGAGGTGAAACTAGGCACAAAAAGTGCCAACTTTCATGAAGGAAGCTTATCAAAATTCTGCTTGGAAGGTAACTTGAAAAGTGACCAAATCCGGATTAGTGCATTTAAGGCCTGAAAATTGGCCATTTGGGCAGCAGTTAGTGTTTTTGCCATAACTCACTCAAAATAGGTCCAATTGACCTGAACTTTTTACCATGAATAGTTTATACATATATCTACAAGTCTTATGAAGACACCAAAGCCCAGAAATGACCATAAGCAAGCCAAATAGCTTGCACAAATTCGGGTCCAAAAATTGGCCGAACCAAAAGTGACCTAAAATGACCTAAAGTGACTAATTTTGGTACACTCTGACCAGCAATAGTAAAATGACCATAACTTGGTCTACATAACTCAGAATGACCTGAAATTTTGCCCTGCGTGCAATAAGACATAGACCTACAAGTTTGTAGTTTTGATCGAAACCCGAAAATCGAGGGAACTGGGTCATCTGACTAGGTCAATTTAGTATACTGAAATCCGACAAATTGCCATAAAACGCAAAATACATGGAAATGAATTTGGTAACATGTACCGATACTAAAAGGCTACAAATGTGACATATTGGTAACATTAAAACCTAATTCACCTAGAATGCATCGAGGGTCAACATCTTACATTGACTAAGGAAATAATAGAATTCAATGAATTAATTACTAAGCATTATCATTAGAGACAGTTTAAATGAGTACTGAAACACTTAAAATTGTGTTTCTCAGTTAGCAAAGACTCAGGGAAGGGGAAGGAAACACTAAGTCAGAGCCAAGAGACAGTTATCAGAGGTTTGTGCACAACAGTTATTTCTTTTGAATTTTTCAATTGAAATAAATTATGACAATTTGTATATTATTGTTTTAAATTATGGAAATGTGTTTGAATGGATACTTATTACTTGAAAAACATTGTAAATGGTTTGAAACTGTGAAAAATTGTTTGAATGATACCTGATGGATACTTATTGATTGAAAAGCATTGTAAATGGTTTGAAACCATAGCTATCATGTATATTGATTGAATTCCTCGCTAGTTTGTCTAGTGGGACGAATTGAATTCCCTCTCTGACTGAAGTGTTGAGGTGTGTGCTTGTTGAGGATGAATAGAATGAGTACTCATATTTTTGCTAGCTAGCTATGTTATTCCTTATTAGCCATCTACTTTTGGGACGAATTAAATTCTTCATTAGCCATCGGCTGTTGGGACGAATTAAACTTTGGAACATGATTAAGCTGTGTGTGATTTATTGATATGTATTGTAAGATTGTGAAATGGAGTTTAAATTTTTATTGACATTCACTGTCTTTTGAATTTAACTATGTTTTGATTTATTAAGATATATTGTGATATTGTGAAATGGAGTTTAAATTCTTTATGACATTCATTGTCTTTGAATTTAACTATGGTTTAAGTATCCACTCTTTATATGACTTATGATTTGTGATTTAAAGTTGTATTTGGTTAATGTTGTGCACTACTGAGACAATGGTTCAGCGATAGCTTTTCATTATTGTCGCAGGTAGACAGACTGACAGGGCAGCAGACTAGGCTGCTAGTGCTTCAGTGAGAGATCATCGAGTATATTAAGTATACCATATTCTGCATTTTGTATTGTAATGTTTGTTCACTGTATGTATATGGTGTTCTTGGTTTTGAGCAGTTGTAAGCGAAAATTGTACATTGAAGTTGTAAAATAAATTATAAATTATTTTGGCTTGTAAAATTTGTACTATATTTCTTTTATCTCAGCCTTTGGAAATATTAAAAAATTATTGTGGATTTGAGTTAAGAAACATATTGTGTTGATTAAATGTTGGGGTTTGAGATTGTGAAATATATTTGAAGTGCTTTTTACAGGTTTTTGAAGAATTGTTTTATTCAAAATACAAATGGCGCTCCGCCAAAATTTTTACAGAAATTACTAATAATTCAAATGTGTTAGCTGTTTCACTTCAGTTCAAAAAAAATTTTAACATCTGTAAATAGTGCTCACCACTGTAAAAAGAAGTAAGAAAAGTTTTAAAATCCCTTGTAGTATATTTAATGGGTTATCTGTAGACGAAGTTAGTAATTCATTAGGTATATTACGGGATCATGTTATACCTTATAGAGGGGTAGGGTGTGACACTATATTTGCCATTTAGATTGTTGATTATACGATTTAATTGTGTATTTTGATCATGAGATGATTTATCCATTACTGGTTGCAATGGATGTGTGGCAACATGCTTGAAGAACACCATCTTTGGTGCGCCAATTTTGGCTTCCATGGGTGGTTCAAGGTTTGGCTTTTTATGATCTAAAAGCTCATCCTATGTCTAATTAAATTGTTTAATTATAATTTTAATCACACAATTAGATTTTGATTCAAATTAGAATTTTAAAAATTGTTTGAATGTGATTCAAATCTGAATTTTAAAAGTTATTTGAATGTGATTCAAATCTGAATTTTTAAAGTTGTTTGAATCATATTAAAATCAGATTTTTTAAAGTTGTTTGAATAATATTTAGATCTGAATTTTTAAAAATTGTTTTAATGTGATTCAAATATGAGGTTTTTAAAAATTGTTTGAATGTGATTCAAATTTGAATTTTTAAGGTGGTTTGAACGTGATTCAAATCTGAATTTTTAAATTTGTTTGAATGAGATTCAAATCTGAATTTTTAAATTTATTTGAATCATATTCAAATCTGAATTTTTAAGTTGAATATGAGATATTCAATTTAATTTAAGTATGTATGTTTTATTTAATTGTTAAATAGTGATATGCATGATGGATGATCATGGACTATAAAAGACCAATGTGATTGGATTTATTTCTTTTATGTTTCTTTGGGATTGTAAATTAATTAATTTATTTTAATTTATTTTGGGCATGTATTATTAAGTTTGTAATAATTTTTTGGTTGTAATTTCATTTACTTAGGTTCTTATAAATTCGCCTTGGTATGCCAAGGATTACTATGTAATATTGGATTGCAAGAAGTTCAAGGAGGTTAAGAGCATTGGTGGCACTAGTGGCAGGAATTTAAGATCAAGTGTTGATTATGTACTCCTTCAGCAACTATTGTAAAATGAATGAATGAAATGCACCTAGGAATGCCCTAATTCAATTCTTAGTGGCTCAAAATTGAATCCCTTGGAAAATCCATGATCATACCATATTTACTGCTTATCCATGAATGCATGAGATGTATGGGAATGTATGCAATTATATGATATATGCATGCTAAATGGATAATGTGCAAAGTGAGACCTTAATAGTAATTAGGATGACCATAAAATCTTCCAAACAAACGATTAAGTTTGAAATGCTACAATTAAAGTAATTATAATATAAGCCCTCCATTGAGGCAATTATTTTAAGAAATTTTAAATACTTGCATAAGATGCAATTAATTTAAGAGATTTTCTTAAGAATAATTGTTAAGCATGAGATTTTGTAAATATGTAAATGGTTTGGTGGCCAATATTGGATGTACCTGAGGACATTAAAATTATTTGCATAATTATTGGCTCAATGGGATCAACTTAACTAATACAAGATAAGTCAATAATGGATGTACCTGAGATTTTGAGCATTAGGGGCTAGGTAAAGGATTGAACCTCACATGAGATGTGATGGGCAAGGAGTTGCTCACTTATAGTTTATTGTAATTTCAATAATGGATGTACCTGAGAATGAGCAATAGAATTATAAGAATTCAATCACCCACTAGAAATCCATCCAACTAGGATTTCCATTTTCTACTTTGGAAGTGTAGGATTCGCTAAGTTAGTGGGAATACCAATTTGATTAAAAGACCATAATCATTTTGGTTAATTACATGATACATTTACTAATTAATCTAATTATTTTTTGCAGTTAATTTTCTGATAATAATGAGCACAGAACAACCACCACCATCCAATATCCTTGAAAGCATACTTGATCACAATAGGTTGACAAGACCTAATCTCTCTGATTGGCTAAGAAATTTGAAACTTGTCCTGAACCTTGAACATATAGGATATGTTCTAGATTCAAATGTTTCTAGTCCCTTACCTCCAAAGGCCATTCAAGAGGAACATGAAACTTTGGACAAGTGGAAGGAGCATGATATGAAAGCTAAGTGTTACATGCTTGCTTCTATGAGTAATGAGTTACAAAAGCAGCATGAGAACATGTAGAGTGCGAGTGAGATCCTCCTTCACCTACAAGAGTTGTATGGTGAGCACAGTAGGAATGCTAGGTATGAGATATCTAGGCAGCTGTTCCGCATGAGGATGTCTGAGGGGCAAAATGTTGGGGATCATGTCCATAAGATGATTCGGCTGATTGAGTAGTTGGAACATCTTGATTTCAACATGGATTTCCAACTACAGATGGATTTGATCCTTCAGTCCCTTCATGAGTCTTTTGGGAATTTTATGACAAATTTCCATATGACTAAACAGGAATGTACCTTAGCTAGTTTACTCAACATGCTGGTTATTATCCAAAAGAATATGCCGGGCAATAATGGAAAAGAGGTTTCTTTGATTGCATCTTCTTCTGCTAGAAAGTCCAACAAGAAAAAGGGCAATAAGAAAAAGAAACCTCATATTCATGGTCCTTCTAAGAAAAATAGCTAAACAGAAAGGGAAGACTAAAGCTGATGGAGGCAAAGGAAAGTGTTTCCACTGCCAGAAGGATGGGCACTGGAAAAGGAACTGCCCAGAGTATCTTGCTTCTCTGAAGGACAAGAAGGATACACCTTCGGAAGGTATGTCCATATCTTGATATTTAGATTCTGATGATACTCATAGTTCATCTACAGCTTGGGTTTTAGATACTGGTGCCAGTTCTCACATTTCTAATGATATACAGGAACTAGCAAATAGTAGCAGCTTGCATTCTCGAGATTTTAGACTCCGGATTGGCAATGGCTCAATTGTTGAAGCTTTAGTCATAGGATCTAAATCTTTTTACATGTCTGGACATGTTTTATGTTTGGATAATATTTTATATGTACCTGATGCTTTTAAGAACATCATTTCTATATCTATCTTGACTAGAAATGGCTATGAATTTCAATTCACAGATGATGTTTGCAATATTTATTTTGGAAATAAATATGTTGGTGTAGGTTACATGAATGATGGTCTTTATTATTCAGATAATAATAACAAACACGAAATGAATGCAAGTGATCTAAATGAATGCAATGCCATGGTGAAAACCAACTCAAGTTCAAAATATATTTGCCACTTAAGGTTATGTCATGTTGCAGAAGATAGGATTGCAAAATTGGAGCAAATGGGGATTATGTCCTCATTGGACTCTAAGCCTACTCCAACTTGTGAATCTTGCCTTCAGGGCAAAATGACTAGATCACCCTTTGTTGGACTAGGGCTAAGGGCTGAAAATATTTTAAAACTTATACATAGTGATTTATGTGGTCCATTTAAGGAAATGACTAGAGGCAGTTTTCATTATGTTGTTACCTTTACTGATGATAAATCAAGGTTTGGGTATTTGTATTTGATGAAATACAAACATAAATCCTTTGAAAAGTTCAAAGAATTTAAATCTGAAGTAGAAAATCAAACAGGAAATAGTATTAAAGCTCTTCGATCAGATCGTGGAGGTGAATATTAGAGTATTACTTGAGAGAGCACGACATTATTTCCTAGCTGACTCCTCCAGGAATGCCACAGCTGAATGGTGTATCTGAAAGGAGAAATCATACCCTATTGGATATGGTACGTAGTAAGATGAGCTATACTGATATGCCAATCTCCTTTTGGGGATTTGCATTAGAATCAGCTTTGTATATTTTGAATAGGATTCCATCAAAATCTATTTCTTCCACACCTTATGAGATATGGCATGGAAGAAAAACCAAGTTTTGAGCATGTTAAGATTTGGGGTTGTCCAGCTTATGTCAAAAAGTTGAACACTGATAAAATGGAAACCAGATAAGAAAAAGGTCGATTTGTTGGATATCTAAAAGATGGTTTTAAATATTATTTTTATTTGCCCACTTCACAAAATGTTGTGATAAGTAGAGATGCCACATTTCTTGAACAACAGTTTGTTCAATAATGTGGCAAAGGAAGGCAAATAGAGTTGGGATTGGAGAATTCTGACCAACCAACAGAGCAGATGGATATAGATCCATCTAGTCAACCTACACCCATTAATGAAACATCTACAGCTGTTCCTTGTAGAACAACCAAGGTATCTCACCCACCAGTGAGATATGGTTTCCTTCATAAAGAAGAACAAGAGTTGTCTACTCATGAGGAAGTAGATCATGGAAATGATCCACATACCTATGAATAAGCTATATCAGATATAAACTCTTCAAAATGGATTGATGCTATGAAATTCGAAATTGATTCCATGTATAAGAATCAAGTTTGGGATCTTGTTGACCCACCTAAAGGTATTGTACCTATAGGGAACAAATGGGTTTTCAAGAAGAAAATTAGTTCTGATGGAAAGGTAGAGACCTATAAGGCAAGGCTAGTAGCGAAAGGGTTTCGCCAAAGGCAAGGAATCGACTATGAGGAGACTTTCTCGCTTGTTGCCATGCTTAAATCAATTAGGATTCTATTAGCAATAGCTGCATACTATGATTATGAGATTTGACAGATGGATGTCAAAACAGCTTTTCTCAATGGATACAGTGAAGAAAACATTTTCATGGAACAACTTAGGGGTTTTGAATCCCAAGATGGTTCCAAGGTATGCAAGCTAAAGCGATCCATTTATGGGTTGAAGCAAGTTTCAAGGAGTTGGAACATCCATTTTGATGAAGCCATTAAATCATTTGGTTTTATCAAAAATGAGGATGAGCCATGTGTATATAAGAAGGTTAGTGACAGTGCTATCACTTTCCTTGTCTTATATGTGGATGATATCCTGTTGATGGGTAATGACACAGGTATGTTGACAGCTGTAAAGGTATGGTTGTCAAATACATTCTCCATGAAAGACTTAGGGTAGACAACCTATATTCTTGGGATTCACATTTATAGAGATAGAGCGAAAAGAATAATTGGTTTATCCCAAAGTCTATACTTGGAAAAGGTGTTAAAGAGGTTTAACATGCTAGATTCCAAGAGGGGATTGTTGCCAGCGAGACATGGTATCCACCTTTCTAAAGAGATGTCTCCAAATACACCTGAAGAAAGAGATAAACTAGCCAGGATTCCATATGCTTTGGCTATTGGAAGTTTAATGTATGCAATGTTGTGTACTAGGTCGGATATTGCATATGCTGTTAGTTTAACTAGCTGGTATCAATCCAATCCAGGATTGGAATACTGGATAGCTGTCAAGAATATCCTGAAGTATTTGGGAAGAACTAAGGATTTATTCTTGATATATGGAGGTGGAGACTTGCAATTTGTCACACCCTACTCTCCTGTAAGATGTAACATGATCCCGTAGTATACCTAATGAATTACCGTACTTCGCCTACCGATAATCCATTAAGTATACTACAAGGGATTTTAAAACAATTTTCATGAAATTTAAATCATCGATTAAAATCTAGTGTTATAAATTTTTTTTTTTAAATTTCGGCAAAGTGCCGGTTGTATTTTTAGAAAATAGTTCTTCAAAACCTGCAAAGAACACACTCCCAATATGTTTTCTCAAATACAACTTCAATAATTTCATTTGCACTCATAATTCAAATCTCAATAATCAAATCAATCTCCTCATAAAAGAAACATTTCATTGATTACAAGACTCAAAATTAATATTACAAAATTATTCAGATAAATGAAATCCCAAACTTACATTTACAATAATTTACATTTAATTACATACCAAAAAATTTTACAAGAGTTTTTATATAACTGCTCAAATAATTTACATACATATTATTACATGCATACATCAAAACCTATGTACATGGATATACCTATGATATACCTGAAGCTGATCTGAATGTGTCTTCAAAGAAACTTACTCACTGCTCTATGCTCTTCTTACCTGTAACAGCATACAAAGCTATCGCTGAGTGGTGAACTCAGTGGTGCACAACTATAATTTAAAACATAGTACACTATACATTGACAAAATTTATAGTAAATAATTTGAAAATCTGAATACTCATCAAATTCCAAAACTCAAAATATTCATTGCCAATAATGTAAATCATTTGTATAAAATGACTTTGATCACGAAATTCAATTTATCAAATCATGACTAACCATTTAAGGTAGTTCCAACAAAATCAATTATACATAAATCATAACTGAAATCACAATTTTTTTACTGCTCAAAAACATTCTGTGTCTCAAAAACCATGTTGCATCTCAAAAACCATGCTGTATGTCAAAAATCATTCTCTATCTCAAAAACCATTCTATATCTCAAAAATCATTCTTTATCTCACTAACTATGCAAGACTAATCCGAAAGGGCCATATTCGATGTGATTCTAACTCCCTGTGGTCGGGGAGGTCGAATCAGATTCTAACTCCCTATGGTCGGGGAGGTCGAATCATCGTGCACAGTACCATCACAATAATGAATCTTCCGCAAGGGCCATAACGATAAAATAAACTTAGATCTAACCTCAAATCAGAGGAAAATCTAAGCCTGTGCACGTACCATGGTAATCAAAACACAACTAACTCCATTGTCTTCTCAACAAATGAGAGAGACGGGTAATAACCTATTCAAGCATCTATAGTGAGATATAAAACAATATCACAATCCTTTTAGTAAGCATAAATCACAATATAATTTGATTCAAATTCAATTCCAATATCCAATAATTTTTATGCTCATCACAATTCAAATCATAAATTTGCATTTTCCATGAAAATTACCATCACAATTCAAAACATGTTCTATCACAATTTTCCAAAATATAATTTATTCAATCCATAACAATGCGTAATACTTGTGGAAATACCATTTCACAAAGCTAAATTCATACATACTATAACAATTTTCAATAATCATTGAATTAAATCCAATGCTTGTTAAACATAATACATAAGAAAAATATGTCATTTAATCATATGAAATATTCAAACAAAATTAGTTAAAAACTAGTTGTGCACAAACCTATGATAACTGTCTCTTGGCTTTGACTCAGTTTTTCCTTCCCCTTCCCTGAGTCTTTGCTAACTGAGAAATACAATTTAAAGTGTTTCAGTACTCATCTAAACTGTCTCTAAGAATAAGGTTCAATAATTAATTTATCGAATTCTATTATTTCCTTAGTAAACCTAATATGTCCACTCTCGATGCATTCTAGGTAAATTAGGTTTTAATATTACTAATATGTCACATTCAATAGTCTTTTAGGGTTGGTACATGTTACCAAATTCATTTCCATGTATCTTGCATTTTGTTGCAATTTGTTGGATTCCGGGATACTAGTTTGACCTAGCCGGACGACCTAGTTTTCTGGGTTTTCGGGTTTCGGTCAAAACTAAAAACTTGTAGATCTATGCCTTATTGCACGCGGGGCAAAATTTCAGGTCATTCTGAGTTATGTAGACCAAGTTATGGTCATTTTACTATTGCTGGTCAAATTGCTCTAAAATTGGTCATTTTAGGTCATTTTAGATCAATTTTGGTTCGGCCAGTTTTTGGACCCGAACTTGTGCAAGCTGTTTGACTTGCTTATGGTTATTTCTGGGCTTTGGTGTCTCCATAAGACTTGTAGATATGGGTCTTACCTATTCATGGTCAAAATTTCAGGTCATTTGGACCTGTTTTGATTGAGTTGTGGCCTAAACACTAACTGCTGCCCAAATGGTCAATTTTCAGGCCTTATTTGCACTTAATACGGATTTGGTCATTTTTCAAGCTACCTTGCAAGCAGAATTTTGGCAACTTTCTTCATGAAAGTTGGCACATTTTGTGCCTAGTTTCACCTCCAATTGATCTCATACCAATTGGAGCCACACACTAAAAGTTATAGGCCTAAAACACAAACTGCCTTATTGCATTTCTTTCATAGACATCAAGGATCACTCCTAACACTTACCAAACTCAATATTCAAGTCAATTCTAGTTGTGTCATGACCTAAACATAATTCACAACACATTATAGGTCATTTTGGCAGCTTACAGTTACAGTCAACATTCACCATAAAGTGCAGAATTTATCAAACACATTTACAACAATTCAATCACCTAACCATAACACTTTTACATGTCCAACTTCACATTATCACACACATACCCAAACTGCCCTAACATCCAATACAATTCAACATTAATATACCATAAACCAAGCATGAATTCCAGCATTCTTCAAGAGTTAACAACCAGCCGCAATGGTACCTTTACATTCCATTAATTTCCAAGCTTCAAATTTCAATTCACATTTACATATACTAAGTATACATCACCCAAACAATTTCCTACACAATATACATTTAATCAATCATTTAATTCACCATTTACAAGCAAAAATAAACTGTCTTCAAAGTGTTTCCATGGCTGCCAAAAGTACACATCCCCATTCAACATCAAACCTCAAAAATTTCTCCATAAATCAAACACCCATAACATCCTTACAAACTTTAATTAAACAAAAATAAAAAACACAAACTTACCACTTTGGAAATTCTTCAAAACTCCACAAAAAATTTCCTTTCTTGCTGCCTATCTACTGCCCATGGTGTGAGGATCAAAATTAATGAAGACAAGTAAACAAAAATCTAGCTTGAAAATGGGTATAATGAGCCATGCATTTGGGAGGCCATGGGAGGGTTTTGGAATTCTTGAATTCAGCAATGGTGAGTTGAATGAGGAAGATGAAGGTGCTGCATGAAGTGGCTGTCCACTTAGGTGTAAATGGCTCCCACTAACTCTCCACTAAAGTTTATTTAATTAACATTATATGTTAAAGTTTGATTATTCAAGTTATTTCCCATTTCTTTCAACATTTATATTATGTACCACAATTTTAATTTTTCATTATATTCTCCAAGTGGAATATTATTTATTTTTAATGGACATTTAGGTCAAAAGACAACTCGGGGTGTCAAATGACCACAATGCCCCTGTTCGGGTTGCATTCCCGATTTTTCGGTAACATCGGGTTTTGTCCATTTTTCGATTTCTCACTTTTTTGTACTAATTAATTAATTTTTCTTTGATATTTCTAATGAAATTTATACTTCAATACGGGTCTATTTAAGTCCTAAAAATATTTTTTAGGGTTCCATGATCGAGGGCTAGCTATCCTGTAGTGACTTCCGATGCTGATCACCCATCGCTAGGGTTCTCGGCTCGCTTAACTTGGTTACATTTCTTTGCTATTATTTTTCCTTTGTTTTTCTTGTATTTTCTTTTCTTGTATTTCATTATTTTATGTCTCCTCACTCATATCGAAGTGTAGTTCTAGGCATCCTAGCTGTCCGGACAACACTGGTCACTGGAACAGTAAAACGCACTACCGAACATAGGGGTGTTACAATTCTTCCCCCCTTAAATAAATTTCGTCTCGAAATTTTACCTGGCATTAGTCTCTGAACAGCAGTGGGTGCTGTCTCCTCATATCCACTTCACGTTCCCAAGTAGCTTCCTGGCCTGAATGATGGTTCCACAGCACTTTAACCAAGTGTATCTATTTATTCCTCAGCTGCTTCACCTCATAAGCCAGAATTTCTATGGGTTCTTCCTCATATGAGAGGTCTAGATTTACTTCAATCTTTTCAACTGATAGTACATGAGATGGGTCTGATCTGTACCTCCTTAACATGGACACATGGAAGACATTGTGTGTCCTTGCTAACTCTGGAGGTAATGCCAACCGATATGCCAAAGGACCCACTCTTTCCAGAACCTCATATGGTCCGATGAAACGAGGACTCAGTTTCCCCTTTCTGCCAAATCTCATAATCGTCTTCCAAGGAGAAACTTTGAGGAATACTTTATTACCCACTGCATATTCAATATCTCTTCTCTTCAGATCAACATAAGACTTCTGACGGTCTGACGCAGCCTTGAGTCTATCTCTGATCAATTTGATCTTTTCCTATGTCTGCTGAACAATTTCTAGCCCAATCATCTTTCTTTCACCAACTTCATCCCAACATGGGGGAGTTCTGCACTTTTTGCCATACAACGCTTCATATGGAGGCATCCCAATGCTTGATTGGTAGCTGTTGTTATAAGCAAACTCAATCAAAGGCAAGTGTGTATCCCAACTACCTTCAAACTCAATCATACAAGCCCGTAGCATATCCTCCAATATCTGAATAACCCTTTCAGGTTGGCCATCTGTTTGTGGGTGGAATGCTGTGCTGAAGTTCAATCTAGTTCTTAGGGCTCTCTGAAGACTACCCCAGAATCTAGAAGTGAACCTAGGATTTCTATCAGATACAATTGATACTGGCACTCCATGCAATTTTATAATTTCATATATGTACAATCTGACCAATCTTTCCAGGCTATAGTCCATCTGGACTGGCAAAAAGTGAGCAGACTTGGTTAGTCTATCAACTATAACCTATACTGCATCATGACTATTCTGTGTCCTCGGAAATCTCATCACAAAATCCATAGTTATCTATTCCCTTACAATGTTTCATAGGATGCCACTTGTATGCTACCTTGACACTTATTAATGTATACAAATTCTGTTAGTGGGATGTATCTGTCCCATCTCCCCTCGGATTCAAGGACAAAAATTTTCAGTATATTCTCGAGGGTTTATTATATTTTACAGGTTATTATTATCATTTCATTTCATTATTTATAGAAACTCAACGAGTTTCAAAATTTACCTGAATCACTTGTTTCGACTGTCCATCCGTCTGAGGATGATAAGTCGTACTGATATCTCTAAGCTTATAGCAATTACTGTGGTACAGGTAATTCACATTAATATAACTGAGTCACTGACTCTAGCTACCTTACAAGTGTAGTAGTTTGATAGGCTAGTTCTTTCTTACTATAATTTTTTTCACATTTATTTCCCTTAATAGTACTCTATTCGGGCGCAACTGTATCAATTTATAGATTACTTACAAATATTCTTAATTTATTGTACCACGAGGAAGCACGTAGCTCTACACAATAATCCCGTGTCGGTACTATAATATGCAGCTTAAAATACAAACATCGAGAACATTATATAGTCACTACGTTATAACCTCATGGACTAGGTTTTCTAACATCTTATCTTTCTCGAATCCACTAATATCCTAAACCGATTCTGATTACAATATCCATTAATAATTACTAACAGTAACATCTTTGCCCTCATCTAGAGCAATTCTATTACTGTAACTTACTTTTAGGTCCTCTTGCCTTACATTAAGTAGGCTTGCCAATTAGCTTTATAATTTATGGTACGTTTGAAAATACTTTTAGCTAACAATTCTTCCAAAATTAATGTCAATCATACTTGTTATTATAGTTATTATCCTAAAGGACTAGTCACTAATACATCAAAATTTATTCCCCTGTAAAGGAATAGCAACAAAACATAGAATTCTAACACTAACATATAAATAAGTAGTGCTGGGATAAAATAATAACTCATTGTTTCTTTCAAAAATTAAGAACTTACCAGCAGCTACATCCGAAGTTTCTGCTCCTTTTCCTTGGCGCATAGTGGACACTCTAACTGGTGCGCTACTATATTGGGGTTGATTCACTGTGTTATAGTGGTGAGGAGTACCAACTCTATTTTTATCTCGACTCTGACTGACGGTCTGTGGACTCCGGAGAGCAGATCGAGGTGCTCTAGTACAATCTTTAGCAAAGTGTCCAAGTTTTTCACAATTTTAGCAGGCTCCAGAGTCCTTACGACAAATACCTCCTTGTAGCTTACCACAAACATGGCAGAAACGGGCAGAATAGGAACTTCTGGTTGTTCGACGACTTGATCTTGATGTTATCTACCCTAATGATCCGCCTCTGTCGTATCCCTGAGCTCGGGGTTCCTCAAATTCTTTTCTCTTCCTCAAATAACTGCTCGAGCTATGACCCGTAGATTTCTCCCGCTTCTCTATTTCACACTACCCTTGTGGGGGTTGGGTCTGTACTTGGGCTTGGGCTGACAGATTATCAGCCATTTGTTGGAAGAAAGTTGTAACACCCCTAAGTTCGATAGTGCGTTCTGCTGCTCCGGTGACCAGTGTTGTCCGGACAGCTAGGATGCCTAGAACTACACTTCAATATGAGTGAGGAGACATAAAATAATAAAATACAAGAAAAGAAAATACAAGAAAAACAAAGGAAAAATAATAGCAAAGAAATGTAACTAAGTTAAGCGAGCCGAGAACCCTAGCGATGGGTGACCGCACCGGGAAGTCACGGCGTGGACCGTTGACTAGCCGTGGACTGCGGGGAACCCTGGAAAACATTTTTAGGACTTAAATAGGCCCTTATTGAAGAATAAATCTCATTAGAAAGATCAAAGAAAAATTAAATAATTAGTACAAAGAAAAGTGAGAAATCGAAAAACAGACAAAACCCGGTGTTACCGAAAAATTGGGAATGCAACCCGAACAGGGGCATTATGGTCATTTGACACCCCGAATTATCTTTTGACCTAAATGTCCATTAAAAATAAATAATATTACACTTAGAAAATAAAATGAAAAATTAATTTGGGGGTACCTAATATAAATAGCCAAAAGTGGAGTGAAAATGGTGTAAATAACACATTTAACTTATTATATGATTTAATAAGTGGAAGTGGACCACGAAAGGAATAAAATAAGGATAATGGGGCAGGTGTACACCCATTATACTTTCTGCATTTCATCTTCCTCATTTGGATTCAAAGTTGCCGAAATGGAGAGCTAAGGAAGAACTCCATGGGCGTTTTCTTCAAGCTCTCTTAACTCCTCCATTTTAACTCCAATCACTTAGGGTTCTGCATTAAAGTTTGTCTACACATCATAAGGAAGAACTTGATACCAAAATCAAGAAGTTTAATCAAGGTTTAACAAGTTCCAACCATAAGGTAAGTTAGCATTTTTGAAGATAGCTTTGTTAAACTTTGTGTTCATGTTAAGGGTGTTGGTTTTGTGAAGAAAATTTTTAAGTTTGAAGAGTTATTGAGATGTTCATTTTGGACAGCCATGGAGTTATGTATTTTATGAAATATTTGTGCATATATTTAATGAGAAATGATGTTGGTTATGGTGATTTAATATCCTAGTAAATTACTTCATATGTATATGGTGATTTTTGCACTTGGATGGAAATTGATGAATTGTAGGACACTTTAGTATTGAGAAACATTTTCGGCAGCCTTGGGACACTTGGATAAAGGTGTGTGTTCATGAAGGTGTTGGCAGAATATTGACATAGAAGGTTGATGGACATGTATATAGATTGATTGTGTAAAGTGTATGTAAGAACTAGTAAGGTTTAGGTGTGTATGTGATTGTATTTAGACTTTGTAAATGTAAATTTTAATTGGTGTATTAAGGATGTTTGTAATCTGCCAAAGTGATGTTAATGTAAAGTGGAATATGGTTTTGGTAATGAACCAAAACAGAAATGGTAAGGGAAGTGGACATATAGTAATGTAAGTGTGTAATTGATGCATGTTTAAGTAAGGTAGTTAAGGGCAGAATGCATTTTAGTCAATAACTTTAAATGTGTAACCTCAATTGGTATGAGACCAATTGGAGGTGGAACTAGGCACAAAATGTGCCAACTTTCATTGAGAAAGCATACCAAAATTCTGCTTGCATGGTGATATGAAAAATGACCAATTCGGATTGAGTACATTTGAGGCCTGAAATTTGACCAATTGGGCAGCAGTTAGTGTTTAGGCCATAACTCACTCAAAACAGGTCCAATTGACCTAAAATGTTAACCATGAATAGTTAAGACCCATACCTACAAGTCTTATGAAGACACCAAAGACCAAAAATGACCATAAGCAAGTCAAACAGCTTGCACAAGTTCGGGTCCAAAAACTGGCCGAACCAAAGTTGACCTAAAATTGACCTAATTTGATGCCATTTGACCAGCAATAGTATAATGACCATAACTTAGTCTACATAACTCGGATTGACTTGAAAATTTTCCCCGCGTGCAATAAGACATAGATCTACAAGTTTGTAGTTTTGACTGAAACCCGAAAACCGAGGGAACTAGGTCGTCCGGCTAGGTCAAACTAGTATACCGGAATACAGCAATTTGCAATAAAATGCACTAAACAAGGAAATGAAATTGGTAACGAGTACCAACCCTAAAACACTATCGAATGTGACATATTAGTGACACTAAAACCTAATTTACCTAGAACGCATCGAGGGTCGGTATGTTCGGTGATTAAGCAAATAATAGCTTTCAGTGAATTATTTGTCAAACATTATCGATAGAGACAGTTTAATTTAGCACTGAAACACTTCAAATTGTGTTTCTCGATTATAAAGACTTCGAGAAAAGGGAAGGAAACACTGAGTCAAGACCAAGAGACAGTTATCAGAGGTTTGTGCACAACTAGTTTTTAACTGATTTTGTTTGAATATTTCATATGATTAAATGACATACTTTTCTTATGTATAATGTTTAATAAGCATTGGATTTAATTCAATGATTATTGAAAATTGTTATAGTATGTATGAATTTAGCTTTGTGAAATGGTATTTCCACAAGTATTAAGCATTGTTATGGATTGAATAAATTATGTTTTGGAAAATTGTGATAGAACATGTTTTGAATTGTGATGGTAATTTTCATGGAAAATGCAAATTTATGATTTGAATTGTGATGAGCATAAAAATTATTGGATATTGGAATTGACTTTGAATCGAATTATATTGTGATTTATGCTCACTAAAAGGATTGTGATATTGTTTTATATCTCACTATAAATGCTTGACTAGGTTATTACCCGTCTCTCTCATTTGTTGAGAAGACAATGGAGTTAGTTGTGTTTTGATTACCATGGTACGTGCACAGGCTTAGATTTTCCTCTGATTTGAGGTTAGATCTAAGTTTATTTTATCGTTATGGCCCTTGCGGAAGATTCATTATTGTGATGATGCATGCGATGATTCGACCTCCCGACCATAGGGAGTTAGAATCTGATTCGACCTCCCCGACCATAGGGAGTTAGAATCACATCGAAGATGGCCCCATCGGATTAGTCTTGCATAGTTAGTGAGATAAAGAATGGCTTTTGAGATAAAGAATGATTTGTGAGATACAGCATGGTTTTTGAGCAACAGCGTGGTTTTTGAGATACAACATGGTTTTGAGATAAGGATTGATTTTTGAGATACATAATGATTTTTGAGATACAGAATGGCTTTTGAATGGTAAAGAATTGTGATTTCAATTATGGTTTTTGTATAATTGATTTTGTTGGAATTACTTAAATGGTTAGTCGTGATTTGATAAATTGAATTTTGTGATCAAAGTCACTTATACAAATGATTTATATTATTGGCAATGAATATTTTGAGTTTTGGAATTTGATGAGTATTCAGATTTCCAAATTATTTACTGTAAATTTTGTCAATGTATATTGTACTATATTTTAAATTATAGTTGTGCACCACTGAGTTCACCACTCAGCGATAGCTTTGTATGCTGTCGCAGGTAAGAAGAGCATAGAGCAGTGAGTAAGTTTCTTTGAAGACACTTTCAGACCAGCTCTAGGTATATTATAGGTATACCCATGTACATAGGTCTGATGTATGCATGTAATAATATGTATGTAAATTATTTGAGCAGTTGTAAATTAAAATTGTACATTGAAGTTGTAAAGTGAATTATGAGTTATTTTGACTTGTAAAAAAAATTGTATTATATTTCTTTTATCTTAGTCTTTGAAAAATCACTGTGGATTTGAGTTGAGAAATGTGTTGTGTTGAGAAATATGTTGGAGTTGAGATTTGGAAATCTATTGAAGTGCTTTTTACAGGTTTTCTGAAGAACTGTTTTATCCAAAATACAGATGACACTCTGCCAAAGTTTTTACAGAAATTCCAAATAAGTCAAATGTGTTAGTTCTACCATTTCAGTTCACAAAAGTTTTTAACACCTGTAAATAGTGCTCACCACTGTGAAAGAAGTAAGAAAAGTTTTTAAAATCCCTTGTAGTATATTTAATGGGTTATCAGTAGACGGAGTTGATAATTCATTAGGTATACTACAGGATCATGTCATGCCTTATAGAGGGGTAGGGTGTGACAAAAGTGGCCATTTGCTGGGCCATTTTGTGCAGTAATTTGTACTAGTAAAACTGGCACAGTCGGGCCTTCGACACTTTGTGGAGTTGGGGCCTCAACTTTTACTTCTGCCATCACGGACTGTTCTATTGTCTCATTCCTTTCTTCCATATCTTTTCACAAGATTTTCTATTCCTGTACAACCAACATAAGGAGATTCCTCTCCATTAGTTCATATTTATGATGTAAATGTACTATATGTATCAAACATTTGAGCAGTTGTAGTTACCAACAAAAAGATTTTAAATTCACAGTTCGAAATTTACTTTAAAACCATTGCTCTGATACCACAAAACATGTCACACCCTACTCTCCTGTAAGATGTAACATGATCCCGTAGTATACCTAATGAATTATCGTACTTCGCCTTCCGATAATCCATTAAGTATACTACAAGGGATTTTAAAACAATTTTCATGAAATTTAAATCATCGATTAAAATCTAGTGTTATAATTTTTTTTTTTTAAATTTCGGCAAAGTGCCGGTTGTATTTTTAGAAAATAGTTCTTCAAAACCTGTAAAGAACACACTCCCAATATGTTTTCTCAAATACAACTTCAATAATTTCATTTGCACTCATAATTCAAATCTCAATAATCAAATCAATCTCCTCATAAAAGAAACATTTCATTGATTACAAGACTCAAAATTAATATTACAAAATTATTCAGATAAATGAAATCCCAAACTTACATTTACAATAATTTACATTTAATTACATACCAAAATATTTTACAAGAGTTTTTATATAACTGCTCAAATAATTTACATACATATTATTACATGCATACATCAAAACCTATGTACATGGGTATACCTATGATATACCTGGAGCTAATCTGAATGTGTCTTCAAAGAAAATTACTCACTGCTCTATGCTCTTCTTACCTGCGACAGCATACAAAGCTATCGCTGAGTGGTGAACTCAGTGGTGCACAACTATAATTTAAAACATAGTACAATATACATTGACAAAATTTATAGTAAATAATTTGGAAATCTGAATACTCATCAAATTCCAAAACTCAAAATATTCATTGCCAATAATGTAAATCATTTGTATAAAATGACTTTGATCACGAAATTCAATTTATCAAATCATGACTAACCATTTAAGGTAGTTCCAACAAAATCAATTATACATAAATCATAACTGAAATCACAATTTTTTTACTGCTAAAAAACATTCTGTGTCTCAAAAACCATGTTGTATCTCAAAAACCATGCTGTATCTCAAAAATCATTCTTTATCTCAAAAACCATTCTTTATCTCAAAAATCATTGTTTATCTCACTAACTATGCAAGACTAATCCGAAAGGGCCATATTCGATGTGATTCTAAGTCCATATGGTCGGGGAGGTCGAATCAGATTCTAACTCCCTATGGTCGGGGAGGTCGAATCATCGTGCACAGTACCATCGCAATAATGAATCTTCCGCAAGGGCCATAACGATAAAATAAACTTAGATCTAACCTCAAATCAGAGGAAAATCCAAGCCTATGCACATACCATGGTAATCAAAACACAACTAACTCCATTGTCTTCTCAACAAATGAGAGAGACGGGTAATAACCTAGTCAAGCACCTATAGTGAGATATAAAACAATATCACAATCCTTTTAGTAAGCATAAATCACAATATAATTTGATTCAAATTCAATTCTAATATCCAATAATTTTTATGCTCATCACAATTCAAATCATAAATTTGCATTTTCCATGAAAATTACCATCACAATTCAAAATATGTTCAATCACAATTTTCCAAAATATAATTTATTCAATCCATAACAATGCTTAATACTTGTGGAAATACCATTTCACAAAGCTAAATTCATACATACTATAACAATTTTCAATAATCATTGAATTAAATCCAATGCTTGTTAAACATAATACATAAGAAAAATATGTCATTTAATCATATGAAATATTCAAACAAAATTAGTTAAAAACTAGTTGTGCACAAACCTCTGATAACTGTCTCTTGGCTCTGACTCAGTGTTTCCTTCCCCTTCCCTGAGTCTTTGCTAACTGAGAAACACAATTTGAAGTGTTTCAATACTCATTTAAACTGTCTCTAAGAATAAAGTTCAATAATTAATTTATCGAATTCTATTATTTCCTTAGTAAACCTAATATGTCCACCCTCGATGCATTCTAGGTAAATTAGGTTTTAATATTACTAATATGTCACATTCAATAGTCTTTTAGGGTTGGTACATGTTACCAAATTCATTTCCATGTATCTTGCATTTTCTTGCAATTTGCTGGATTCCGGGATACTAGTTTGACCTAGCT
Organism: Hevea brasiliensis; assembly: GCF_030052815.1. Taxonomy (NCBI): domain Eukaryota; kingdom Viridiplantae; phylum Streptophyta; class Magnoliopsida; order Malpighiales; family Euphorbiaceae; genus Hevea; species Hevea brasiliensis. Next base: position 52,521,618 of record NC_079498.1, read on the forward strand.
GGACGACCTAGTTTTCTCGGTTTTCGGGTTTCGGTCAAAACTATAAACTTGTAGATCTATGTCTTATTGCACGCGGGGCAAAATTTCAGGTCATTCTGAGTTATGTAGACCAAGTTATGGTCATTTTACTATTGCTGGTCAAATTGCACTAAAATTGGTCATTTTAGGTCATTTTAGGTCAATTTTGGTTCGGCCAGTTTTTAGACCCGAACTTGTGCAAGCTGTTTGACTTGCTTATGGTTATTTCTGGGGTTTGGTGTCTTCATAAGACTTGTAGATATGGGTCTTACCTATTCATGGTCAAAATTTCAGGTCAATTGGACATGTTTTGTGTGAGTTATGGCCTAAATACTAACTGCTACCCAAATAGTCAATTTTCAGGCCTTATTTGCACTTAATCCGGATTTGGTCATTTTTCAAGCTACCTTGCAAGCAGAATTTTGGCAAGCTTTCTTCATGAAAGTTGGCACATTTTGTGCCTAGTTTCACCTTCAATTGGTCTCATACCAATTGGAGCCACACACTTAAAGTTATAGGCCTAAAACACAAACTGCCTTATTGCATTTCTTTCATACACATCAAGGATCACTCCTAACACTTACCAAACTCAATATTCAAGTAAATTCTGGTTGTATCATGACCTAAACATAATTCACAACACATTATAGGTCATTTTGGCAGCTTACAATTACAGTCAACATACACCATAAAGTGCAGAATTTATCAAACTCATTTACAACAATTCAATCACCTAACCATAACACTTTTACATGTCCAACTTCACACCATCACACACATACCCAAACTGCCCTAACATCCAACACAATTCAACATTAATATAACATAAACCAAGCATGAATTCTAGCATTCTTCAAGAGTTAACAACCTGCCGCAATGGTACCTTTACATTCCATTAATTTCCAAGCTTCAAATTTCAATTCACATTTACATATACTAAGTATACATCACCCAAACAATTTGCTACACAATATATATTTAATCAATCATTTAATTCACCATTTACAAGCAAAAATAAACTGCCTTCAAAGTGTTTCCATGGCTGCCAAAAGTACACATCCCCATTCAACATCAAACCTTAAAAATTTCTCCATAAATCAAACACCCATAACATCCTTGCAAACTTTAATTAAACAAAAATAAAAAACACAAACTTACCACTTTGGAAATTCTTCAAAACTTCACAAAAACTTTCCTTTCTTTCTTGCTGCCTATCAACTGCCCATGGTGAGAGGATCAAAATTAATGAAGACAAGTAAACAAAAATCTAGCTTGAAAATGGGTATAATGAGCCATGCATTTGGGAGGCCATGGGAGGGTTTTGGAATTCTTGAATTCGGCAATGGTGAGTTGAATGAGGAAGATGAAGGTGCTGCATGAAGTGGCTGTCCACTTAGGTGTAAATGGCTCCCAATAACTCTCCACTAAAGTTTATTTAATTAATATTATATGTTAAAGTTTGATTATTCAAGTTATTTCCCATTTCTTTCAACATTTATATTATGTACCACAATTTTAATTTTTTATTATATTTTCCAAGTGCAATATTATTTATTTTTAATGGACATTTAGGTTAAAAGACAACTCAGGGTGTCAAATGACCACAATGCCGCTGTTCGGGTTGCATTCCCGATTTTTCGGTAACACTGGGTTTTGTCCATTTTTCGATTTCTCACTTTTCTTTGTACTAATTAATTAATTTTTCTTTGATATTTCTAATGGAATTTATACTTCAATAGGGGTCTAATTAAGTCCTAAAAATATTTTTCAGGATTCCCCGCGGTCCATGGCTAGCCAACGGTCCACGCCGTGACTTCCCGATGCGGTCACCCATTGATAGGGTTCTCGGCTCGCTTAACTTGGTTACATTTCTTTGCTATTATTTTTCCTTTGTTTTTCTTGTATTTTCTTTTCTTGTATTTCATTATTTTATGTCTCCTCACTCATATCGAAGTGTAGTTCTAGGCATCCTAACTGTCCGGACAACACTGGTCACTGGAACAGTAGAACGCACTACCGAACATAGGGGTGTTACACAATTAGATGGTTATACTGATTCTGATTTTCAATCAGATATCGGTGATAGAAAGTCTACCTCTAGATATGTGTTCATTTGTAATGGAGGTGCAGTCAGTTGGAAGAGTTCCAAATAAAGCACGATTGTAGACTCCACTACCGAGGCTGAGTGTATTGCTGCATCAATAGTAGTTCCTTCTATTGAGTCAGCAGTTCTACTACACTGTGACAACAATAGAGCAGTCATACGGGCTAAGGAACCAAGGTCTCACCAAAAATCCAAACACATAGAAAGGCGCTACCACATTATCAGAGAAATAGTTGGACAAAGCAATATAGCCATTTAGAAAATAGCATCAGCTGAAAATCCAGCTGATCCATTCACTAAGCCTATGTCACAGACTCAGCTAGACCGACATCTTGAGAAGATGGGTCTAAGATATTGTAATGAATGGCTCTAGTGCTAGTGCGAGATTGTTATTAGTATGCCCTAGAGCATATCATTTAGTATGTATCTTGTACATGTTTTTATTAATAGAAGGCATTTCCACTTTTCCATTTACATAATATTCTTAAGTTGTTAAGAATATGAGTGACAGTATTTCTAGTACAAAGTATCATAAATAGGTTCACAATCGAGGATACTTCATAATAAGGACATGACTTATCCAGAAAGATTGTATTCATGTTTGTTCCTAAGTTATTTATATGAGATATAAATAAGATGGAATGGTGAGTCTCATGCCATATAACAAACATGATAGGCACTTATACATGATAAGTAGGCCGAACCAGTGAAACTTATGACAAGCACATGGAGTTTACTCTTGTTAATGCATTGTCATAAATCGTATCAGTGCATATAATCTTTAGATTTGAGATAGCACAGTTATCTTGTATATAGGTGGTTTGAGTTTGATACTGCTTTCATACTTGTACTATGTATGGGTATATGTGCATATGTTGGCTCCTACTAGTTATATATGGAGGTAGGCGTTGATCAAGATAGAATCTGTTACTCTAAGTAAATAGAGATATTCCTATGTTCATTTAATTGTTCTTGATGTTTCAAGTTCCTGGCCAGGACAGATAGATTTATTCAGAAAGAGTTTCTGATGAGAAAATCTTTTAATCAAGAACTGGAATTAAAAGAAAACATAATATTCATAGCGAATGGAGTTTGACATAAACCATGACTCCAGCTTGAGTTGAGATTTTATAATAGAGAGATTCTAGTGCATGGTAACATATGATTATAAGTTTATTTAAGGTAAACCTTATTACTAATTGGGTAGCCATAGCATGCTATGCTAGGGGTTAACCATGGTTTGTGAGGTGCATAAAATGATTTAGAGAAATCATTTATGGTAAGAAAGAGTTCTGATGATATTAAGAGTTGATATCATGTCTCATTGCCAATTAGTGATAAGCCTAGTTAGTCACACACATACAAAAGTAATCACTAAGTTAAATGTGATTTAATTAATTAGTAAAGAGTTTAATTGATTAATTAAATAGGTATGGTTTGTAATTAGATTGCAAAATCCCTAGCATGGCTCGAAACCAAATCTAGGTTATTGGATGTATAGTATAAGTTAAATTTATATTTAAAGTGTTTAAATATGAATTTAATTAATGAGAAATTAATTAATAAAGATTAATTAATTGATTTATATTTGATATAAATTGATTAGAAGAAGAGAAATAATTATTTTGGGTTGAGAACTCAAAATTAAGATACAGGAGCATTTTGGTCATTTCACAGGGTGATCTGTGGCACCATGAGATGGTGACACATGGCATTACACATAAGCTTGCCAAATGTTTTTTAATCATGTAAGATGATTAAAATTAAGATTAAATATAGGTTTGACACTTGGCACAATGTGATTGAGCCAATTAAACCTAGAACCAATCAGAGGGTGACATATGGCAAGGGTTTAATGTGTTAACCTAGCTATATAAGTGTTGTTATGAAGAGAAAAAATACAACCAGCAGTTACTCCTCCTTTGTGATGCCATTTTGAAGCTCTACCTCTCTTCTTCTTCATCTCTCATCTATTCCAAGGGATTAGCAAACAATCTCTTGAATTAAAAATTCTAGAAATCATTTCTAGTGTCCTGTTTACATCTTTAATCTCTTAAAAGGTAGAACTTG